>NW_027185412.1:1392570-1405070 GCF_022577435.1 Embiotoca jacksoni
CGATACAATGACATAAAATACCGATAACATGACATAAAGTACAGATACCATAACGTAAAGTACCGGTAACATGACGTAAAATATCGATACCATGACGTAAAGTACCGATACCATGACGTCACTTACTGATACCTTAACGTAAAGTACCGATGCCATAATGTAAAGTATCGATACTATATCTTAAAGTACCGATACCATGACGTCACGTAATGATACCTTACCGATACATTATCGTAAAGTACCAATACCTTAATGTAAAGTACTGATGCCATAATGTAAAGTACCGATACCATAACTTAAAGTACCGATACCATGACATCACGTACTGATACCTTAACGTAAAGTACCGATACCTTAGCGTAAAGTACCGATACCACCATTGCTCAGGTTGTGGTTGTGGTTCACGTTGTTGTTCTGGTTCTGGTTTACCTGGATGACGTTGCTGTTGGAGTTCTTGGGATCGGCGCTGACTCCGACGCTGAAGAAAGGCTGAGCTCTGTACGGACCCGACACCATCTTCAGAACCTCCATGAAGTTGTCTTTCTCCCAGGGGCCCGTCATGTTCCAGCCCCCGATCTGAGGACAGGCCACCGGTTCACTAATCATGACCCACCAAAAATCTGGACCTTCTCAGACCCTGAACAGTTAAACTCCGCCCCCTCAAGTAAAAAGTCCGGAAAATAAAACTAAAGCAGAAGACAGTTTCATGTTTTTAATTCTTAAACTTTTAGTTTTCCTTTTATATCAAATAAATATTCATGTGTGTAAATTAGCCAATAAACCGATCCGACTTTAAACAGGTCTGTTCATCCTGTGGGGAGCAGGGAGACTGTTGTACCCGTGTGATGCCGTTACCGTGACGACGGGGCGGTTACCTTGGCGATGAGTTCCATGAGAGGCTGAGCTCCCAGCTCCTCGATCCTCTGCGTGTTGAGACAGGACAGATAGTAGGACTGAGTCTTCCTCTCGGCCTCGCTGCTGCCGTTGAACGTCCCGTTTTCTGAGGAGGACACAGAGACACGCGCTGAGACCAGAACAGAGGACGGGGGGACGGCCGAGTCCCAGACCAGATCTAAGACCGGGACAGAGGACAAATGGAGCACAGTTGTCCCGCCCCCTTCCCCCCGTCCTACCCAGCAGGTGTTTGAGCAGCGCCTGGTTCTGCTCCCAGATGCTGTTGAAGGTGGACCACCGTGAGCGTCCGTCCGGCAGCGGGTTCTTCCTCATCCAGCCTCCGCAGGCGAACTGGTAGAAGTCGTGACACGGGTCGGCGCCGCGGTCCATCGCCTCCACCATCTGACTGGCCACCGTGACGCACGCCTCCGACAGGCACAGGCCCCGCCCACTGTCTGCAAGGCATCATGGGAGAGGAGAAAAAAAATCAGTTCAGACAAACTGAGGAGAGGAAAGAGGACGAGGAGGTGGAGAAAGTGAAAGGAAAAGGAAAGAAGAGGAGGAGACAGAGAAGGAAAGGAGGAGGGAAAACAAAGGAGTACAGAAAGTAAAGGAGGTGTCAGAGATGGAAAGGTCGGAGCAAATGAGGGAATAGAGGAGGACGAGAAGGAGAGGAGGAAACGGGGAGGACAAGAAGGAGAGGAGGAAACGGGGAGGACAAGAAGGAGAGGAGGAAACGGGGAGGACAAGAAGGAGAGGAGGAGACAGAGAGGACGAGAAGGAGAGGAGGAGACGGGGAGGACGAGAAGGAGAGGAGGAGACAGAGAGGACGAGAAGGAGAGGAGGAGACGGAGAGGACGAGAAGGACAGGAGGAGACGGGGAGGACGAGAAGGAGAGGAGGAGACAGAGAGGACGAGAAGGAGAGGAGGAGACAGAGAGGACGAGAAGAACAGGAGGAGACGGAGAGGACGAGAAGAACAGGAGGAAACGGAGAGGACGAGAAGGAGAGGAGGAGACAGAGAGGACGAGAAGGACAGGAGGAGACAGAGAGGACGAGAAGGACAGGAGGAGACAGGGAGGCTTAGAAAAGACATATGGGTGGGGCTGTACAGAGAGAAAGGAAAGGAGGAGACAGGAAAAGGAGAAAAGGAGGAGATGGGGGAGAACATTAGGAAGGAAGAGGAGGAGGAGGAAGGATGGAAAGGAAACCAGACGAAGTTGAGGCAGGAGAGGAGAGAGGTGGTGAGGGAAGGAGAGAAGGAAAGGAAATGAAGTGGAGGTGAGGAAAAGATGCAGACAGGAGGAAGAGGAGGAAGAGGAGTACTTGAGCTGAAGCCCAGGCCCAGGACCACAAGGCAGGCCAGCAGCGCCAGGAGGGCGACCAGCAGCAGGACGGAGAGCAGAACCTCCAGCTGAGTCCTCTGGCCCAGGATGTCGACGCCCCCTTTCCTGAAGCCCACCTGAGAGGAAGAGGCGTAGCTCGTCATCCACCTTCATCGTCTGCTGTCAATCAGACCACCACCAACTACTAAAGCAGCAGTCTGTCAACGTTGTGATGTTCAGGTTCTGAACCACAAACTGAACAGATCCGCTAACATGGAGGGGGCGGGGCTTATGGCCTGTACCGTAACCAGCCACCAGTGGGCGACCCAGATATTCAGGCTTCACTTCTGACAAGCTGTCATGTCGGCCATCTTCATTTACCAGAAGAGACCATCAGGGCTGAAACGAAGCCACAAACTGCAGTTCCTCAAACGTCCACGAGAGGCAGGTCAGTAAACATGTTTACAGCAGAAACAAACATGTTTACAAAATAAAAACATTTTTACAACAAAAAATAAACATGCTTACAGAATAAATAAACACTTATTGACAATCATTGGTACATAAACACGTTCGACACACATGTGCATGTTAGTTTTAGTCTGAACTGTCCTTCATTCTGTAGACCCCCCCCCACCCCCCCCCCCACCCAACATTTGTTGTGGGGAGGCCCCGACCGTTGCCATAGTAACCCATGTTCTGGCGCATCTTGGCGGCCCTCCAGACCCCCGCTGCTCCTCTCTTTGTTGGAGATGGACCTCCACTGAGAGGCCCCCCACTGAGAGGCCCCTGTTGTGTTTTCACCTCCTGGGTCTCCAGGAGGAGGAAGGGGTCTTGGGATTTAACCTGGTCCCGGTCCAGGACTTCTCCTGGGCCCGGTTTCAGAGACCTCCTGGAGACAGTGTCTGAGTGTGTGTTGCGTTCACTGACCTCCACTCTGTCGGGAGACGAGGCCTCAGCCGGAGCGTCCGACACCTCCTCCTCATCCAACGTAGCTCGCTTGTAGCTGGACATCTGAGGAGGAGACAGACATGCAGAGGACTCAGAGACACGCAGAGACAGAGACACTCTGAGGACCATCAGTCATCGAGAGAGAGCAGGAGGGCCCGGTGGAGATGAACCAATAGAAGGCAGAACCAGAACCAGAGGTGGAGAACATCTGTTACCAGAACCAGAGCCAGAGGTGGAGAACAGAGTCCACATCGTTTTACTACAACACCATCCTGATGTACTGCGTGCATCAAGGACAACAGGTCAGCCTGTGTGGGGACACCTGGTCCACTGAATAAAATGTCCTCTGTCAGGACATCAGGACGGTTGGTGTCTCCTGGTTCTGGTCTCTGAGGGACGATGTGTCTCTGCTACGGTGGAACATCAAGAACGCATGTTGAAAACATTCAGTCTTCTGCTGCTGATGTCCTCAGGAGACAAGAGAACCTGTCTGTCTGTGTCTTTCTGTCTGTCTGTCTGTCTGTCTGTATTTCTCTCTCGCCACTCTGTTCTCTTTAATTGATGACGCACACAGAGGGGGAGAGAAGGGGGGTCGAGCAGGTTGCTAGGAGATAGGAGTGTGTGTTATATCTCTGTAAAGGGTGATGTCACTGTGTGTGTGTGTGTGTGTGTGTGTGTGTGTGTGTAATTAGATAATGTGTGTGAATCATCTCCTTTCAGCTCTAATGGAGTTCACTGCAGCTTATATAACATCATCCTGTCTGTCTGTCTGTCTGTCTGTCTGTCTGTCTCTGTCCCTTTTGTCCCCTCTCTGTCTCCGTCCTCTGACCTCAGACATATTCAGGAGACAGTTTATGTTCATCTCTGCATGGATGCAGTTAGCATAGCTTAGCACAAAGACTGGAAGTGAAGGGAAACTGCTAGCCTACCTTAACTGAACAGGAAAAACCCGCCAACTAACAATGTTAAAGGTCCAAAAGAGAAATGTTTGATACACACGAGCACGAGGACTCCTGTAGGAAGTACTGATGGTCTCATGAAGAGGATAGGATTGACCTTTGACCTTTAAACACTAACATCTTATCATGGCATCGTTGGTGGAAAACTAACAAAGCAAACTTTGTATTGGTGCTAAACAGAGTTCAGTAATTTAATGTTTCATGTTCTCGTCTTCAGCTGCTCATCAACAATGTTTACGTTGGACTGAACCATTCACAGCATTCAGAAACATTCATCTGAATGACCGAAGCCTGGTGTTTGTACTGTAACCATGGCAACAGAGACAATCCCACCATTACTGTTTAGAGAAAAAAACATGTCGACACGATTATCACGAGAGCTCCTCCCTCATCTGAAGAGACAGTGACATCACGAATAGACACAAAGTAAACAAACGTGACATCACGAATAGACACAAAGTAAACAAACGTGACATCATGAATAGACACAAAGTAAACAAACGTGACATCATGAACAGACACAAAGTAAACAAACGTGACATCACAAATAGACACAAAGTAAACAAACGTGACATCATGAATAGACACAAAGTAAACAAACGTGACATCATGAATAGACACAAAGTAAACAAACGTGACATCATGAATAGACACAAAGTAAACAAACGTGACATCATGAATAGACACAAAGTAAACAAACGTGACATCACAAATAGACACAAAGTAAACAAACGTGACATCACGAATAGACACAAAGTAAACAAACGTGACATCATGAATAGACACAAAGTAAACAAACGTGACATCAAGAACAGACACAAAGTAAACAAACGTGACATCACAAATAGACACAAAGTAAACAAACGTGACATCACGAATAGACACAAAGTAAACAAACGTGACATCATGAACAGACACAAAGTAAACAAACGTGACATCATGAATAGACACAAAGTAAACAAACGTGACATCATGAACAGACACAAAGTAAACAAACGTGACATCACAAATAGACACAAAGTAAACAAACGTGACATCATGAACAGACACAAAGTAAACAAACGTGACATCATGAATAGACACAAAGTAAACAAACGTGACATCATGAACAAACATAAAGTAAACAAACGTGACATCATGAGTAGACACAAAGTAAACAAATGTGACATAACGAATAGACACAAAGTAACGTGACATCACGAATAGACACAAAGTAAACAAACGTGACATCATGAATAGACACAAAGTAAACAAACGTGACATCATGAACAGACACAAAGTAAACAAATGTGACATCATGAACAGACACAAAGTAAACAAACGTGACATCATGAACAGACACAAAGTAAACAAATGTGACATCATGAACAGACACAAAGTAAACAAACGTGACATCATGAACAGACACAAAGTAAACAAATGTGACATCATGAACAGACACAAAGTAAACAAACGTGACATCATGAACAGACACAAAGTAAACAAATGTGACATCATGAACAGACACAAAGTAAACAAATGTGACATCATGAACAGACACAAAGTAAACAAACGTGACATCATGAACAGACACAAAGTAAACAAATGTGACATCATGAACAGACACAAAGTAAACAAACGTGACATCATGAATAGACACAAAGTAAACAAACGTGACATCATGAACAGACACAAAGTAAACAAATGTGACATCATGAACAGACACAAAGTAAACAAACGTGACATCATGAACAGACACAAAGTAAACAAACGTGACATCATGAATAGACACAAAGTAAACAAACGTGACATCATGAACAGACACAAAGTAAACAAATGTGACATCATGAACAGACACAAAGTAAACAAATGTGACATCATGAACAGACACAAAGTAAACAAACGTGACATCATGAACAGACACAAAGTAAACAAATGTGACATCATGAACAGACACAAAGTAAACAAACGTGACATCATGAACAGACACAAAGTAAACACCCCCCTCAGAGATCAGCCCACATTCAAACAGTGATTGTGAAGAATCAGTTCATCAGAGGAAGTGACCATTAGTGTCTGATGATGATGAAGATGATAATGAAGGTCAGATATGAACAGCAACAGCAGGGGTGGGAAGGGGAGGGGGAGGGGGGATTTCTTGGTTTGTTTTGTTGCTCGTATGGAAACTGGGCGTCTTAAGACAGGAAGTCACAGAACTGCAGACAGGAAACAGTAAACCCTGCCCAGTCCACGCACGCACGCACACACACACACACACACACACACACACACACACACACACACACACACACACACACACACACACGCTGCCAGCTCTCTGTGTCTCTGATCTGCAGCTGGTTTGGTGACAGATTCACCGTTGGAGTCTCTTTACGATCAGAAAGCTCCGCCCACTCCGCTCAGCCTCAGATGATGTCATCACGGGGACCTGAATCTGTTTGAAGTCGTCAGCCGGACACATGGATGGTTTTCACTGATATTTACACACAGAAACACTTTCAGACCGAACTCACCGCTGAGTTAACGAAGAGAAGAAATCAAATTCAGATTCAGATTTAGATTCAGATCGGAGCGTTGTATCATGATAATATCAGGATCATTTATTAGAAGATTAAAAAATATATCGTGATGATGACGATACTCTGACAGTCCGGCAGCGTAACGACATGACGTACGTTACGCCTTGAACGACCTTCGTGTCTGAACCAATCAGAAGCCATCAGTGATGTCATCAACCATCAGTGATGTCATCAACCATCAGTGATGTCATCGTTGGTTTGTGAACGTTATGAATCCTCCAGTTCAGATTCTGTCCGTCACCATCTTTGATAGTTCGGAGCGGTTTGGAGCAGGAAGTGGAGCGACTTCATCAGTGATTCGTTACCGAGATCAGATGAACAACAAACTGCAGTAATATTTCAGATTTGACTGAATATTTGAGAACAGACTGACGTTTACGCTGACATATAAAACCACCTGCATGTTGCTTCAGTATTTTATTCTCACAGAAACTTCCTGAAATATCCTGATATGATTTCTTCTTGCAGCTCTGATTGGTTTTGCTGTGAAATGTGCCTTTAATGTGCTGAGAGGAGGAACGTGGGTGAGCAGCTCTCTGCAGCCAGAGGGCCTCTCCGCCCCCTCAGCTTGTCTCCTCAGGCGTGGATCAGCCTGCCAGGTTCAGGTTCTGTCAGACAACCCTGAACTCACCAAACCGGACGGTTCTCCGTCGGTTGACTTCCTCATAACTCTGTTTCCAGGAAGGATTTTACTGATTTCCTCCAAAGAGCTGTTTAAACTCATGAAATAATGATTTTTATTCATGAACCGTGTTCCCACCTGCAGACGTCTCACTGTGATGACATCAGACCAACACACAGCTGCTTCCACAATAATCAGCAACGTACAAGGATTTAGATTAAAACCTTTAAAACCTCTCAACATTTCCTTCAGAGCAAACAAATGTTGAATTAAAATCAAAATACATTTATTTTTTATTTCTATCTGTTTGAAGTTTTATATAA
Organism: Embiotoca jacksoni; assembly: GCF_022577435.1. Taxonomy (NCBI): domain Eukaryota; kingdom Metazoa; phylum Chordata; class Actinopteri; family Embiotocidae; genus Embiotoca; species Embiotoca jacksoni. Next base: position 1,400,223 of record NW_027185412.1, read on the forward strand.
AATAACTGAAATCATCTGTTTCCACATTACTGTCAGTTTAAAGCGTTGACCTGCTGCTGTGATGATTAAAGGAGAGTTCACCTCCTCGTCTGTCTCTCTGACCTCTGACCTGTAAACCTGATGTTGAAGAATCACTGATTAAACTCTTTAAAGCAGAAACCTGCAGCTCCTCCTCTTCTCTACATAAACACACCTGACTGCACGAATCCAGTTCTGCAACATAAAAACAGCTGACATCATCAATATGAGTGGCGCCTCCACACGCTCAACTTTAACACAAGTCAGAAGATTGGATTTCTTTTTAAACAATGACATGTTGGTGTGTTTCTCCTGTCGTTCACCTCCGCACAGGTGCTAAAAAGACAGTAAAAGCATGGTAAAAAGACGATTAAAAGAGTTATAAAAAGACAGTAAAAAGGTTAAAACAGTTTCAGTTAAAAAGGGCAAAAAAAGATGGTGAGAACATGGTGAAAAAACAATAAAAAAAGATGTTAAAAAGAGGATAAAAAAAACAATAGAACAAAAGCATATAGATGAAGCCTATAGTTAGGGCTGGCTCAGGTAGACCTGAACCAACCCTTAGTTATGCTGTTATAGGCCGAGGCTGCTGGAGGACCTCGTTACATGCTGAGCTTCTTTTCTTTCCTCCTACTCTTTAACTGACTCATACCTCACCATCTTCTTCTCTCCCATAGTTTCTTCTTATTATCTGTTGTCTCCATTCAGTTCCTTCGCTCGTGTAGTTTCTGTTCTTTCTTTTCCAGATGTCCCGTCATGGAGCTGCATGTCTCTGCTCTGTGATTGTCGTCTCCACCAACAGTTATTCTCTTCTATCTCTATGCTGTCCTTTTCTCTCTCTGCTCTCCTCTCACCCCAACCGGTCGAGGAAGATGGCCGCCCACCTCTGAGCCTGGTTCTGTTAACAGAAGCTCCGCCCACCTCTGATCCTGGTTCTGTTAACAGAAGCTCCGCCCACCTCTGATCCTGGTTCTGTTAACAGATGCTCCGCCCACCTCTGAGCCTGGTTCTGTTAACAGATGCTCCGCCCACCTCTGAGCCTGGTTCTGTTAACAGAAGCTCCGCCCACCTCTGATCCTGGTTCTATTAACAGATGCTCCGCCCACCTCTGAGCCTGGTTCTGTTAACAGATGCTCCGCCCACCTCTGAGCCTGGTTCTGTTAACAGATGCTCCGCCCACCTCTGAGCCTGGTTCTGTTGGAGGTTTCTTCCTGTTAAAGAGAGTTTTTCTTCCTTCTGTTGGAGGTTTTTCTCCCTTAAAGAGGAGTTTTTCCCTCCTAGCTTATGTGGGAATTGTTGAATTGTTGAATTGATGAATTGTTGAATTGTTGAATTTCTCTGTATAATATTGTAAAGTCTTGCTGTAAGGACTTTAATGCGTTAAGTGCCATGAAATAACCTGTGTTGTGATTTGGCGCTATAGAAATAAAATCGAATTGAATTGAATTGAATTGAATAGAAGAAGGCAATAAAGGACGGTAAAATTCTGACATTCAGAGCTAGAGATTCAGGTTTGTTCATCCTTATTTGTCCTGTAAAGTAACGTTGGAGTCTAACCAAACTGTAATCTAATGTTGGAGTCTAACCAGACTGTAATCTAATGTTGGAGTCTAACCAGGCTGTAATCTAATGTTGGAGTCTAACCAGGCTGCAAACTAACGCAGTCTAACCAGACTGTAAACTAACGTAGTCTAAACAGACTGTAAACAAACGTTGGAGTCTAACCAGCCTGTAAACTAACGTTCACAACGGCCTTCTCTATTGTTGGAACAAATGTGAATGTCCGTTTGTTTGCAGACGAAACTAATTTCTGTGTTCAACTGAAACATTATAAACTCCACACGTTCTCATCTTCATCATCTTCATCATGATCCTCCACATCATCATCTTCATCCTCATTATCACCATCATCATCCTCCTCCTCTTCCTCATCATCACCTTCATCCTCAGGCCTACTGTGTGACTGTTGTTTTGGTGTCTGTGATCGTTACCATAGAAACAGGAAGTATTGATCAGTTTGTGACCAGGTGTGTGTTTGTGGGACAAACTGCAGTTCTGCATGTTGGTGTCTTTAAGGGTCGACACCAGGGAGGAAGAAGAAGAAGAAGAAGAAGAAGAAGAAGATGCTCCTATTGTCTCTGAAGTCTCTTCTTCTTCTGTGGTTCAAACACACCTGGAAACAAACTAAGTAACCTGATGTGATGTCACATTGACATCAGCTGAGTGATTGATTCAGTGACGTCAGCAGTGAGCTTTAGGGGCCACACACACACACACACACTCACAGACACACACTCTCTCTCTCTCACACACACACACACACACACACACACAGCTGTGTGTGCGGGTCAATCACAGTGATTAACAGGTGATCAGCATTACAGAACACACCGGGACAGAGCAGCGCGGGGGCAGCGACTGTCACGCGTCCGGGTGCGTGCATGTTGCAGGTGTGTGTGTGTGTGTGTGTGCGTGTGCGTGTGTACTCACAGTGTTCCGGAGGTCCTGCAGCGCTACGCTCATCCTGGAGCTCCGTCCCCGAAAACAGTGCGCTACCGACGGCCGCTCCGCCGGTCCATCCTGCCGGCTGTCCGTCTGTCCGTCGGCCTGTCTGTCGCTCGGATCCTCTTCCTCTCCGTTTGAGCAGCAGCAGCAGCAGCGGGAGGATCCGCAGCGTTTTTCTGTTTCCTCTGCTTCCCTCTCTCCCTCTGTCTCCTCAGACCCCGCCCAACATCCAACCAGCCTCTTCCTCTCACAAACAAACACACCCCGAGACACAGAGGGACTGACGTCACCCACACGGCCCTACGTCACCTCCTCCAGCTCCTCAGCTGTCTCTGTGTGGCTGTTCTGTGGGACTGTGATTGATGATCATCCACATTATATTTCTTCATACAACATGTCAACATCATGATTTCAACACTTTATATTTATTCATAATTTACAGTCTTGTTTCAGAACTAAGATTTTCTTACTTTTCTACGACAGTGAACTCAACATATTGAACCAATATTGGATGGTGGTGATCTTCGGGCCCTCAGGCAGCACTGCATTAAAAACACACTATTCTGGAGTGGAAATCACTGCATGGGCTCAGGAACACTTGTGAAAACCATCGTCTGTGAACACAGTGTTTGTTTGTTTTTAGTTTTGAACACACACTTGGGCACTGACCTGAGTTTCCTCAGCCGGGATTTGAACCGGCGTCGTCATGGTGACGGGCGGCGTCATCAGCGACCAGAGAGAGAAGAATCCAACTGAACGTGAAACAATGAATAAAACAAAATAAAACAATGAAGAAATGATCATTTGAATAGTTCTAGATTGATTTTCTTTCCATACACTGACAGATTATCGATTGTTTCATGAATTACTGTGATGACATCATCGAACTGAGAGAAATGTCAGTTCATGTCGCTGCTGGATTTTTTTTCACACTTTGATCACTTTGATTCTGAGTGATATTAAACTTCCTGTTTCTTTAATAACAACAAACATGTTCCAACTTTCCTGCTGTGGTTTCCTCTGCTGTGTCTTTGAGGGAATCGTTGTCCAACAGTTCCCCCTGCTGGCCGGAGACACACAGTACCAACCAACACCAACCAACCACAACTCACTGCAGTTTAAGTCTGCTGATGAAAGCAGCTGCTTCTTTCTACCTGGAGGCCAAAACCAACACGGTCAGAAGCTTCTGCTGGTTTCAAACAGATTCAGCCTTCAGATTTTTTGTGAGTCAGTTTGGACTAAATAGTACACATTAACTGGGCTACACCTGTAGAGTCTCAAAGCACTTTTACACAGTTCAGTGTCTTGCTCAAGGACACTTCGGCATGTGGACAGGAGGAGCCGGAGATCAAACCACCAACCTTTCCATTAGTGCGCAACCCGCTCTCCCGTCTGAGCCACAGCCTCCCAAAAGTGAGATAGCTTCAAGCTAACGTCACTGCAGCATCCAACTAATCAAAGTTAGCTGTTCAGCTTCAGTGAACTTTGTTACCTGGTTAGTTTGTTCCGTTTCCTCAGAAGCTCAACGATGACAAATCACAACGCAAAGCAACGTTTTGTTTTTGTATTTTTAGTTTTATATTTTGTTTGTTTGTTTGTTTGTTTGTTTGTTTGTTTTGAACACACACATCCAACACACACTCAACCACTGACCTCTGACTTTCCACGGCCGGGGGTTGAACCAGCGTCGCCATGGTGACAAGCAGTATCCTCCTTCTCTGGACCGTACTCGGCGCTGATCAGAGAGGATGAACAGCAGGAAGTCCTCTGAGGTCACGTGATCAGTCAGCAGGAAATTTTAACCATTAAACTTTTGATATTTCAGTAATAAAACAATGAACACATAAAGTTTCAGATTAATTTTCCGCCTTAATATTCACAATTTTTTTATTGGAATAAGGTTTTAAAACCCTTGCTCCATCAGGTCTGTAGCTCAGATGGCAAAGCAGCTTTTCTTTCACTCATGAGGTTGTGGGTTCGATCCCCAGGTCCTCCCGGAATCACACTGACCTCTGACCTGCTGATGGTAAACAGGAAACAGGCTGGAACTTCCTCTCAGTATCGTTGTGATGTAAACTTTTTATTGTTTTATTGGATGTGAACAAGTTTAAAGACTTTAAAGACGAAAACCACCGTTAATCATGATGACAGTGATGAAGAGCAGGACAGGTGAGGAAGACTCCACCTCCTCTTCCTCCTGCAGGTGTCTTCGACAATAAAACGTCCTCCGACAGCCAGATGGTGCAGAAACTCATCTTCGTCTCTATCACAATCGCAGCTGCTAAATGATGCTGAAGATCTCCTCTTCATCACCTCCTCTTTATC
>NW_027185412.1:1407570-1415070 GCF_022577435.1 Embiotoca jacksoni
CACACACACACACACACACACACACACACACACACACACACACACACACACACAGGCAGTGTCACTCATCATCATCACCATCACCATCATCACCATCATCATCATCATCATCACCACCATCACCATCATCATCATCTTCATCTTCATCATCATTATAACCATCACCATCATCATCACCTTCATCTTCATCATCATTATCACCATCACCATCACCATCATCTTCATCTTCATCATCATTATCATTATCATCATCACCATCATCTTCACCTTCAACAAGCAGCTGCTCTTTCATCATTTATTTTAAATAGATACATATAAGTCATATAAATATAAATATCAGTTGTTTTTCGGGTAGAAATGTGTAGATAAGTGATCAATAATCAGTGATCAGTAAAGTGAAATCATCTGATTTGTTACCGTGGAGATGTTCAGGAGCAAAGGATACAAGCACATCTTCGTCTCCTTGTTGTTGCCAAGGTGACGCCTGTGTTTATTAACCATCATTAACTGTGATTTTTATTGATGAGTTTAATCAGCTCCAATAAAGAGCTGCAGCTCCTCTTCCTCCTCCTCCTCCTCCTTCTCCTCTTCATCATCACACAGGACAGAAACGTTTGTCTCAAACAGATTTTTATTCAAACTCACAATTAAAAATAGTTTCATCAAGTTTACATTCAGAAAGAATCAGCTCAGAAAAATCTAAACACTCATCAGTGTCTGTACAGGAGGAGGAGGAGGAGGAGCAGGAGGAGGAGGAGGAGGAGCAGGAGGAGGAGGAGGAGGAGGAAGGTGACTCTCAGCAGGACGTGAAGGTCTTCCAGAAGAAGTTCTTGCAGCCGGCCTTCCTCTCTCGGGGGGCGAGCAGCGGTCCGGCGCCGGCGGCCCGCTCCAGGTCCATGTGGATGTCTTCGGGTTCTCCGTCGGGCAGCGGCAGGTTCTCCTCCTCCAGAGCCTCGTTCTCCATCTGCAGGAGGTCGGAGAGGAGCAGCTCGGCCAGCGAGGAGCGGGACACGTCCTGGAAAACAGCCCGGAACCAGAGGTTGAACCGCAGCAACAGAGATGTTTACATTTCAGTCATTATTATTATTATTATTATTATTATTATTATATGAACATTATTTTGATACACCTGACGTGGAGAATGTTGTTGTTCTCTTTAATCTGCTTTCATGTTTTTATTATGATCATCTTTAATCTTGCATTTATAATAAATAAAGTATGTTAGCATTCAGACGACCAATCAGAAGAGAGATCTGAAACACATGAAGGTTGTTTCTCTTCTTCTTCATAACCTGATGATTTTATTTATCAAAGTTATTAAGAACAGATGGAGTTTTACTGCAGCGGGACGCCCGAGGATGCTCAAACAGGAAGTTCATAACAAGAAGAAAACCACATCCTGAAGACCAGCAGGAAGAGAAGAGGAGAAAATAGAGAGTTTATCAAATTAATAACAATAAGAATAATTATTATTATATTAATTATGACTGACTGAGGAACCCTGAAGCACCTGAGGAACCTTTAGAACCTGAGCAACCCTATAGAACCTGAGGAAACCTGTAGAACCTGAGGAAACCTGTAGAACCTGAGGAAACCTGTAGAACATGAGGAAACCTATAGAACCTGAGCAACCCTATAGAACCTGAGGAACTTTTAGAACCTGAGGAACTTTTAGAAGCTGAGGAAACCTGTAGAACCTGAGGAAACCTTTAGAACCTGAGGAACCCTATAGAACCTGAGGAAACCTTTAGAAGCTGAGGAACCCTGTAGAACCTGAGGAACCCTATAGAACCTGAGGAACCTTTAGAAGCTGAGGAACCCTGTAGAACCTGAGGAACCCTGTAGAACATAAGGAACCCCGTAGAACCTGAGGAACCCTGTAGAACCTAAGGAACCTGAGGAATCCTGAGGAACCCTGTAGAACCCTATAGAACCTGAGGAACCCTATAGAACCTGAGGAACCCTGTAGAATCTGAGGAAGGGTTAAAGTCAGGTTTAATGACCAGCTGACTGAAACGACCAATCACAGCAGCGCGCGTCCCTCCAGCTGATCCAGTCGAGCCTCTATTGTGGTTTAAAGGCACATCAGCGCCACCAACTGTTTAACATGAAACAACATGTTAAATATTAAAATTATTTTAATATAAAATGAAATACATAATAATAACTATAAATTGTGTATTTGATGTAAAATGTACTTTATGTTTTAAAGTGCCTCCTTCAGTTGAAGCCTTAAACTTAAATGTAAAATCTGTCTAGATTCAGATTCAGAATTCAGATTTTAAACTCTGACTTTAACGATTCCATTAGAATCTGATCTGAGTCTCTTCAGTAAACGTTTGTACAGTTTCATGAGATGCTTTTATTTTGAAAGTTGCCGCTCCCTGTAAAACATCTGAATCTTATTAACTCACTTCTGTTTCATTCTGTCGTCAACAGAAATCATCTCCACAATCCTGAGCGCCGAGTTGAAAACAGGAGAATTAGATTTTGTGATTTTTCTTCCTGCAGCAACGATAAAACAACTGAGAGTCAGAAACAGCGAGCAGCTTTGTGTTGGAACAAAACTAAAGACATGTTGTTTATAAATCTGTCAGATAGTTTATTAAAAGCATAAACACATTAAAACTCTTCATTCGGATTTATAACTGAACTGCTTTTCCATGAATTATTTTCCTGTGACATCACAAAGATGAAAACAGGTCAGAAAACAGAAAATATTCCACAAACTGCTGAAATTCTTTAATTTCAAGCAGAAATTAATTTTATTCAAACATAATTTGAACGGAGGAAATGATGTTTTGTTAAATCACAAAAACAAAACCTTTGAACTTCATTATCTTTTTTCTAAAGTGTTTCTGTGATTTATTCCATTAAAAAGCTAATAAATGTTTCAGCTTCATGTTTCCTTTTAAATATAATTTTTACATCTTGTTTTGAATAAAATTCTCTGTTAATCATCTGATTGCTGCTTCATAATTAAAGATGCTTTTAATGACGCAAACAGGAATTATAATATATAACATAACATAATATAATATAATCTGCTCCGTGTTAAAGTAAGCAAAATAATCCGTCTCTGACTTCAGTTTAAGAACAAATAGCTGAAATAAAAATTACTGTTAATCATTTAAAGCTCAAAAACATCTTTAACTGGAATTTCTGACAGTTTATCTGAACGCTGATGCTTTTATTGTTTTTATTTTATTACAGTTGGATTTTCAGTTGTTATTCAGTTTTACTGTGTAAAAGCTGATAAACTTACTTTGATCATTTTGATAGTGCCTGGATTTTCATGTTAGTTTTAAGAAATTGTCATATTTATTTTTCTGACATTTCACCTGATCATAAAACATCTATTGATCAGAATTAATTAAAAAAAATACTCTTTGGTGTTTGAAAATAAAACCAGATGATTTTTGTCTTTAAATCAAAACATCAGAAAATATAGTTTGTGTAATAATTATTATTATATAATATATTACTATCATTATTATACATGTTTCATATATTCAAATATAAATCTATAAACATATTCAACAGATTAATGAACCCGCCTCTCTGATGTCACGTGATTTTCTGAGTTTAACTTTTAGTCCTGATGGTTTTTATTCCACAGAAATCTGTGGAATAAAAACTTTAGGATTTAAATTAAAGTTAAATTTACATAAAAAAAAAAAAAAAACAAAAAAAAGACAAACATGTTGATGTTCTCCGGCTGTTTAGATGCTTTTAATTTGAAAGTTTTTACAAGTTTCCCTGCAGGAATGTCTCACGTCTGTCTGTCCCTCTTTCTCTGTCTGTGAGTCTGTGTGTGTGTGTGTGTGTGTGTGTGTGTGTGTGTGTGTGTGTGTCTGTGTGTGTGTGTGTGTGTGTGTGTGTGTGTGTGTCTGTGTGTGTGTGTGTGTGTGTGTGTGTGTGTGTCCGACCTGTTTGGAGCCCAGCAGCGGGGTCCGGTGCAGCAGCAGGCGGAGTTTGGAGTCTCTCTGTGCGGCGGAGGAGCAGCTGATGGAGGCGGTGAGGGAGAGGAGGAGCAGGAGGAGGCAACGGAGGCGTGAGGAGGACACCATCTTCATCACCTGTCTGTCTGTCTGTCTGTGAGTCTGTCTGTCTGCGGTTCGGCGGAGCTTCTGTCTCTGTCCCGTTGGGGCGGCTCTTATAAAGCCCCGCTGACGTCACTGATCACCGTGAGGGTGGCGGTGGGGGGGGGGGGGGGGGGGGGTGACTGATGATGATGATGATGATGATGTTGATGATGATGATGTTTCCAGCGCCTTTAGTGAAATGATCCGTTTTTCAAACACTTTTTCTTTCCTTCCTGCCTTGACAGTTTGTTAGCAGGAGGCCCGCGGACCCACAACGGGACGGTTAGGAGGCGGTCTCAGCCAATCAGTGATCATCTGACAGGAGCTCAGTAATCCCTTCCGAACACAATTAAAAAAGATTTACAGAAAAATCAGAGGACAGAGAGGCTGGAACCAGAAACTCACCGCAGGAACGTCAGACCAGAGGACCAGGGGACCGGGGGGACCGGGGGGACCAGGGGACCAGGGGACCAGGTCTCGGACCAGAAGACCAGGGGTCCAGGTCTCGGACCAAAGGACCAGGGGACCAGAGGACCAGGGGACCAGGGGACCAGGGGACCAGAGGAACAGGGGACCAGGGGACCAGGGGACCAGGCGACCAGGGGACCAGAGGACCAGGGGACCAGAGGAACAGGGGACCAGGGGACCAGGCGACCAGGGGACCAGAGGACCAGGGGACCAGAGGAACAGGGGACCAGGGGACCAGGGGACCAGGGGACCAGAGGACCAGAGGAACAGGGGACCAGGGGACCAGAGGACCAGAGGACCAGAGGAACAGGGGACCAGGGGACCAGAAGACCAGAGGTTAAAGTGTCTCCTGCTGTTCTTCTAATCATGGCTCTGAGAGCACACGACTCCCTGTCGATCCCTTCTTTAATATCTCTGCCGTAACAAACTCAATGTGTGCGGTAGCCAATCAGAGCTCTCCTCGTGATGACATTGTGCTCTGTGATTGGCTGGACATGTACAGGTGGTTAGTCCCTCCCTCCGACGTGTCGCAGCAGCAGATGAACTGTAATAAAAAGGGTTGATTGGTGTCCGTGAGAGGTTCTGGTTTCGGTTGAGATAATAAGACTTTCATCGTCATGGTTACGATAATAAAAGAGCGGTTATTGGTTTAAACAGGAAAGAAAAAGCAGCCTCCAAACTTTTACTGACCCGTCCATCGGCCCAAACCTCCTCAGTACGCTGAGTAGTGACTTCCTGCTTCGTAGTTACTGCAGCCACCAGAGGGCGCTGTGTCAGACTGATGCCGTCCCACACGGCCACCAGAGGGCGCTGAGTGATGAAACCTGATGGTAACAAACTGCTGGACAGACTGTGGGATGGAAGCGTCTCCGTGGTGACCGATCAGGTGTGTCAGGTGAATCACTTCAGTCTTTCTAAAAAAACGCTTGGGAGACAGCACCCTCTGGTGGCTGTAATCATTAACAAGGTACAGATGAGCAAAGGTTCACTTCACAAAGAAAACATAAACTTCTAATCTGAATTAGTTTTTCTGAAAAAAGGGGCGGAGCCGACGAGGTCAGGGAGTAAAACCTGTTAAAAACGTAAAAAAAGAAATGATAATAGGCACACAAATCACCCATCGCCACACCTGGTAACCATGGCAGCGCCCCTGTATCATAGCAACCGCCGGGTTCCGTTTCCAGTTGCAGCGAATACCAGGACGGCAGAATAGGGGGAGGGGAAGGGGGAGGGGCATCAACTGTCAGGTAGCTAACAGCAGCCAATGGGACGCATTTCACACCCGTCCTGCTCTGTTACCGCGGAAACGGCACCATGACCGGTCCGATCGCCACAGCTGCTTGTTGCTGACAGCTGATTGGCTCAGCTTGTCGGTCCGAGCTAGAGAAGAAGAAAACCTCGTTCTTGCTTTCTTCTTCTGCTATTTTATTTCTGCAGAATCATAGAAACAACGTTTTGTTTTCCTGTTATTCAGTGAAATGAATTGAATCAGTCATCAAATCTCCATAAACCAACAGCACGATAGAATAACTTCATACAAGTTTGAAGAGCGTTTTATTTAAGTATCTAAAGTCTCTCTTTCGTGTTCTTCTACTGGGCTGAAGATGTGATTATAAACAGACTTATTTCACATCAGTTGAAACTCTATAAACTCTGTATTTAAAATTTAAATGTCTTTTATGAAACTATGAGGACAAAAACCTGAAGTGATAAGACACCAGAATAAAAACGAAAAACGTTTTAGAGCTGACCCCGGTGACCTCAGTGATCTCGGTGATCTCGGTGACCTGGACCATCCTCGGCGCTGATTAGCGACTAGAGAGGATCCAACTGAACCAAACTGAAGAAGTTCAGGGTCACTTCCTCTGTCAGGACTCCTGCTGATTCAGAAGACATGGACCTCTAAACACACCTAGACCTTTAAAGAACAAAGACAACATGGCGGCCTGTCAGAGTCTCCTGTGAGACGGCAGCATGATATCCATGTGGTGAAAACACAGTAAACTGTGCTGATGGGAACTGGGAACAGGTGCATGAGTGGGCGGGGCAGGTTAGGGCAGGTGGCTGTGGGAGTCTGAGGACACCTGGTGGACAGGTGGAGAATGACAGGATGGAGTTTGTTCTATTTTCGTCTTAATACAGACAGGACCTGTGAAACTTTGGACCTCAGAGACACTCTGTTTTGTTAGTCTTTCAACCAATCAGCAGCCAGCAGTGATGTCATCAACCATCAGTGATGTCATCGTTGGTTTGTGAACGTTATGAATCCTCCAGTTCAGATTCTGTCCGTCACCATCTTTGATAGTTCGGAGCGGTTTGGAGCAGGAAGTGACCATATTTGGACGAGCTGGGGGAGGAGCCAGAGGTGGATCTGACCGATCTGATTGGAAACCTGACGATACTACGTCCCGCCCAGCGATAGCTGTAACCTGACTGCACCACAGGCCTGTCAATCAAACAGACACGCCCCCAAAAACAGGTCTTCTTGAATCTTCTTTTCTAATGAATGAGGGATTATTTTCAGATGGACCTCCAGAAAACTAATAAGAAGGAGTGACTTTAGCTAACAACACCGAGATAACTGATGGACACATTTTATTCACTTTGGATTTGATGAGAGAAGTTGAATGGGAGTCTATGGAGCCGGAGGCTTTTTGGAGCCAACCTCTAGGTTAGGTTAGGTTAGGTATTTACTTTATTAATCCCCGAGGGGAATTTTTTTTTCGCTACAGCAGCATACAGAAGCAATAAGATAATAATAGAATAATTGAAAAGCAATAAAATAGCAGTAAAATAGCAGTAAAAAAATATAAAATATAAAAATTAAATATAAAATGCACAGTATATACAGTACAGTATATATCTATATATATTATATACAAACAACCAAGAAACACAGACAACGGTGTTCTTGTTGTGTGATGGATTTTGCCAGAGGTGAGTTATT
>NW_027185412.1:1420070-1457570 GCF_022577435.1 Embiotoca jacksoni
GAACAAGATCAAAACTGGTTTAGAACCTTTTTAGAACCACATCAGCACCAGTTTAAGACTCTTTAGAACAGTCATCTATTGTCATTCACTTTTCTCAGTTTCTTTAACTTCGAGCTTTCGACCGTATAAATGATCTTCATGGTAAAGTTAAAGTCTGGTGTCCCTCAGGGTTTGATGGTGGGTCGTCTAAAGCTGTCAACAGTTTGTGTGACAGTTTTAACAGTGTTCTGCCAGTCGGGTTCTGAAGATCTCCTCACTGAGTCTTTCCTCTGGTAGAACTCAAACTTCATGATAGAAGTACTCCTGAAAAAAATACATGCTTGTGTTGTTTGTCCAGGTTAGTTTTAGTGTGTAACGTCTTCATTCAGGTGCTGTAAGGAGCTGATTGCTGCCCCCTGGAGGCCGTAGGCTGCAGAACACCACGCTGCCGCGGTGAAGCTGCTTCACTAAACACAGATGTTCATTTAGGTGTTTTAGCATTCAAAGAGGAATAAAATAACTTGAATGTTCGTCAGCATGAGCACAGACACGAAGATGAGTTTATTCATTAAAGGAACAGTGGGACATTTAGTGAAATCCTCTTTTTGTTTTACAGGCGATGATTGACAGCTACAGTCAGCAGCTGGTTAGCTTAGCATAAAGACAGGAAACAAGAACCTGTAACGACGTCCACCTGAAGTCACTCAATGACACTTTAATCCTGTTTGTTTCATCTGACGGTTTTCAAAGGGATCATATCTTGGCCTGGACTAGTTGCCAGGCAACCAGCGCAGGAATGCCTGACGTTACTAGTTATGGCTGAGAAATATGACTTTAATAAAAGACCTTTAAAGTCCTCGCTAACCTGAAACAGGAGCAGTGCTGCAGGTGTGAAGCTGTTTTAGGGCGGAGCCTCACCTGCGACAGGAGTCCGGCGCTGCGAGCTCGTTGCAGCAGCCGGTGGTGCCGCAGCTCCAGGTCCTGGTCCTGGTCCCGGTCCGGCAGCTGGTCCTGGTCTCTGTCAGGCTGAGACAAAACTCCCGGACTGCACAGCATCAACGCAACGAGAACCAAAATGGCGGGACAGCGTGCAGACTGCATGACTTCAGAAAAATGAGAAGGAGAAGAAGAAAATATGAACCTGAAGAAGAAAAATGAAATGACAGAAACGAGAAGAGAAGAAGAGAAGGAGGTCCTACTGCTCTGGTATATTCTGCTGGTTCTGGTCCTGCTGCTGGTTCTGGTCCCGGGCTGATCTATGGTCCCGGTCCTCTGGGCGATGCACTTTTGAGGGCCGATGCTCCTCCTCCTGATGGTCACATGACGCCGCGCGGTTGATTGACAGCTGGTGGGCTGCAAGGTGATGAAGGAACTCTGACAGTCAACTTAAACAAAAATCCATTAGTCCTTATTGACTTTAAATGGAGTCGGAACCATAAAACAATAAAACTATCAGCAGCTGCAGCGCTCGTCAGCAAACACAACGGCAGCATGTCGGCTGGAGAGCAGCGGGATTAACGGAGCGTTCAGAGGATTAGCAGACTTCATTAGCACTCACTGATATCTCCATTAAACAAAGAGGCAGCAGCGAGTCGCCCACTCAGCGTTTAGTCAGAACAAACACCGCCGCTTCACTTTGAGACCATCGAGAAACACTTCGTGCTGCTTTCAAATGTTCTGCTGCAGAGTGACGGAGTGGAAACATGACGGCGTCCAGAAAACTCTATTCAACTTCTCCAACCGAAACCTGGAGACAAACGTCCTCAGCACCAAACACACTTCAAACTTTAAGATTCATCTACAAACCTGTTTCTAGAAAAGTTGGAACGTTGAGTAAACGCTAAATAAAACACGATGCTCCAGGTGTTTTCAATGATTGACAGGTCTGGACTGCAAGAGGCCAGTTTAGTGCTGATAACAAGCTGGATGGTCCCTCTCTTCTTTAACCTGGAGGATGCAGCGTCCATGATTTCCAAACAGAATCTCAGATTGTGATCCATCAGACCTCAGGACAGTTGTCCACTTCACCTCAGTCCATCTTCAATGATCTCGGTCCAGAGAAGGCGGCGGTGTTTCTGGATCATGTTTCTATCTGGTTTCTTCTTTGGAGAGTTTTAACCTGCATTTGTGGACGCAGCGATGAACTGTGTTCACAGACGATGGTTTTCACAAGTGTTCCTGAGCCCATGCAGTGATTTCCACTCCAGAATAGTATGTTTTTAATGCAGTGCTGCCTGAGGGCCCAAAGATCACCACCATCCAATATTGGTTTCCAGCCTTGTCCCTTGTGTTCAGAGATTTCTCCAGATTCTCTGAATCTTTTAATGATACTATGAACATACAGTAGATGCTCCGTGTGCATCACTGGGCTGCATTCAACACTCTCAGCCATGGTGTCCATTTGACTTTCCAGCTGTTACATTTATCACCATGAGGAGTTTAAATAGATTTGTGTTTGTTTGTGTTTGATGGATTATAATTTGCAGCTTCAGCACTTCTTACTATGAAAATAAAACTTTTTTTTTCCATCTATACAGTGGGTACGGAAAGTATTCAGACCCCTTTAAATTTTTCACTCTTTGTTTCATTGCAGCCATTTGCTAAAATCAAAAAAGTTCATTTTATTTCTCATTAATGTACACTCAGCACCCCATCTTGACAGAAAAAAAACAGAAATGTAGAAATTTGTGCAAATTTATTAAAAAAGAAAAACTGAAATATCACATGGTCATAAGTATTCAGACCCTTTGCTGTGACACTCATATTTAACTCACATGCTGTCCATTTCTTCTGATCCTCCTTGAGATGGTTCTACTCCTTCATTGGAGTCCAGCTGTGTTTAATTAAACTGATTGGACTTGATTAGGAAAGGCACACACCTGTCTATATAAGACCTTACAGCTCACAGTGCATGTCAGAGCAAATGAGAATCATGAGGTCGAAGGAACTGTCCAAGGAGCTCAGAGACAGGATTGTGGCAAGGCACAGATCTGGCCAAGGTTACAAAATAATTTCTGCAGCACTCAAGGTTCCTAAGAGCACAGTGGCCTCCATAATCCTTAAATGGAAGAAGTTTGGGACGACCAGAACTCTTCCTAGACCTGGCCGTCCAGCCAAACTGAGCAATCGTGGGAGAAGAGCCTTGGTGAGAGAGGTAAAGAAGAACCCAAAGATCACTGTGGCTGAGCTCCAGAGATGCAGTAGGGAGATGGGAGAAAGTTCCACAAAGCCAACTATCACTGCAGCCCTCCACCAGTCGGGGCTTTATGGCAGAGTGGCCCGACGGAAGCCTCTCCTCAGTGCAAGACATATGAAAGCCCGCATAGAGTTTGACAAAAAACACATGAAGGACTCCCAGACTATGAGAAATAAGATTCTCTGGTCTGATGAGACCAAGACTGAACTTTTTGGTGTTAATTCTAAGCGGTATGTGTGGAGAAAACCAGGCACTGCTCATCACCTGCCCAATACAATCCCAACAGTGAAACATGGTGGTGGCAGCATCATGCTATGGGGGTGTTTTTCAGCTGCAGGGACAGGACGACTGGTTGCAATTGAAGGAAAGATGAATGCGGCCAAGTACAGAGATATTCTGGAAGAAAACCTCTTCCAGAGTGCTCTGGACCTCAGACTGGGCCGAAGGTTCACCTTCCAACAAGACAATGACCCTAAGCACACAGCTAAAATAACAAAGGAGTGGCTTCGGAACAACTCTGTGACCATTCTTGACTGGCCCAGCCAGAGCCCTGACCTAAACCCAATTGAGCATCTCTGGAGAGACCTGAAAATGGCTGTCCACCAACGTTCACCATCCAACCTGACGGAACTGGAGAGGATCTGCAAGGAAGAATGGCAGAGGATCCCCAAATCCAGGTGTGAAAAGCTTGTTGCATCATTCCCAAGACTCATGGCTGTACTCGCTCAAAAGGGTGCTTCTACTCAATACTGAGCAAAGGGTCTGAATACTTATGACCATGTGATATTTCAGTTTTTCTTTTTTAATAAATTTGCACAAATTTCTACATTTCTGTTTTTTTCTGTCAAGATGGGGTGCTGAGTGTACATTAATGAGAAATAAAATGAACTTTTTTGACTTTAGCAAATGGCTGCAATGAAACAAAGAGTGAAAAATTTAAAGGGGTCTGAATACTTTCCGTACCCACTGTATGTGTTCATTAAAAGTTGTTCTCGTATCTCAGTATATTTTGATGGTAATAATCAGTTACAGGTGCATCATGGGAAGATTTTCATCATGATTCACAGATCTACCGAGTTTCTTGTGTGACGTTCCTCCTGTCCGTGTGTCTCCTCTTCTTCTTCCGGAGCTTTCAGTTGTGTGTTAGACAGACGATGATGATCGAATAAATTAAATTGAGGTTTGAGACTGCAGGAACATTTTCATCTTTACTGCCTTCATCTTCATCATCATCTTCTCTGGATGCTAATAAACATCACATTAGTGACAGCTGGTTGCCGTGGTGACACATTAACAGCAAGCAGCCATTGCTAAAGAGCCGCTGGCATGGCCACACACACACACACACACGCGTGTACAGGAGCATGATGAGATGGCAATGACATCACAGCTCATCCCTGTCATGCGTACAGTTTTTGTTTCCACACTGAGTCACAAACATGAAGATCGACAGGAGTTGTGTTCAGTTTGTGTTCACATCACCAGCTCAGAACCAGCGTAGAACACCGACATGAAACACGTCACGGCCTGTTGTCTTCATCACGTTCTCCCTCTGAGGACCTTTCACAATCTGTGTTCATCACAACAACAAACAACAGCAAAGGGACACAAAACAACAACAAACAACAGCAAAGGGACACAAAACAACAGCAAACAACAACAAAGAGACACACATCAACAACAAACAATAGCAAAGACACACAAAACAACTATAAACAACAACAGAGACATGAAACGACAACAAACAAGAAAGAAACACAAAACAACAGCAAAGGGACACAAAATAAAAACAAAAACAACAAAGAGACACAAAACAACAAACAATAGCAAAGACACACAAAACAACAATAAACAACAACAGAGACACAAAACAACAACAAACAACAACAAAGAAACACAAAACAACAGCAAAGGGACACAAAACAACAACAAACAACAACAAAGAGACACAAAACAACAGCAAAGTGACAAAACAACAACAAACAACAACAAAGAGACACAAAACAACAACAAAGGGTTTTGAAGTCCTGCCCTGATTAGCGTCTACTAAAAAAAGAATTTATCGTATGTTTACTGATTAAATGGAAGATTTGCAATAATTAATATTTTCTATCTAAAACAATTTTAGAAATAACACTTCACGGCGGCGTCTGATTGTTTTCTTCTTTTTTTTTTTACGAGACACCACAGATCAGACTTCTGTAAAACAACATGTTTTATTAAACTCACCCAGAATCTTATTCACAAAACAAAACCTAATAAATCAGGAACTCTAACAGAGAGAGTCTGTACAGCACAGAGCAGGAGGCTCTGACGGTGTATCATTGTACAGATACATCTGAAGAAATGTTCCTGCAGGTATCAGGACTACACATCCCAGAGTGCAATGCTGTGAGAATCATCCAATCAGAGCGCTGCCATCTGTGCTTTGCAGAAAATCCAAATGGATTGTTTCCTCATTCACTTTCAGCTCCACCTGGTGGCTGTCAGAGGAACTGCACCTTCTTCTTCTGTGGTGCCTGAGCTCCGCCCTCCTGTAGCAGAAGGAGGTAGTGCAGCTCCGGTTGTACTTGTGGTATTGGTAGCAGTGAGTACAACAGTTGCAGTAGTTAGAGGTTTGTAAGTACTGGAAGAAGTAGTTGCAGTGCAGTCTCAGTAGATGTACTGAAATGTAGACCTCTACAGTGCGGAGTAGCAGAATTAATAGAAGTAGTAGTAGCAGTAGTAAAAATAGTATTTATCTTCAAGACAGTAGTATTAGCAGTAGCTTTCTTGCAGTAGAAGTAGTAGTAGTAGTATTTCTGATTTTATCAGCAGTACTAACAGTACCACATTCATCATGGCAGCAGGTATATTTCTTCGTAGTATTGAAGTAAAGTTACTATCAGAGTATTTCCATTTCTTCTCTACATCTCAAAGTAAAGTATTTGTACTTTTTGTTGCAGCACATTTACAGTATAACAAAGATCTGACCACTCACTACCTTTCAAATTAAAACACCCTTATCTTACACTGTCTGAAGTTTGTTACTTCTACGTTTCTTAGTGCTGAGACTTTTATAGAAAAGTGTTTTTGACATCGAGGTACCACTAGTGTCGTTAAAATACTTTGTCCATCAGGTGTAGTAGCAGCAGTACTAACAGCAGTTATAGTGGTCGTAGTAGCAGTGAAAAAACACAGGTACTTTGAAGTATAACGCTTTTATAATCCTGCAGTATTTTTACATGTCAGTAGTTTTACTCTGAAAGGGTCACATCTTCAGAACGGGTGCTTTTATTTCGGAAATCGAAGGAGACTTTACGGTAAGTTGTTACTTTGACTTTTCTGAGTTTAAGAAGAGTAAAAGTAAGTTTTTGTTCACTTTAAAATAAGCTGAGTAGCAGCAGCTGTACAGAAGTAGTAGTAGTAGTTGTAGTATTTGCAGTAGTACCAGTACAGTAGTGCTATGTGTGTGCTCACACCGGCAGCAGCTGAACACTGAGGCGTCCTGACAGAATTAAATGAAGGATGGAGACTTGTTTGAGGAGCTGCACTGCCCCCTACAGTCCGACAGCTGTAACTACACAAACCGTGAAGGCTCAGTTGAACTGTGTGCACAGATTTAAACCATCAACACGTGATTCAGCTTCTACTTGATGAATTAAAGTTGTGTATCCTTGAGGTCAGCGGTAGGGGGGATGTCCTCCGGCCGTGCTTCATCCTCTTCCTCATTCTGCTGCTGACTGACAGTTTAGAAACAAGAAGACTGTGGACACAGAGAAGGTAACTACAACTCCCAAGGTGCATTTCACTCAACAGCCAATCACAGAGCTACAAAGGGAAATTTCTGATTCAGCCATTTAAATCGACACATTCGGACTTCTTCTGGAGTCCAGTAGCAAGCCGAGGCTCATGGGTAATGTAGTATTGTGTTGTGAGGGTGTGTTGTTGTCTCAGGTTTGTGCCGGTGTGAGAACACGAGTAGGAGTGTTAGCGGTTAGCGGTCGTATTTACAGCAGCGGGTTCCTGTTTACACCTTTTACACCTGCTTCATGCACACTCGGCAGCGGCTGATCAGATTGCCGGGAAAGTTTCCTGTGTCGGTCCGAGGCCTCGGTTTACTGCAGGACACACACACACACACACACACACACACACACACACACACACACACACGTCATCAGACACATCTGTTTACAACATCCATGAAGTTACAGGTGAGTCGTACCTGAACATGTCGTCGTGGTTACAGGTGAGTCGTACCTGAACATGTCGTCGTGGTTACAGGTGAGTCGTACCTGAACATGTCGTTGGGGTTGAGCGCCGCCAGCCAGTAGCTGTAGGAGTCGGTGTAGAAGTTGCAGGTTCCTCTGCCGTGACACTCGATGAAGGGAATCTTCCGAAAGGTTTCCAGACAGGATCCAGGTGAGGCCAGAGGCTGACCCGACCCCTCCGCCCCCACTCCCGTTTCCTGAGGACCAACGGTATGCACAACCAGGGTCAAAGGTCAAAGCATCAAAGTTAACCAAGATTGGCTGGCAGGGGTGTCAAAATGTTTGATCATAACAAACTTTGACATGAAGTTGTTTTGACAACTTTCTGGATCATTAAGTCAGCTTTTATTTTGAAGGGAGCGGTTTGTGCGGAAAACACTTGGTGTTAAGTACATCTGGAATGAGTCTGACCCAACTTTATGAACTCACCATCACGAAGGAGTAACCGAACCAGAGCGAGTCCCACCCGGAGGGGCAGGATGGTACCGAGCTGGTCTGACTGTGGACGGCGATCACGTTGGCTCTGGCCTCACAGACCGAACACCTGCAGCACGCACACACGCGCGCGCGCGCACACACACACACACACACACACACACACACACACACACACACGGTCATGATGAGCACATTCTGTTGTGTTAGGTGTGTGTGTGTGTGTGTGTGTGTGTGTGCGTGTGCGTTTTAGGTGTGTGTGTGCGTGTGTGTGTTACCGGCTGATGTGGTTCTTTAGAGACTCCTCGGAGATGAAGGGTAGGCTGCCTGAAAGGGGTTCGTTGGTGGACAACCAATAGGAGTAGTCGTTGCGGGAGGCGTAGCGGCAGGTGTTGTCGGTGTTACAGAACAGGAAAGGCATCGTGCTGAAACGAGGTAAACAGCTGCCTAACGTACCTGTGGAGAGATGGAGATGTAGAGCAGGGTGTCATCGGCTTAGCGACTGAAGCTGATTAAAACAGTCAGAAGTCTGAGACGGCAGTAAAATGAAAACACTGAATTTTAAGTAAAGAAAAGTAAAGAAATCTGATCATCTGAAAGAATCTGCAGAATTTTACTGGAGTTTAGGGTTTTTATTCCGTTTCATTCTTTCTGCATTTACAACCTCATTTCCAAAAGAGTAGTGACACTGAGTAAAATGTAAATTAAAAACAGAATGTGAAGACTTGTAAATCATGTAAACTCACATTTGGTATAAAATAGACCAAAGACAACATATCAAGTGTTGAAACTGTGAAGTTGTATTGTTTTATCTGCTCATTTTGAATCAGCAGCACGTCTCTATGAATTTGTTCCAGGATCATGTTCACCGCTGAGCTGCATCAACTCTTCTTTTAACAACACTCTGGAAACCTTTGGGAACTGAGGAGACCAGTTTCTGGAGTTTTGAAAGTGAAACTTTGAACTATGCACTGATAACAAACTGGGTGGTCCCTCTCCTCTTTAACCTGGAGAATGCAGCGTCCATGATTTCCAAACAGAATCTCAGATTGTGATCCATCAGACCTCAGGACAGTTGTCCACTTCACCTCAGTCCATCTTCAATGATCTCGGTCCAGAGAAGGCGGCGGTGTTTCTGGATCATGTTTCTATCTGGTTTCTTCTTTGGAGAGTTTTAACATCATTTGTGGACGCAGCGATGAACTGTGTTCACAGACGATGGTTTTCACAAGTGTTCCTGAGCCCATGCAGTGATTTCCACTCCAGAATAGTGTGTTTTTAATGCAGTGTTGCATTATGGCCAAATATCCAGTCTTTTGTTGACCGTGTCACAACTTTTTTGAAACGTGTTTACAACATGAAATTCAAATTGAGCAGATATTTTACATAAAACAATAACATTTCTCAGTTTCAACATTTTACATGTTGTCTTTGATCTATTTTCAATTAAATGAGTTTACATGATTTACATTCTGTTGTTATTATTATTTTTCACAGCCTTGTTGTTGAACAGTCAGTGACCAGTGGTCAGGTGTTACCCAGGTCCTGCCCGTGTGCTCGGTTGTTTCCGTTGATGAACAGCAGCGAGTATCCGCTGTAGATGAGCGTGGATCCTGCAGGGCATTGTGGGACGAAGAGTTCCTGACTGTGTTTGGTGAACAGGAAGCCATTCTTCTCAGGTGGGTTCCCAGGACCGCCCTGTTGGCCAGGACCACCTTTAGCACCGACTGGACCACTTAAACCTGCAACACCTGAAAACAGGTACGGTACATTTGGTGTCCTCTAAAATTCTCATACTTTCAGACTTCCCATGAAATTCAGACATTTGGATTCAGAGTCCAGACGAGACTGGAGATCTCCTCTCTGAACAGCATCTGGAACATTCAGTGTTTCTGCTGACAGATCAGATTACTCACCTTTCCGTCCGGGGAACCCTCGGTCACCTCGATCCCCTTTCAGTCCAGGATGACCACATTGTCCTCTTTTACCACCGTTGCCACTGTTGCCCTTCAAACCTGCAGCCACAAATCACAGTGCCACTTTAGAACCACATTTCCATTCTTTGTAAAACAGAATCTGTAATAATGATGTAACAACCACAGAGGTTTTTTTTGTTCTGCCCAACAGTTTTCTACATTCTAACTTTAGTTTCTAAGAAATCACACTTTAGGCCTCAAGTGTCGTTTCCATGGAGAAGAAATGAAGCGGTTGAATAAAAAAAAAGGTGTTTTTTTTTCAGCGTTTGTTGAGCCGATTAAACGCTGCAGACGCAGTTTGGAAATCAGCAGTTGGATGTTCCTGTAGTTCACTTCTGTCCTAAAGATTTTATGAACACAAGCTTTGACACTGAAAATGGACGATCCAGAGACAGCTCCTTCATTTTCCCAACTATGTTCCAGACTCACCAGGAGCTCCAGGTATCCCTTGGGCCCCCGGGAGTCCTCCTTCTCCTGGGGGCCCATGATCTCCAGCCGGACCTTGGTCTCCGGGCTGCAGCACCACCTCTCTGGTTACGTCCTGACCCCTCGGTCCTGCAGGAGGCATTGTTCAGCACCACATACTACAGTACCCAGGTGTGCTACTGCGTGATGTTACCGTGTTACCTCTTCTACCAGGGGGTCCCGGAGGTCCCTGTGAGCCGTAGAAACCTGGCGGTCCGGCTTCCCCCTTCAGACCTGAACACAAAAAGGCTGTTAGAAAGCTTCCCTTTAACTGGAGTCTTGTTTGTCGTAGGATCGAATGTGAGCTCGTTCTTCATGTTGGACCGATGACTTTCTCCGACACAACTTCATGATTATTGAGATTCTCGTGATCCGTGTTTTCACGTTTATATCTGCAGTAGACCTTTTGGCCTGCGGTCCATTTAAAGCTCCAGAACCGACCCGCAGACATCAAACGTGCTGTCAACATGTTCCAGAATAAAATCCACTGAACTTGGTCTTACCAACAGGTCCTTGGAGACCAGTTTCTCCTCTCACGCCTTTGGATCCAGGTGGTCCTGGAGGTCCGTCTGTACCCTGTCAACAACAACAACAACAACAACAACACATCAGTGTTTTAGGTTGACTTGATACCGAGTTAACTTACTGTTTGGTAATTATGGGATGTACTGACCGGCTTGCCTTCTGGGCCGGTGTCACCGGTGCAACCCGGTGGTCCTGTGTCACCTGTTACTCCTTTATGTCCCTTCTCTCCTTTAAAACCAGGACCCGGGGGACCAGGAGGACCTGGAGAGCCTGGTGGACCTACAGAAAGAGGGAGTGTTCAGCTGACTGCTTTCTACCTGGTGTTTGTTGCACAGGTGAGACATTACTGAACTGCAGGTGTGATTGACACCTTGAGTCCTGCGGCTAAATGCTAACGGTTAGCAGAGACGGATGCCATTGGTGTCCTGAGAGGAAGGTGAGCTGGGTGATGTGTTCTGTGCCGTTTCAGGTCTTTTATCATTGGATTTCTTCACCCTGACCCGGCCTGTCCAACCCTTCAGATCCAGAACCATGAGGGGTCCTGTGGTCCAACATCCTGATTCCTACCCCTCATTCTCCCCGTCAGCTGCATGGATCTGATCCCCTCAGAGGGTCTGCCATCATCATCATCATCATCGTCAACATCACCATCACCATCACCACCATCATCATCATTACCACCATCATCATCATCACCACCATCACCATCATCATCACCATCATTAACGCCATCATCATCACCACCATCATCATCATTAACGCCTTCATCATCACCATCATCATGCTCATCATCATCACCATCATTAACGCCATCATCACCACCATCACCATCATTAACGCCATTATCATAATCATCATCATCACCACCACCATCATCATCATTAACGCCATCATCATCATTATCATCAACATCATCATCATCATCACCACCATCATCATCACCATCATCATCATCACCACCACCATCATCACCACCACCATCATCACCATCATTAATGCCATCATCACCATCGTCATCAACATCTTCATCACCACCATCACCACCACCATCACCACCACCATCATCATCACCATCACCATCACCACCACCATCATCACCATCATTAACGCCATCATCATCATCACCACCATCATCATCACCACCATCATCATCACCACCATCATCATCATCACCACCATCATCACCATCATTAACGCCATTATCACCATCATCAGTGTTGCTGGGTGAGTTGGTGTTAGAGGACCGATGGTCGGGTCCACGGTGACGTGGAGTCAACTCAAAAATAAAATGTGTTATTATTGTGTTTGATTTCTGTGATTAATAAGATTTAGAGAATCTGCGATTCATTCTGAGTGGTGATAAAAAATGAACAATCAGGAAATCAGTGTGTTGATGCTTGTGTTATTTTTGTGCCTGAGAATCAGCTGAATCAGCAGTGACACATAGGGTCACATGACAGCAGACACAGTCGGTGGAATCGATGGTTTTCAGCTGCAGTTGATGCTTCTTTATTTACATGATGGTTAAAGTGGACGTGGTTGT
Organism: Embiotoca jacksoni; assembly: GCF_022577435.1. Taxonomy (NCBI): domain Eukaryota; kingdom Metazoa; phylum Chordata; class Actinopteri; family Embiotocidae; genus Embiotoca; species Embiotoca jacksoni. The sequence goes on from NW_027185412.1 coordinate 1,432,443, forward strand.
TTCTGGGCCGCACGAATATCAGACCGCTCAGATTCAACCATCACACATAATCTAATGAGCCTTATCACCTTTGGGTCCTCGTCCTCCAGGGAATCCTTTTTCTCCCTTGGCTCCTTCGATGCAGACTCCCTCTCTGCCGGGATGACCCGGAGGACCAGGAGATCCAGGAGAACCGGAGCACCCCGGTTGTCCTGCAGGACCAGAGGGACCAGGAGGCCCACAGGAACCTGGAGGGCCCTCCTCTCCGGGACACCCTGAGGAGACGAGCAGAGCGTTTCAGGTCCTCTTCTTCGACTCCGACAGTGAACGCAGCAGCAGATGTGAGGACTCACCAGCTGGACCTTTCTTCCCCTCCAGTCCTCGAGGTCCGACTCCTGGCGCTGGGGAACAAACAGAAGGTCACGATGTGAATCTGAAACCAAAACTGTTCGTTAATAAACAGAAATATTTTCTTCATCCTTGTGTTTTATGGATAAAGAGAGGAGATGAGGTGCGTTAGAACGGAGACGGGCTGGTTTTCCCAGATGAACCCGGTTTGAGTGATTTTCAGGAACATTACTGAGTGTTTGACCTCAGACACAGAAGGACGAGAAACTCTGCATCAGCGAGGTGGCCGAATGTCTGGAGGTTACGATGTCAGCGGGAGTTTGGAGGTCTAATTTACTGTTGGTCACCAAAACAGCTCCGACCCACCGAGACCAGGACTCTACCGGACCTCTGAAGAAGCCCTGAGGTACCAAGACTTTAGCAGCAGATCCTTCAAGTCCTTGAAGGTGGAGCAACCTCCGATCCGACGTCCTTCAACAACCTATCGGTTCACGGTTTGTCCGTCCAACATCCGACTGACTATCTGGGCCCAATATGGATAATAAAGTTCAGTCCGTCTTCTACCTCCCATGGATCCTTTCTCTCCAGGAGGTCCAGGAATCCCGTCCTGGCCCTGGTTTCCTCTGGGACCAGCTGGACCAGGATCTCCAGGAGCCCCCTTGTTACCTAAAAATGAAGATGGAATAACTAACTGCCAGAGCAGAGCTGTCTGAGTATTACATCAATATTAACGCTGGTTGATGAACCTGTGAGGCCCGTTGGTCCCGGAGGCCCGTCATTCCCCGGAGGACCATCACAACCCTTTTCACCAGGAGAACCAGGAGCACCTGAGACAGATAAACACAGTCGGAACCAGGAGTCACGTTTCCATCCTGATTCACACCTTCCTGGACCTCAACGATACGCAGATATCTGACTTGAAAATCAGAAGGAAGCCGACCTCGGCAGCCCGGTGCTCCAGAAGCTCCCTCGGGGCCGCAGGGGCCACATTCTCCTGGAGGCCCGGAGCTCCCGGGGTCTCCTGGTGCTCCCTGCTCCCCTGCAGGTCCGGAACATCCTGCATTTCCCTGAAACGAGAACCGAGCACGAGTCAAATCATCTTACAGAAGATGTCCAGGTGATGAATACATAAATATGTAAAATATGTACATTTAAACATGACATATAAATCATAAAAAAAGAGTATCTACTTCTACGACATATTTTTGTTTAAATGTCTGCCGTTTGTTTTCTGCTCCTCCAGCCGTTGAATATGGAGGTCAAACAGCTGTTTTACTGAACAGACTGATGCTGAATGCAAAACTTAACGTGTGTGAAAAACAATTTAACAGATTAATTCTGTCTTTTAAATCGGCAAACAACAATTGTGTTGAACAGAAATATGAAGCAGAACATCATCGGCGTGCGGAGACGACGAGTCGGGATAAAAACACCTTAAAGCTCATTTATTATAAGAAATCACACAAATATTCAAAATCCCACCAATCAAATGATTTCTGCAACTTTTTTGACAGCCCAGATTTGATGATTAATTGTATGTTTAATGTCAAACAATTGTCTTTGACTTTGTTGCTGCTACCTGGAAGTAGAAGTTAAGCTGGTTTATTGACTCCATTATTTTGCTTTGACTTCTAAATTTTATGTATTTTTCAGTTTCTTGTTAAAAAGAAGAATAAACAAAGAAAAGTGAAATTAAAAGAGGATTTTTTTTTCAACTTATATAATAATAATAATAATAATAATAATATTAGTTCTCCAAATGGAAAAGTGACAAAAAGGAAAATAACTATATATTTCTAAACTGAGGCATTTATTTATTAGTTAAATTGTTTCTAAGAACCTTGTTTTATTTTAAACATTTAGACTCATTCATGACCAGACAAGTTGTCTTTAGGCTCCAAAACCAGAAATATTATTATTGGGTCAATTACGGTTCATATTCTTGTTGATTGGTCGTTAATATATCAGCCACCAATATCTAGTCCATCCATAGTAATGATGGTTGGAGGTGATACCTTCTCTCCTGGACATCCCTTAGGTCCTGGTCCTGGTGGACTTGGTTCTCCTCTGGGACCTTGAGGCCCCTCTCGTCCTGGACTTCCTTCTGAACCGGGGGCCCCACAGGGCCCTTTCACACCTTTCTCACCTCGACAACCTGGAACCAAAACAGCAGGAGATCTTAGAAGACCAGAATTTGTCCCACAGAAACGGGTCCACGGGACCGGGTTTACCTGGCCTCCCCATGTCTCCTTGGTTACCGGGAAGTCCACTGGGACCAGAAGAACCTTTCTCTCCATCTCTTCCCGGTCCTCCAGGAAGTCCTTCAAAACAGGAACGGTCATCAGATAGTGAAGATAAACCAGGAAGATGTTAATAAGAGTTCATCGCTCAGTAACAGCTGTGATCACCTTGTGGTCCGGTGCCGCCGGGTCCACCGCTGCTGCCTTCAGGGCCCTGGGGGCCCGGCGGGGCTGCCGCTCCTCTGGTGCCGGTGAGCCCTGTGGGCCCTGAGGGTGAGACGGGGAGCAGACAGACGGGTCCTCAGGTAGTTTCTATTCTCAGGTAAAACCATCTGAACCGTAAATAGAGTCAAGTAAAATGAAATAGAATAGAATAGAATAGAATAGAATAGAGTACCGGGGTATCCAGGGTTTCCAGGATCTCCATACATCACAACGTCTGTCTGGATCCCCTTTGGACCGGTTTCTCCTCGGTCCCCCTGAGGTCCAGGAGGCCCCTGGAAGCCCCTCGTCCCCTCAGAGCCCGTCTCACCTGACAGACAGACAGTCACAGAGTGAGACAGGTACACTCACACACACCTGAGCGATTCATCAGCTGAAGGATAAAACCTTTCGGTCCGGGTCGTCCGGTGTCTCCTGATTTCCCGTCACCCCCTGGACCGCCGGTCGGCCCCGGAGGACCTGTGTCCCCTCGGATCCCTACAACACACATGTTGATGTTACTGCCCTTGTTTTTGTTTGCTGATGTACATTTTTATCCGGTTTTTGTGACAGCAGATCCTGGATCTCACCTGGGCTTCCTGGCTCCCCATTGGTCCCTCTCAGGCCCTTCGGTCCTACACCTCCTACTGGTCCCAGAGCTCCATCAAGCCCTGGGGTCCCATATGGCCCCTGAGGGCCCAGGGCTCCCACACCCAGCAGCCCAGGGTCCCCCTGCACCCCCTGCAGGCCCTGGGACCCTGTGCAGGACAAGTCAGTGTCAGACGGAAAGGAAGAAGGGTGCTCTCAGGGTCAGACCAGAACATTAACATCTGATTCTGGTACCTGTGAACCCGACGACGCCCCTCAGTCCTCGCTCTCCTTCAGTTCCAGGAGCTCCAGGTAAACAGGGTCCAACAGAACCAACAGGACCAGGTATGCCATCCAGGCCGCTACGACCTGAGAGATAGTTCTGTTGTTCAGTCTGGTTGAAACAGAACCTGGTTGGTGTGGTCGGTTTGAGCAGAGCTGCATTTGGACCAAAACAACCTCACGTACTGTTTTCTAGTTCTAGAACTGGTTCTGTTCTGTTTCTGAACTGAGGAACCTGCGTGTCACCCCATAAACCCGACTGAAATTACACCAGAGATTTTACTTTGTTTTTCCTTCTTAAACAAGCCACACTCACTTTGTGGTCCCCAATTGGAACCAACTTTTTGAAGCCACAAACTTATTTTTTTCAGTCAATGATTCAAATGTAAGAGAACAGTTTCTGATCTGGTAGAGAAGTCCTGACTGAGACCTGTTGGAGGACTGAGACCCGTTGGAGGACAAGCTCTGGTTGATCTCCTGGATGTCCACAACTCATCAACACATCTGAGTTCCTACCTTTGGGTCCTGGTAGACCATCTTGTCCTGCAGGTCCTGGGACTCCATCTAGTCCTTGAGGTCCAGGGTTTCCTTGGGGTCCCACGGAGCCATCTTCCCCCTGAGGGCCCGACTGGCCCTGCTGGCCTGGGAAACCAATACCTCCGTCTCCCTGACGACGATAGAAAACAAAGACATTGTTTCAAACGTGCCGTTCAGGTCCGATTCAGACCCATCTCTTTGTCCTCAGATCCCTTAAAACCTCGCCGTCCTGAGGTCCCTGAACACCTCGCTGTCCTCAGGTCCCTGAACACCTCGCTGTCCTGAGGTCCCTGAACACCTCGCTGTCCTGAGGTCCAACTCTCGTCCTCCCTGCTGGACAGGACGTCTATCTGAAGCTGTCTCTGTCTTTATGCTGACAACTTCCTGTCTGGCGGGGTAGGGTGGGGGGTGGGAGTGGGGGGACGCTACCTTTGGCCCCGGCATCCCCGGGGGGCCCGACGGCCCCGCTCGTCCCTTGATGCCGAAGCTCGGTAGACCTGGAGCTCCTGGAGGACCCTTCGCTCCTGGAGGAAGACAAGAATAAATATATTTAAACATTCTCTTCAGTTCACGTGGTCCCTGAGACAACGTCCCTAAACTGACCTTTGACCCCTGGGAAGCCTGGGGGCCCCTGGACAGAAAAGCCTTTATCTCCTTTTTTCCCCTTTGGACCAACAAATCCTGGATCCCCGGGAGGTCCAGTGCCACCTGAGAGCAGCAGAGAGAACAGGTGAGTCAGCAGGTAAGTGACCTGTCTCTGACCTTCAGTACTGACTGGACCCAGCGGGGCCCGGTTCACCTGGTCCGGCCTCGGCTGTGATTTATACTCAGATTTAGTAGTTTTCACATGTTGGAAATAAAAAGCAGACAGACGGGTTCCTGTCTTACCTTCAGGTCCCGGGTTCCCAGATAAACCTTTCTCTCCTTTCTGGCCCGGATCTCCTGGATAAGTTCTGATCTCCCCCGGAGAACCTTTTCCACCTGGTGCTCCAGGTTCTCCTGGTTCTCCCAGGACTCCCACGTTGCCTTTAGATCCTTGAGGCCCCGGAGCCCCGATCCCAGGAGGTCCTGCAGGCCCCGTCTGTCCCGTCAGGCCTCTGGGACCAGTTTCCCCGAGTGGACCCCTTTCACCTTTTGGCCCCGGAGGCCCCTGAAAGATCAAACCATCCTCTAAGAACCGCGGTCCAGTTCCGGTCTACAGAGGACCGACGAGGACTCCGTTACTTACAGGGTTTCCTTTCTGTCCCAAAACACCTTTTGGTCCTGGAAGTCCTGGACGTCCATCCATCCCCTCGAGTCCTGGTGGTCCCGATTCTCCCAGGGCCCCGTCCTCACCCTTCTGTCCCACCCTCTGCATGACTCCCGGGTCACCAGCTGGTCCCGGGGACCCCGGACTGCCGGAGAAACCAAAGGGGCCCTGAAGACAAGCAGACATTTAACCTGAGGTTCCACTGTTCATCTCTAGGGGGCGGTGCTTCTGAGTGTTTATTGGGGGGTTAATTTACCTGTGCACCAGGTCGTCCTGTGACTCCTCTGACCCCTTTATGACCTTTGGGTCCTGGAAGACCGACCGAACCTGGAAGCAGAGTGATGAAACAAGGAAACATTCAGGAAATTAAATAACAGTTAGCCTGACTTTAACTGGTCTGTGTTCCAGGAGGCAACGCTGCCCTCTAGCTGTCAATCACAGCAGCTCCGATAAGGGAAGACTCAGTAGTTCTTACCTGTCAACCCGGTTTCACCTGGCTCTCCTGGTTCACCTGAGGGGGCGGGGAGTCCAGGAAAAAAAGTACAGGCCAAACACAGCTCCCCCTTCTGGCCTGTAAAACATCAATCAATCGATCGATCAATCGATCAATCAATCAAGACAAACATGCCAATCTGAAGATTCTACAGGTCAACGGTTTCCAACTCCAAAAACCCCATTCCAAATTTCCATCAGAAATCTGCCATTTTAACCCGCAGGTGATGTTCAGGTCAGACTACAGACACCTGACATCACTTCCTGTCACTCACTCACCCATCTGTCCGTTCTCCCCTCTGTAGCCAGGAAGTCCCGTCACACCTTTTGGTCCTTTGGCTCCTGGACTACTGACTTCTCCCAGGAGGTCTGACAGTCAGAAGACAAACATTAAATTCCTCCTCTTCTTCTTCTCTCCCTTCTTTTTCTAATCTCCCTTCTTCTTCTTCTCTCCCTTCTTCTTCTTCTTCTTCTTTCTCTTCTTCTTCTCTCTCTTCTTCTTCTTCATTCTCTTTGTCTTCTTCTCTCTCTTCTTCTTTCTCTTCTTCTTCTTCTTCTTCTTCATTCTCTTCATCTTCTTTCTCTTCTCTCTCTTCTTCTCCTTCTCCTCTTCTTTTTCTTCTTTCTCTCCTTCTCTCTCTTCTTCTTCATTCTCTTCTTCTCTCCCTTCTTCTACTCTCTTCTTTTTCTACTCTCTCTTCTTCTTCTTCATTCTCTTCTTCGTCTTGTTTCTCTTCTTCTCTCCCTTCTCTCCCTTCTTCTTCTACTCTCTTCTTTTTCTACTCTCTCTTCTTCTTCTACTTCCCTGAGGGATGCCACGTGTTACAGGACTTGGACCTCAAACAGGAAGTGGAACATCACCTGGTATTCCAGGTTCTCCGGGCTCTCCTTCAGCTCCATGACCTCCCGGGACTCCGTTCTGCCCCGGGGGGCCGATGATGTAGGGCGCCGGCTCACCTGGTTCTCCTTTGGGTCCAAATGAACCAGGCAGTCCCTGAAGACCCGGTGGACCAGGAAGACCCAAACCTGGAGAGACGAAGAACCGACTTTGTGTTCCGTCTCACAGAGGAAGGAAAGCAGCTGAAGTAACTGTAAAGTTTTGGTCTTCTGGACCAAGTCAAGTCTCCAGCTTAGAGTCCAGTCCACGTGTTTACACTCGTCACTACACGAGTCTGAGTCAAACTCCAAATCGAGTCTCAAGTCTTTAAAGCCGAGTCCAGAGTCAACTACCAAAGTCTGAGCCAAGTCAATGTCAAGTTTTTAGTCTTTTGTACAAAGTCAAACTCAATTCTCAAGTCTTTGGTGGACAAGTCTGAGTCAAGTCTCCGTCAGGTTTCAAGTGTTTTCAACCAAGTCAAAGTCAAGTCAGACGTCGAGGTCAGAGGTTGGAGGCTGGAGGTCGGGGGTCAAGGTCGGAGGTCAGGGGTTAAGGTCGGAGGACGGTGCCCACTTTAGCCGATCAGAAATAAAACCATAGATACAATAAATACATCTGAGTGGAAACAAACAAACTGATCAGATTGTTGTTATTGATTATCTGATGGATGACAGACAACAGGTGGAGTTTACCTGTCTCACCCTGCAGTCCAGGAAAACCGATGATTCCTGAAACAGATCAGAGGACAGCAGGTCACATGATCCCTCACATGACAAACACATCAACGACTCTGACGTTACAATAATTATGATCCAACTCTAGATTAAAAAAAACTCCTCAGGTTCGTTCATATTTCTGTTTTTATTTCAGTTCATTGCTTTTAAATTCTAAAATCAAAATAGTTGTTTTTCAAATTTCACACTAAAGTAAAATCGGTAATATGACTTTTTATTTTCATGGTTTCAACTTGATTTCAGGAGTGAAATAAAAACATTTGTGTTATTTTGAGGTTTGCTCGATACCTTGCTCTCCGGGGACTCCTGGAGGTCCACGAGGCCCGGCAACACCACGCTGGCCCTTCAGGAATTTGTGTTTCAGAACCGTCTGATAAACACAACATGTTTTTAATCTGAAGCCTGACAGTAGACTTTAACCCCACCCTCTGTTTAAAGACTCCACCCCCACCGTTTGGCCCCGCCCATGACAACACAGGTGTTTCCTCTCGCTGTAAACTGACACCTTGTCCTGTACTTTGTGTTTTACATCCATCTTGCTCTTATTTTGGTAGGAATGGAAACCCTTCCTGTGATGTCACTCACCTCCCCCTGTAGACCCGGAGGTCCTTGGTCTCCTTTCTCTCCCTGAAGACACAAACATGAGGAACGATCAATAACCTGACTTGACCGCAGCGACACTTCCTGTAGCTCACGCCGCACTCACCGTGGCCCCTTCGATCCCCGGGGGGCCGAGATAGCCGCGGTCACCGCGGTCACCCTGTGGACAGACGGAGGGGTGGAGACACATCGTCACGCAATCACGGAGGTCTGGGTGTAGATCTTTAAACGGAGCAGAATGCTAAGCTAACATTAGCGTGTTGGTTACCTGTTCTCCAAGTTCTCCCGGGGGGCCGTCCTTTCCCGGTTTACCCTGAAACACAAACACCAATGTTCAGTTAATCAATAATCGATCAATAACTGTTTGGATTATTGATCCGTGTCTCAATCTCCTACCAGTGAGCCGGGGTCGCCGCCCTCGCCCTTCTCTCCTTTAACTCCCGCTTTACCCGGCACACCCTGCAGTGGAAAACAAACAGTCCAATGATGTAATAATAATCAATAATCAATAATCTCTGTTGGTGACGACAACATATATTTTTCTGTTTATTATTATGTTTATTTTTCTGAAAGAGACTCACAGGAAATCCACGACAACCTTTCTCTCCGGTCTCACCTGGTTCCCCCTGAAATATAAAAACAACACAGCTGAGTGACAGACAGACAGACAGACAGACAGACAGACAGACAGACAGACCTTCAGCTCTTTCGGTCCTTCAGCATAAAGTTTGATTCCTTTCTGTCCAGGAATCCCTGGAGGTCCACGATCACCCTACGAACCAAACACAGCTGATGAAGACGAAGACGGAGACGATGATGATGATAAAGATGGGGATGATGGTGTTCTACAGGTTAGACAATGTTCATCCTAAATGTTTCCCACATTAAGATCAGATCCTTCAGCTCACCTTCTGTCCTCGAGGACCCGGAATCACCGGACTGGGACCCTCCTGACCCTGAACCAGAGACAGAGCAGCATCAGGACCGGACGACCCACATGACCCAACATCAGGACCCAACATCAGGACCAAAAATCTGGACCCAACATCAGAACCCAACATCTGGACCCAACATCTGGACCCTACAACTATACCAAACATCTGGACCCAACATCTGGACCCAACATCAGGACCAAACATCTGGCCCCAACATCTGGACCCAACATCAGGACCCAACATCTGGACCCAACATCTGGACCCAACATCTGGATCAAACATCTGGATCAAACATCTGGATCAAACATCTGGACCCAACATCAGGACCAAACATCTGGACCAAACATCTGGACCAAACATCTGGACCAAACCATCCACGTGGACGTCCTTCAGCTGTCCCAACAGAACATCAGTCCTCCAAACATCTGTGGGAGTTCAGCTTTGGTTTGTTGCTGATGTTTAGACGTTCGGTTCTGTTGGAGGTTCTGATCCTATATTATCTGATCCATCCGTCCTGGTGTTCAGTATTTTAGGCAATAATTATTGTTCAGAAACACAAAGGGACAGAACTAGAAGTCGTCTCACTGAACAGGACCGAGACACGAACCTTCTCTCCCGGTAACCCCGGCAACCCTGGACTTCCCTGAAACAAAAACAAACAGCTGATGTCAGATGAACTCTGATCTCGGTAAAGGTTTAAATGAAGTTTGATGAGTTAGATCTGAAGCGTACAGGAAGTCCGGCGGGTCCCGGTGGTCCCGGCAGACCCAGTTCACCTGGATCTCCACTCAGCCCCTGAAACACAAACAGCCAATCAGAGGAGACATCTGAGGCTCTGACAACTGCTGGAACTACGGCAGCCTGCAGGGTTCATTCTGTCAACAGGTTAAAGAAACATCTTTCAACTTCCTGATCAATGGTTGTCACGGTAATCAATAATCTGTCAAACGCTTCTGATGTTTGTGTGGAAAACAAAGACATTTTGTTGTTTCTGAAAAATAAAATGTCTGACTTTTTCTCCATCGGGTCCTCGTGGTCCTGCTGCCCCTTTAATGTCCGGAGCTTCTGGAAATATGAAGGAGTGTCCCTGGAACCAAACAGAGGAACCTTCAGTAAGAGAAACCGACATAAAAGAACTGGAGGTGTTTCATCCTTCTGTTCAGGTCTGTTCAGGTGCGTTCAGGTCTGTTCAGGTCTGTTCAGGTGTGTTCAGGTGTGTTCAGGTCTGTTCAGGTGTTTACCTTCTCGCCTCGTGGCCCCTCGCGGCCCTGAAACACATCAACACTGTTAGCTTAGCTATCTTAGCAGGTATGGATTCAAATGTTTTACTCTCAAACAGGAAGTGACTCACTCGCAGGCCGGCAGGTCCTGGAACCCCAGAGAACCCTGGGTAACCGCCGTCCCCCTGAGAACAGAAGTGTTCAGAAGTGCCTGTATTGTAAGAAATGCAACACTTAACCTTAACCCAGCGTTCCGGGTGATCATCTCTACCTTTGTCCCGTTGCATCCTGGGAGTCCTGGCCGGCCAATCGCTCCTTCATGTCCGGGGAGTCCCTGAGAAAAAACACGTCAACAGAGTCCTTTTATCAGGTTTTTAAAAGCGTCCTGATGGTTAGAAACTGATTGTACTGACATTAACATCGGATGTGTTTTTCTTTTATTTAAAAAAATAATCTTTTTTAGGATTCTGTTGGAGGCAAAAATGACCTGTAATCGTTTAATGTCTTTGTGTTGTTAAAATCATGTTAAATCATTGATGTGAAGTCTTTAAACGTTGGTGAAATAAGGTTTGGATTCTGTACCGGCAGTCCTGGAGGTCCTGGGAAACCGGGTTTTCCTGGAAGACCCTGAAAGGTTTCAGAGACAAACGGTGAGTGACCTTCATGGATACTTCAGAAAAATAGCAAATCTGTCAGAGGGACTTAAATGAAATGAATCCACAGTTAAAGATGATCCAACATTTGGTGTAGCGTGTCGCCCCCTGGTGGCTACATCTGATTTTAAAGACATTTAATCATGGACGTCAATATTAGTCATCTTCATCATCGTCACCATCAGTCATACCCGAGAGCCTTTCAGTCCTGGACTTCCTCCTGCTCCATGTTCGCCCTGCCAAAATAAAAGACAAAGTTATTTCCCACAGACCAACGAGACGTCTCCAGATGTCGTGTTTCAGTCCGACCAAAAGTCCAGAAAAGATTTTCAGATTCTGTCGTACTCGACAAATAAAAGCAGCATAATCAGACATTTAAGATGCTAAAAACACAGAATTTCCCATTTTTGCAGAAACTGAAAAATAAAACTTTGCATCTTTAATATTGGACCAAGTTAATCCATCAGATTCATGACTTTTATAAACACTGAGGTCAACAGTTTAAATTTTTTTATTTCATAATAAAAATCTTCCACCAAATTTCTGTTGTAATATTTTGTATTTTATTTATACCTCCAACCAGTTTGTTGTTTTATTGGTGTCATTTATTTTAATAATAATAATGTTTCTGCCCGGATTTGTTGTCTTGTGTTTTATTCTGTTTATTATCCGTCATAAAATATAACAAACAAAAAAACGTTGAATTTTTAAAGAAGAAACTTTAAAAAAAAACAAACAGTGAAATAACAGCTTTAAAAAGGAAATAAATGGAACCAGAAGAGAAGCCAGAGGAACTAATAACAACAACAGTAATAATAATAATAATAATAATAATAATAATAATAATGGTCTGTTACCTTTTCTCCAGGTGAGCCCTGATGACCCTCGTTTCCAGGGTAACCGATGACTCCAGGAAGTCCATTGTATCCAAGGTAACCAGGTTCACCCTGCAGAGGATAAAGTCATAAACCGAGTTCAGGCGAAGTTCACCTACTGTCCACCAGGGGGCAGCAGATAGCTGGACTCAGCTGGACTCGGGTAGATTCAGGTAAACCAGTCCAGGTACATTCAGGGCCCACAGATAACAGCTGGACGTTTCATGTTCAGCAGAGAGGAACCGCCCTTTCTTTCCTTCTCCTCCCACTGAACACACCTGAGATCACAGAGTTCACACCGAGGTGGTCTCAGAGTCACATCTGAGTCCCAGCAGCAACACAAAGGCTGCAGGCTTCACTGCACCTGAAGGCCGCCGCCGTCTCGCAGTAGAGGACGAAGAAGAGGACACGAGATGAAGAGACGCCAAGATAAAAATCATCTTCGTTTAAAAACATGAGCCTCAACTTCAAAATTAAACTGAAACCAAAGAGAACAATGAAAACTCAGTTTAAATAAATAAATACGATCAAACACACATCAGACCCTCATGCAGACATTAAAGCACAATAGAAACCAAGAAACCCTCATCAGACCCATCAGACAGGCATTAGAGCCGCAGAAACTCTCAGTAGAACCCAGTAGAACCCACTAGACCCTCAGTAGAACCCAGTAGAACCCATTAGACCCTCAGTAGAACCCAGTAGACCCTCAGTAGAACCCAGTAGACCCTCAGCAGTACCCAGTAGAACCCACTAGATCCTCAGTAGAACCCACTAGACCCTCAGTAGAACCCATTAGACCCTCAGTAGAACCCAGTAGACCCTCAGCAGTACCCAGTAGAACCCACTAGATCCTCAGTAGACCCCAGTAGACCCTCAGTAGATCCCAGTAGAACCATGTAGACCCTCAGTAGATCCCAGTAGAACCAAGTAGACCCCAGAAGACCCTCAGTAGATCCTAGTAGAACCTCAGTAGAACCAAGTAGACCCTCAGTAGATCCCAGTAGACCCCCAGTAGACCCTCAGCAGTACCCAGTAGAATCCAGTAGACCCTCAGTAGACCCCAGTAAACCCTCAGTAGATTCCAGTAGAACCGAGTAGACCCTCAGTAGACCCCAGTAGACCCTCAGTAGATCCCAGTAGAACCAAGTAGACCCCAGCAGACCCTCAGTAGAACCAAGTAGACCCCAGCAGACACTCAGTAGATCCCAGTAGAACCATTTAGACCCTCAGTAGATCCCAGTAGAACCCAGTAGAACCCACTAGACCCTCATAGAACCCAGTAGAACCAGGTGCCAGCTACCTGTCGAAACAGGATAAAGATGGGTTTTTTTTTTTATCGTTCAGTGGATTTAATATTGAATATTGTTTAACGGTTAAACGAGTCTTCGATGTTTCCAGATGTGACTTCAGATCTGAAGTTGATCCTCTGAACAGTTTAATGAAACATAAACCAGATAAAAGTTCAGTCTTCGATCTTAAATTCGGTGACGACAGAAACAGGATTAGATGTTAGCTGCGTCCGGTCAGCTTCACGGAGCGATGAAGACCAGGAGACGAAGCTGCTCACTGACTCTGTAAATAAATCATTTCCTGACGTTCAGCCGCATCGCGTCAGAGCGAAATAAACCGGGCCCGTCCTGGTCCCGGACCCGTGTTAAGACCTCCTCACCTTTTGACCTTTGACCCCATCGCAGTGACAGAGAGACTTCCCGCTGCAGTGGCACACCTGAAGAGACGAGAGGAAGAGGAGTGTTACTGTTTCATCGTCTCCGATAAAGATGCGAGCAGCAAAGTTAAAGAGCGATTTATTTCACAGTGAGAGCGACCTCCACACAGCAGGGGGCGCCGCAGCACAAACCTACTGAAGAAACACTGTGATTGGTTGTCATTAGTTGGTTAAAGTTGGGTCGGTGTTTCGATGTCTCCTTTGTTTCACAGAAGGGAGGCGAGACCTCTGGTTATTTCGAGTCGCCTGGTGATGTCATTCTTCTTCGTAACCGTGGTAACGCTGAGTCTGGACTGAACCTAGACTAGGCTGTGAGCTGCTATCTCCCAGGCATACCTGTGCAGGTCCAAACCCAAACACCTGCATGCGTTGTGCAGGTGTTTCTGTGCTCCTACTACGATAAACGGAGCGCAGCAGCTCTGATGTCGTCTTATCGTCATTCCTGTCTGCAGTCCCGCAGGACGCCTCCACGAGGAGACGCCTCCACGAGGAGACGCCTGGACACGTCCTGCAGCGCTCCTGTCCTCCTGCAGCCTAACCTCACCTGCTCAGGTACGCACGCTCACATTTGATCGTACGGACTCGCTGTGAACCGTTGGGCAGGTGAGACAGACAATAACAGGTGAAACTTCTGTAAACTTCCTGTCTGCAGAGCATGTTCAGACATCCACCTGTCCTGACGAGGTTGTCATGGTAACCCTAACCCATTTCTGAGGTCGTGGAGAATGTCAGAGTCAGTCAGTGCAATGTCCTCTGTGTGTGTGTGTGTGTGTGTGTGTGTGTGTGTGTGTGTGTGTGTGTGTGTGTGTGTAATCAGGTCAGTAATAACAACAGATCAGGACAAAAGGCTGAAATAGAAAACAGATGAGCTAAAACTACAGAGACCTGTCTGTCTGTCTGTCTGTCTGTCTGTCTGTCTGTCTGTCTGTCTGTCTGTCTGTCTGTCTGTCTGTCTGTCTGTCTCTAACCCTCTATGCAGACAGACAGATGGACTGATGGACCGACGGAGAGACAGACAGCTTTTATTTCCTGTCTGACATTCTTTAAACATTCTTTTATTTCCGCAGTTTAAAAATGTGAAATAGTTGTGAAGGAATGTCGACCTGCTGCTGAACTGATGTCTTCTAATAATAAAGTCCTGCATTCAGAATTATTATTAATTATATGTTCTGTAAAACAGTGACATCACAGATTATTACTTATTATATGTTCTATAACACAGTGACATCACAGATTATTACTTATTATATGTTCTATAACACAGTGACATCACAGAATATTACTTATTATATGTTCTATAATACAGTGACATCACAGAATATTATGAATTATATGTTCTATAATACAGTGACATCAGATTATTAATATGTTCTATAACATGGTGACATCACAGAATATTACTTATTATTTGTTCTATAACACTGACATCACAGATTATTATTATTATTAATTATATGTTCTATGACAGTGACATCACTTATTATTAATTATATTTTCTATAACACTGTGACATCCCAGATTATTATTGTTAATTATGTTTTATAATATGGTGACATCACATATTATTAATTATATTTTCAATAACACAGTGACATCACAGATTATTAACGTTAATTATATGTTCTATAATATGGTGACATCACAGATTATTATTATGAATATGTTCTATAACACGGTGACATCACAGATTATTATTAATTATATGTTCTATAACACTGTGACATCACAGATTATTATTATTTTTAATTATATGTTCTATAACACTGTGGCATCACAGATTATTATTATGAATATGTCCTATAACACAGTGACATCACAGATTATTATTATCATTAATTATATGTTCTATAACACTGACATCACAGATTATTATTATTAATTATATGTTCTATAACACAGTGACATCACAGATTATTATTATTATTGTTAATTATATGTTCTATAACACTGTGACATCACAGATTAGTATTATTAATTATATGTTCTATAACACGGTGACATCACAGATTATTATTATTATTAATTATATGTTCTATAACACTGTGACATCACAGATTATTATTATGAATATGTCCTATAACACAGTGACATCACAGATTATTATTATCATTAATTATATGTTCTATAACACTGACATCACAGATTATTATTATTAATTATATGTTCTATAACACAGTGACATCACAGATTATTATTATTGTTAATTATATGTTCTGTAACACAGTGACATCACAGATTATTATTATTGTTAATTATATGTTCTATAACACAGTTACATCACAGATTATTATTAATTATATGTTCTATAACAGTGACATCACAGATTATTATTATTAATTATATGTTCTATAACAGTGACATCACAGATTATTATTATTAATTATATGTTCTATAACACTGTCACATCACAGATTATTATTATTGTTAATTATATGTTCTATAACACAGTGACATCACAGATTATTATTAATTATATGTTCTATACCAGTGACATCACAGATTATTATTATTAATTATATGTTCTATAACACGGTGAATTCACATATTATTATTAATTATGTTCTATAATATGGTGACATCACAGATTATTATTATTAATTATATGTTCTATAACACTGTGACATCACAGATTATTGTTATTAATTATATGTTCTACAACACGGTGAATTCACAGATTATTATTAATTATGTTCTATAATATGGTGACATCACAGATTATTATTAATTATACGTTATATAATATGGTGACATCACAGATTACTATTATTATGAATTATATGTTCTATAACACTGTGACATCACAGATTATTGTTATTCATTATGTTCTATAACATGGTGACATCACAGATGATTATTATTAATTATATGTTCTATAAAAGTGACATCACAGATTATTATTATTATTATTATTATTATACGTTCAATAATATGGTGACATCACAGATTATTAACATGAATTATATGCTCTATAATATGGTGACATCACAGATTATTATTATGAATATGCTCTATATCACGGTGACATCACAGATTATTATTATGAATATGTTCTATAACACAGTGACATCACAGATTATTATTATCATTAATTATATGTTCTATAACACTGTGACGTCACAGATTATTGTTATTAATTATGTTCTATAATATGGTGACATCACAGATTATTATTATTGTTAATTATATGTTCTATAACACTGACATCACAGATTATTATTATTAATTATATGTTCTATAACACAGTGACATCACAGATTATTATTATTGTTAATTATGTGTTCTTTTAACACAGTGACATCACAGATTATTATTATTGTTAATTATATGTTCTATAACACAGTTACATCACAGATTATTATTAATTATATGTTCTATAACAGTGACATCACAGATTATTATTATTAATTATATGTTCTATAACAGTGACATCACAGTTTATTATTAATTATATGTTCTATAACACAGTGACATCGCAGATTATTATTATTAATTATATGTTCTATAACAGTGACATCACAGATTATTATTATTAATTATATGTTCTATAACACTGTCACATCACAGATTATTATTATTGTTAATTATATGTTCTATAACAGTGACATCACAGATTATTATTATTAATTATATGTTCTATAACACGGTGAATTAACATATTATTATTAATTATGTTCTATAATATGGTGACATCACAGATTATTATTATTAATTATATGTTCTATAACACTGTGACATCACAGATTATTGTTATTAATTATATGTTCTATAACACGGTGAATTCACAGATTACTATTAATTATGTTCTATAATATGGTGACATCACAGATTATTATTAATTGTACGTTATATAATATGGTGACATCACAGATTACTATTATTATGAATTATATGTTCTATAACACTGTGACATCACAGATTATTGTTATTCATTATGTTCTATAATATGGTGACATCACAGATGATTACTATTAATTATATGTTCTATAATATGGTGACATCACAGATTATTATTATGAATATGCTCTATATCACGGTGACATCACATACTATTATTATGAATATGTTCTATAGCACGTGACATCACAGATTATTATCATTATTAATTATATGTTCTATAACACTGTGACATCACAGATTATTATTATTAATTATATGTTCTATAACACGGTGACATCACAGATTATTATTATTAATTATATGTTCTATAACACTGTGACATCACAGATTATTATTATGAATATGTTCTATAACACAGTGACATCACAGAATATTATTATCATTAATTATATGTTCTATAACACTGTGACGTCACAGATTACTGTTATTAATTATGTTCTATAATATGGTGACATCACAGATTATTATTATTGTTAATTATATGTTCTATAACACTGACATCACAGATTATTATTATTAATTATATGTTCTATAGCACAGTGACATCACAGATTATTATTATTGTTAATTATGTGTTCTTTTAACACAGTGACATCACAGATTATTATTAATTATATGTTCAATAACAGTGACATCACAGATTATTATTATTAATTATATGTTCTATAACACTGTCACATCACAGATTATTATTATTATTGTTAATTATATGTTCTATAACACAGTGACATCACAGATTATTATTAATTATATGTTCTATAACAGTGACATCACAGATTATTATTATTATGAATTATATGTTCTATAATACTGTGACATCACAGATTATTGTTATTCATTATGTTCTATAATATGGTGACATCACAGATTACTATTATTATGAATTATATGTTCTATAACACTGTGACATCACAGATTATTGTTATTCATTATGTTCTATAATATGGTGACATCACAGATGATTATTATTAATTATATGTTATATAAAAGTGACATCACAGATTATTATTATTATTATTATTATACGTTCAATAATATGGTGACATCACAGATTATTAACATGAATTATATGCTCTATAATATGGTGACATCACAGATTATTATTATGAATATGCTCTATATCACGGTGACATCACAGATTATTATTATTATTATTAATTATATGTTATATAACAGTGACATCACAGATTATTATAATTAATTATATCTTCTATAACACAGTGACATCACAGATGATTATTATTAATTATATGTTATATAAAAGTGACATCACAGATTATTATTATTATTATTATTATACGTTCAATAATATGGTGACATCACAGATTATTAACATGAATTATATGCTCTATAATATGGTGACATCACAGATTATTATTATGAATATGTTCTATAGCACGGTAACATCACAGATTATTATTATTATTATTAATTATATGTTATATAACAGTGACATCACAGATTATTATAATTAATTATATCTTCTATAACACAGTGACATCACAGATTATTATTATTAATTATATGTTATATAATATGGTGACATCACAGATTATTATGATTAATTATATGTTCTATAACACTGTGACATCACAGATTATTATCATTAATTATATCTTCTATAACACAGTGACATCACATATTATTAATTATATGTTCTATAACAGTGACATCACAGATTATTATTATTAATTATATGTTCTATACCACGGTGACATCGCAGTTTATTATTAATTACATGTTCTATAACACAGTGACATCGCAGATTATTATTATTAATTATAAATTCTATAACAGTGACATCACAGATTATTATTATTAATTATACGTTATATAATATGGTGACATCACAGATTATTATTAATTACATGTTCTATAACACTGTGACATCACAGATTTGTGTTATTAATTATGTTCTATAATATGGTGACATCACAGATTATTATTATTAATTATATGTTATATAATATGGTGACATCACAGATTATTATTATTAATTATATGTTCTATAACACTGTGACATCACAGATTATTATTATTAATTATATGTTCTATAACACTCTGACATCACAGATTATTATTAATTATATGTATATGTTATATATTAAGGAGCATTAATATGACGATGAAGTACATTGAATTTTACCTGGGCTGTGACGTGGCATGATGTAAATAATAATAATAATAATAATAATAATGATACTAATATCAGGTGCGTACATTTTTTGTCCGTTTTTGTGACTTTGCTGTTAAAGCTGTAAACCAGAACAAAGACTGACTTCACACACATCTGCACGAGCGCACACACACACACACACACACACACACACACACACACACACACACACTGCAGGCAGCAGCTGAATTCAACCAATCACAGAAGATTATAAAATAACGAGTGAACTGAAGGAAGTTCTAGAATTCTTCAGCTGCAGATAATCAATCAATCAATCAATCAATCAATCTGAACTGTCCTCCTGCTGACCTCCATCAACTCGGACCCTGTCCCCGGGGTGCGTTCGCTCACCCTCTCAGCGTGTCCCGGAGCGGCGGAGCAGCAGAGCAGCAGAACCAGCAGCGGGACGCTCCTCCGTCTCGGGCCGCCCGGAGCATCCATACAAGCGGACACAAAGCTGCAGAGTCCCCGCTGAGCAAACGGACTCACTGCGGTTCGGCTCGTCTCGGGATGGGCTCCTCTCCTTGGTTCGGCTCAGTTCGGCTCGGCTCAGTCCAGAGGGGGTCCGCGCAGCTGATCCAGTCCGGACACAGCAACCTGCGGCGGGATGGAGAGAGAGAGTCGGTCCGGGGACCGGTGATCATTTTCGCGACACTCTGCGTGGTACTTCCGGTGGTACTCTACAAAATAAAAGCATAAACAGGCTGTGAAAGTTTGTTCGTTTATTCAACCTGTGGAGGAAAATAACGAAGTACAAATACTCAGTTAGTAGACTGAAAGTACAAGAAACACACACACACACACACACACACACACACACACAGAGTACTAATATGTAATGAATGATGAATTATTTCCAAAAGAACCAGAACACTGATCAGAAGCAGGAAGTTTATCTAATGACACCATGATGGAAATATTTACTGACTTTTTAACGGGAGTCTATGGAGACAGCCCCTAGTGGTCCTCAGTGGTACTACAGATGGAGTCTATGGAGACAGTCCTAGTGGTCCTCAGTGGTACTACAGGTGGAGTCTATGGAGACAGCCCCTAGTGGTCCTCAGTGGTACTACAGATGGAGTCTATGGAGACAGTCCTAGTGGTCCTCAGTGGTACTACAGATGGAGTCTATGGAGACAACTCCTAGTGGTCCTCAGTGGTACTACAGATGGAGTCTATGGAGACAGTCCTAGTGGTCCTCAGTGGTACTACAGGTGGAGTCTATGGAGACAGCCCCTAGTGGTCCTCAGTGGTACTACAGATGGAGTCTATGGAGACAGTCCTAGTGGTCCTCAGTGGTACTACAGATGGAGTCTATGGAGACAACTCCTAGTGGTCCTCAGTGGTACTACAGGTGGAGTCTATGGAGACAGCCCCTAGTGGTCCTCAGTGGTACTACAGATGGAGTCTATGGAGACAGCTCCTAGTGGTCCTCAGTGGTACTACAGATGGAGTCTATGGAGACAGCTCCTAGTGGTCCTCAGTGGTACTACAGATGGAGTGGTGCAGCTCACCTGAGTAGCCTTTAAACTATAGTAACTGTAATAAATTAAATCTGTTGTGAGAAGATGCAGAAGGTGGAGTTTTATTCTGCTTTTTATAAGTCTTTATGACTTATGGTTTTATTTAGTTTTTCTTCTTAAATTTAACTTTTATTTTGTCCTTTACTTCCTCTTCTGTCTCCTCTTAAATGAGGACAAAAACCCTGAACTGAGGCTTTTATTTTGTGGCTTGGAGGCTTCACACCGGAAGTAGCAGTGTGTGTGTGTGTGTGTGTGTGTGTGTGTGTGTGTGTGTGTGTGTGTGAATGTAGGTCCGCTGGTAAACTTGCCTTTTTCCGTCTGTGTGTCTGACATGAAAACCGCGTGAAGCTCCGGACTGAGCGCGAGACCTTCAGGTAAGAAAACTCACCTGAGCCGTTTGTGCATGTGTTGTCGCGTGCTGACTGATTATCGTCACGTTTAATTATCTGCCAATTAGAGTTTAATTATCGGCAGGAAGATTAGATGAGATGGGCACTGATGAAGAGGAGGAGGAGGAACGGAGTAGATTGATGAAGGACAGCTAAGTTTAAAAATAAAATTCAACACAAAGTTTAAAAGTCTTGAAAAACTTCACATGAAATCTTTGTTCAGTCCGGAAATGGAAGAAAAATATTCAGAACGGCTTCATGTTTGTTTTATTATTTAGGTATGAAACGGAGTGTGTGTGTTATATGCTTTTTTCCAATATGAAACTGATCGAGTGTTTTGTGTGTTAAAGTTACATATTTAATGCTAATAAAATAAGGAATCACAGACTGGATATAAAAGAGTTCGTAGCTTCAGGTCTGTAAACTGGTTCTGATCCAGAAGTGTCTTCAGCTGCAATACCAGCGAGTGCCACTAGAGGTCGGCTCCAAAAAGCCTCCGGCTCCATAGACTCCCATTCAACTTCTCTCATCAAATCCAAAGTGAATAAAATGTGTCCATCAGTTATCTCGGTGTTGTTAGCTAAAGTCACTCCTTCTTATTAGTTTTCTGGAGGTCCATCTGAAAATAATCCCTCATTCATTAGAAAAGAAGATTCAAGAAGACCTGTTTTTGGGGGCGTGTCTGTTTGATTGACAGGCCTGTGGTGCAGTCAGGTTACAGCTATCGGTGGGCGGGACGTAGTATCGTCAGGTTTCCAATCAGATCGGTCAGATCCACCGCTGGCTCCTCCCCCAGCTCGTCCAAATATGGTCACTTCCTGCTCCAAACCGCTCCGAACTATCAAAGATGGTGACGGACAGAATCTGAACTGGAGGATTCATAACGTTCACAAACCAACGATGACATCACTGATGGATGATGACATCACTGATAGTTGATGACATCACTGCTGGTTGATGACATCACTGCTGGTTGCTAATTGGTCTAAACTCAGTGGTCACATTCACAAAGAAAGTCCTGTTATTTACCACAGAAGAAGAAGTTGAAATTTTACTTTAACACCTGCAGGGATTGTAAGGTCACAGGTATTGTGGAGCCAATCAGAGTGCAGGATGAAACTGCATCACTTGTTGCCCTGTGTTTTACCTGTCAGCTGTGTATTTTTTCTATTCTATTCTTTCTGTTTTATTGTTTCTATTCCTCACTGTGTCGCTGCAGGACGACCCACAAGTGTCCTATTGGCTGAGAACCGGCTGGAGGCGGAGCCAGACTAACACAACTGTGTAGTGGGCGGGACTCCCCTCTGAGCAGAGGACAATATGCTGCTGACTTCCTGCTCCGCCCCCTGCAGCTCCACCCTGCTCTGGTAAGAACACGTCTGCTTTAAAAGGTCCAACATCCTGAACTCAGATTTATTCTATTTATTTTTTATAAAGCAGCTGCAGCTGTAAACACTGAATCAAACCTGTCAGTCCAGAAACACAGCATGTGTTCAGCAACTGTGCTGTTTGGACTTCCTGTGAGTTTGTGATGTCACATGTCTGCCTTCAGCACAGCCCGCTGACCAACATTTTATCTGAAAGACAACTGAGCGGTCACTGTGTTGCAGAGCTAACAAGCTACAAGACCTCAGACAACAGTCAGCCAATCAAAAGAGAGTGTCACTGATGTCAGTGAGTCTTAAAAGGTGCACACACAGCTGCAGGGAGGCGATGGACAACTGGACTGAGATTATTTTTAGTTCTGAAAAGACAAAAATATTTTCTGATAGACTCAAAACTAAAACCTAAAATGAAGGAAAAATGTCGAAACACGGACCTTTAAACCGTCTTAAAGACCACAGCAACCCTGTTTTTATGGTGCGTTTGAGTCACGTCGGATGTCGTATAATTTTAAAGTTTAAAAGTCTGGAAACTCAAAACGTTTCTAGGAAGCCAAATGTAAACAGGAAACAGGACGACTCATGGTCACACGGCCACATTTGATCTAACAGCATGTTAAAGCAGCCATGTTTCACTCACCTGTCTCACCTGTCCCGCCTGTCCCTCCTGTCTCACCTGTCTTACACCTGTCTCACCTGTCCCTCCTGTCCCTCTGGTCTCACACCTGTCTCACACCTGTCCCTCCTGTCTGTCTCTTCCTCCAGGTGCCTCCTGATGATGCTCTCAGCTCCTCCAGCAGCTCTCGGGGTGAGTCCTTCTCTCTTGTATCAGGTGATAAACCAATCACAGCCGGCCATCTTTAATGACCTGCGTGATATAATCTTTTTTTTTTTTTTTTTTTTGGCGGGGGGATTTGGGGGCATGGACTGACTTTCTGAAATGAAAACGAATGATGTGTGTCTTTAAAAACAGAAAGAAACACCTGTGGGTTGTCTGTGCTTTAGTCTGTCGCCGTGGTTACGGTCTCTGTGTTCCTATTGGTCATAGTTGTGATATGAGGGGAGAGAAAGTAAAATGTTCTGACAGGTTCGTCTATTTGACGGGAAGACACGTGTTTAAGTTTAGGTTGAAGTTAATGTTTAAGTAAAGTTAAGGTTTAGATTAATTGAAATGAAGTTAAGGTTTAGTTTAAATTCAGTTTACGTTTAAGTTAAGTTAAGATAAATTAAGTTAAATTCAGTTCAGTTAATCCGACAGGCTTTAACAGTGTGAAACAAACTAAAATGTATGAGCTGATGTATTCGGAGGCAGCAGCTGTTGGTACTGGCGCTGGTTGGAACATCGGTCTCAGAACATATTTGGACTCTGTATATTTAAAAACATAATTAATGTCCTTAAAGTCCAGTTTATCAAAATCTGAACCGTCCCTCCATCAGAAAATGTTCCGCTCACCTTCATCAGTCCTGCTGCTTTGTTTGATGAAGATGTCCGATGTGCTGAAGGCCCGGTACTGATCCATTTCCACGTCGTCCTGGAGAATCCTTCCGCGTTAAATCAGACTATTTTTACATGAACTTTGGTTTGTAACAAACTGCTGCAGCGGTTGGTGACTTCTAGTCCCAGTTCCTCTTAAAGATCTGTGCTGCACATCGTAACTCACAGGAACCAACTACCAGCAAATGATGACATCAGTCCAAACAGCCAATCACAGAGCAGCAGACCTCAAAGCCTGCAGACATGTTGCTGTTTGACTCAGAGACATTAAAACTCTTTTTCTATGATGAGGATTAGTGATGAGTAACAGCAGCAGTGTATCAGTCCAGGATTCTACTCAGATGGAACTGGTCAGCAGGTGTCGACGTGCAGCTTTCACCTGCAGCGTCTGCAAACACACCTGATTCAGATGAAGACCGTTTCCTCTAACGGGGAGGAGCACCTGCAAACAGGAAGTAGACGTTCTCTGGAGACCTGAGAGGATGAAATTATAGAATTTAAACATAGAAAGAATCTGATCTGGGAGGACGTCATAATCACAAGTGAGCCTCGTGTCCAGCTCCGCCCCTGGAGAGAGGACAGGTGCCAGAAATCAAGCACACCTGTCGCTGATGAAGAAGACAACAGCAGTCAGGACGAAGGTCCAGAGAGAGACAATAATTTCTTCCACCGTAGTGTTGGTCAGCAGGACAGCAGCGTTCATAAAACATAAATATAAAAATACTCA
>NW_027185412.1:1465070-1487570 GCF_022577435.1 Embiotoca jacksoni
GGACCTCAGGGTCCACCGGGCTTCCCGGGCCCTCAGGGACCTCCAGGAGAGAAGGGCCAGAAAGGAGTCGAAGGGCTGACTGGAGCTCCAGGACTGAAAGGAGACTCGGTGAATAAATACGGTTCTGATCCAGAACGTTAATATTCTCTGATGCCAAGACAAGATGGCCGACAGAAGTAGAAGTCTGTTGGTTTGGTCTGATCAATCACAGCTCCCCTTAGTGTCACATGGTGTCTCACCCCACCAGTTGTAGAACAGGGAAAAGTTCTGCTAATGTTCTGCTAACATTCTGTTTGTGTTTTCAGGGAGTCGCCGGCGTTCCTGGTTTTCCAGGTTTGGAGGGAGTGCCGGTAAGAAGTCCCACCTCTTTCAACCTATCAGCTAGCTCCTCTGATTGGTCCAGCTGTGACTTGGTGATGTCACACTGTCAGCATCTGTTTGCGTTTGTGTGTTCAGGGTCATCCAGGACCTGCTGGAGGTCCCGGTTTTCCAGGTCTGGACGGATGTAACGGAACCAGAGGACAGCGAGGAGAAACTGGGCTTCCTGGAGCACAAGGACCCGATGGAGAACCGGTCAGAACCTCAGTACCAGACACTGATCGCTCAGTCGTCAGTTTGTGACAGAAATCTTCAGGTTTCAGTTGAATGTGCAGTACTTGTTCCCATTCCTCCACCAGACTCCAGGCAAATATCTGCAGATTTAAGAACTCTTTAAATCCCCATCAGACAGCTCCTAAACACAGAGGATGAGCTTCTCTTCTCTCAGTGCTGTGGACCAGGAGTTGTACACACTTACTGCAGTATCAGTAGTGTAGTATTCTGTCATCACCATGGTAACCGTGTCTAATTCTTCAGGGTTTTCCAGGACTGAAGGGATTTCCAGGAGACCTGGCGATCAACTTCATCCAGTACCCCGGAGTACCTGTAAGTACACCTGCACACACCTGCACACACCTGCACACACCTGCACACACCTGCACACACCTGCACACACCTGCACACACCGCAGCAGCTGAACGGCAGGAACTAACAGCAGCGTTTGTGTCTGACAGGGAGACGCCGGGCCCGGTGGACTGCCTGGTCTGCAGGTGAGTAAACAAACAAACAAACAAACAACAAACGGAGGAGACAACAACAGGTGACCTGTGACCGTTTCTGTGTGTGTGCAGGGTGAACAGGGGTTTCCAGGCCCGATAGGAGCTCTGGGTCCGGCAGGACTGGACGGAACCAACGTGAGTAACATCAACTATGTTGTAATTAAGACTTCATATCTTCCATATACATAAATATATATATACACATATATATTCCAGATGTGAAGGGTTGGTCTATACTCCAGATGTTTTCAGGGAGGCAACATCAGCTGAAAAGGAACAGGAAGTTAGACAGAAGACTTCAGAAGACGTCGTTGTCTCTGATGTCCGTCCAGAAGACACGGACACAAACCTGCAGGAACCCAAAGAAGAGAGTTTAGAACCGCCCTGAGATTCTTCACATCTCGTTTTCAATCGGTGTCGCGGTGTTGGCCTCGACCGGTTCCACTTCCATCCTACTACGTTCTGAGATACGACGTAGAACGGTTCCACTTCCTGTTCTACTACGTTCTGACATACGATGTAGAACGGTTCCACTTCCTGTTCTACCACGTTCTGAGATACGGCCTAGAATGGTTCCACTTCCTGTTCTACCACGTTCTGAGATACGGCCCAGAATGGTTCCACTTCCTGTTCTACCACGTTCTGAGATACGGTGTAGAACGTCCTTCGTCCTTGTTCATGTAAAGTTTTTAGTATCATGTTGCGTGTGAATAACATCTGTGTGTGTGTGTGTGTGTGTGTGTGTGTGTGTGTGTGTGTGTGCGCGTGCGTGCGTGCGTGCGTGTGTGTGTGCAGGGGTTCCCCGGTCTGCCTGGTTCTCGAGGTCCACCTGTAAGTACTACACAGTATATAGTAGTATTATAATAGTAGTATTTTAGGACTTCTGATTACCCTTGTTTTGACAGGAAGTGACCGCATTGCTGACATCATCTTAGAGAACTGAACATTTATTTGGAACATTATTTATGATATTTTGTAGTGCAGAGTATTTTGAAAACGTCCTGTCTGTGTGCTGCTGTTTAAACTCCACTTTAATGTTTATTATCAATAAACATGTGAAACTGACTCACTGTTCTTAGAACCATTGGATGTTTGTGTTTCAGGGAGAAAAAGGTCGATCGCTTCCCGGACAGAAAGGAGATGAGGTACAAATACTCACCTAGTACAGTAGAACAGTAGTAGTACTGCAGTACTGTGTAGTATCACCAGTACTGCTGCTGTGGTACTATGTAGTATCAGCAGTAGTACTACTGCAGTACTGTGTAATGTCAGCAGTAATAGTCCTGCAGTACTGTGTACTATCAGCAGTAGTACTGCTGTAGTGCTATGTAGTATCAGCAGTAGTAGTACTGCAGTACTCTGTAATGTCAGTAGTAGTAGTACTGCAGTACTGTGTAATGTCAGCAGTAGTAGTACTGCAGTACCGTGTGTGTCCACAGGGGGATCAGGGCCTCCAGGGGCCTCCGGGGCCGTTTGAGTATGTTGACCCTCCAGAGGACCTGTACATCAAAGGAGAGGAGGTGGGTGGGACTTCAGTCTGAGCCAGCCAATCAGATCACAGCCTTTGTTATGTGTGTTCTAATATGGTTCTACTGTGGTTCCTGAATTTTCACTGTGAAACTGTAAACTGGTTCTAATGTTGGGTTCTAAAGTTGGGTTCTGATGTTGGGTTCTAAAGTTGGGTGCTGATGTTGGGTTCTAATGTTCCACCTTCTAATGTTCTAATGTTGGATTCTAAAGTTGGGTTCGAATGTTGGGTTCTAATTTTGGGTTCTGATGTTGGCTTCTAAAGTTGGGTTCTAATGTTGGCTTCTAAAGTTGTGTTCTAATGTTGGCTTCTAAAGTTGGGTTCTCATGTTGGGTTCCTTGGTTCTCCAGGGCCCTCAAGGGAATAAAGGAGTCTGTGGAGCTCAGGGACTGCCGGTAAGACTGGGTTCTCCTGATTATCAAGGTTCTCCTGATTATCAAGGTTCTCCTGGTGATGATGAACATTGTGTGCTTTAAGTGTTTGTTCTTGAGTGTTTAAAGAATGTTGAGCTGCTGCTGATTATCCAGAACATCTAGAACCCGTTGTGGTTCCTACGGTTGTGATCCGTGTTCTTCAGTGGTCACATGATAACGGAGCGTTATTACTTGGAGTGTCAGACATGAAGACGGTGGAGGTGATGCTGTTGTGTGTGTTTTGGTCCAGGGTCTGGATGCACTGCCCGGGATCAAAGGAGAGAAGGGGATTGTGGGATTTCCTGGACCCAGGGTGAGTTAACCCCGCCCCCTCACATGGTGGATCGTTCTGCGGAGGTTCTGTCTTCATGTGTTGTGTTTGTGTTTCAGGGTTTTTTGGGAGTCCCCGGTCTGCTCGGAGAGGAAGGGTTCAAGGTGTGTCAGAACCCTGCGGTTCTTGTGTGTTCTTCGTCAGGTTCTGTTCTGGTTCCTCGTTGGTGTGTTAACTGGGTTTGTGTGTTTCAGGGGATCCGAGGAAGCCCGGGTCTCCCAGGACTGATCGGACGAGAAGGTCCGAAGGTCAGTCTGCTTCTCCGGTTCTCCGGTTCTCTGGCTGTGATCTCACTCCTTTTTCAATGTCGCTGTGGGGCGGGGTCTGTCAGAAGTAGGAAGTGCACATGATGAGAATGAGGATGAGGAAGATGAGTATGATGATGAAGATGATGATGAGGATGAGGAGGATGATGATGATGACGATGGTGATGACGATGATGACGATGATGATGATGAGGATAAGGATGAGGTTGATGAGGATGATGATAATGAGGATGATGATGATGATGATGATGATGATGATGATGGTCTGTCTGTTCCCAGGGCATGATGGGAGATCCAGGTCCTAAAGGCCTTCCTCAGGACGAAGAGGTCATACACATCGGTATGGATCAATACACCCTCTCTGGTGTGATGTCATCACTTTGTGTCCTCATTACTTTGTGTCCTTTCTGGTGTGATGTCATCACTGTGGTGACGACGGCTGCTTCCTGTCTTCCAGGTGTCGTCGGGGACCCCGGGGATCTCGGACTGAGAGGCCCTCCAGGAGACATGGGGGTGATGGGAATACACGGAACCCCAGGAGCCCCCGGCAGATCAATACCTGGTCAGTGTGAGGTTGATGTTTCCTGGAGATTGAAGGTGGTATGAGGTTGATGTTTCCTGGAGATTGAAGGTGGCGTCACAGTTCTCTGTTCTCTTCAGGACCGGCTGGTGTTCTGGGTCAGAGAGGAGTTCCAGGATCCAATGGGGACAAAGGAGATCCAGGACAGACATATACAGATGGGCCCACACCGGGAGAACCTGGAAAACCAGGACGTCCTGGACCCAGAGGGCCAAGAGGAGAGCCGGGTATTCCAGGTACTAAAGTTTCTACCTGTCAGTGTATACCTGCAGATTACACCTGTGATGTCACAACTGTCTGTCAGACACAACTGGTGATGTCATTATCCAAAGTCATTCATATCAGTTCAGTGAAGTTGTTTTCATGTTTAAATATTGATAAGAAATACTAATCACTTCCCGATGTCGTCCAACTCACTTCCTGTTTGTGTCCACAGGCAGATACTGTCTTCCCGGGGTCCCAGGACAGCCTGGAGATACAGGTGCACAGGGGCCCCCAGGGGCTCAGGGCTTCCCAGGGTTCAAAGGTCAGTGTGTGGACATATTGTTGTATATCTCTTTAGACCAATAGAAATGTAAATGGGTAAAAAAGTATCTGGGCTTCTGTTGGTTAGGATTTGTAATGCTTGAAGAAGGTTTTGAAGTCACCTCACATCACGACAGGTGTGTGACGATGACTTCTGCTTCCTGAATTTAAAAGTAAAAAAGGTTGAAGAGGTAAAAAAACAGAGTGCTGCTTCAGGCTCTCGTCTGATTAAACTGATTAAAGGCTCCAGGACGTTTCCCTCAGGAACTCCACGAGTGACTTCTACCTGAAGTCATTAAATATAAAATCTGTTGTTGTGTATTCATCATATTTGGAGAACAGTTGTCCACGTTAGATGATTTGACGTTGTTTAAGGTTTTAAATTCATCCAACACAGTAAAAGTTGGGACACCAAAAAAGAACCGGGTCCAAACAAATGTCTTTAAATCGGGTTAAACAGGAAGCGCTGAGGCTCCAGGACGCTTTCCTGAGGAACGCCATGGTACACACTTCACACTACCTTTATAAGTTTAATGGGTTTCAGGTGGCGGCGGCGACTGTTCTTGTGGTCCCCCGGTCGATCTGAGGGGCCTCCGTGGTCCCAGGGGTGAAATGGGGCCTCCAGGGTTCCCCGGAGCTCCGGGGGCCCCGGGCCTGAGAGGAGAGAGAGGTTCACCTGGAAACACAGGAGAGAGCGGAGAACAGGTGAGTTACTTGGCAGGAAGGTCAAAGGTCATCTCAGCAAACTTGGAGCTCACTGCCCTGTTTGCTTGCTTGCTTGTTTGTTTGTTTGCAGGGTCCGGTTGGTTTTCGAGGCGTCACAGGGTTCAAAGGTCAGAAGGGAGAGTTCACAGTGGTGGATATTAAAGGTGAGTTCAGTTTTACTGATGAACTGATGTATTTCTTTGTTTGTTATACATCATGTTTAGTTTATGGTTATTTATCAGACACAAACTTTATAACTTCTTTATAAATACTAAACTAGATGCTGTTAATTTGAACAAGTGAAGAAATGGAGACTGAATGAATGACTTCATGTCTTTGTGTTAGCGGTTCTGATTGGACTTCTGCCTACAGGTGAGAAGGGAAACCGGGGCCAGCCGGGCCCTCCAGGGAGACAAGGATTCTCAGGGAGGAGAGGACTCGACGGGTCCCCGGGGACCTCAGGAAACCCCGGCCCTCCGGTCAGTCACCTGAGTCACACTGACTCTGAAATAAGAGACTTGATGATGTGAAAGAGTTAAAAAAAAAAAAAGACAAAATCTAAACAGATGTTTGCTAAAAGAAAGGCTAATGTAGCCCACAGCTAAGTCATTGTATCCGTGGCAACATTACGTCCTTTAAAAACTTCAAGATAGTTGTTCCAAAACATAGAACATGATTATCAACAAACATGTTATTATAAATATATTCACATCCCAGCCTGCAGGGGGCGCTGCTGTCCTGAATGATCTTCACCCTCTCATTATTCTTCTGTTTCTCTTCAGGGGCAGAGTTCCCTCAGCCCTCCTGGGGACACAGGCCCCACAGGAGCCTCAGGGCCAAAGGGACTCTCGGGACCTTCAGGTCCACCAGGACCAAGTGTAGTGGGAGTGGTGGGACAGCAGGGGCTCCCTGGGGACCCGGGATCTGCAGGGTTCCCTGGCTTCCCGGGGCCTAAGGGAGTCAAAGGTAAGTAAACCTCCAGATGAGGTCAATGTTGAAGTACCTTAAACTGCACTACCACTGAACACCACCAGGGGATCAAGATAGGGACTTCCCAGGAACTCCTCCCACTCTCTACTTCACCCCCCCTCCCATTTCCTGCTTGACTCCTCCTCTTCCTGCAGGTGACACTCTGCCCTGCGTACCCCGAAACCCCGGGGCCCCCGGAGAGAAGGGAGACACCGGGAGTACAGGTACGCAACATCTGTCTGCTAACCTGTCTCACTTCCTGCTCAGCTGTCTCACTTCCTACCCACCTGTCTGACCTCCTGCTCACCTGTCTCACCTGTCCGTCTCCAGGTTACACAGGTCTTCCAGGTCCTCCAGGTTTTCGTGGCATCACTGGACCAGATGGATCTAAAGGAGACAAAGGACAGTACGGACTTCCTGGACCACCTGGGAGACTAGGTACCTGTCACACCTGTCACACCTGTCCTGTACATAATCATTTTATCTGTACTTATTTCCTCTCCTCCTGCAGGACCTCAAGGTTTTGTAGGAGACACCGGAGACGAAGGACGTGAAGGCTTCAGTTACGGTGGAGATCCAGGTACGATGCGTCCGGGTACGATGCTTCCTAGTCTGTCAGGAACCTGAAGGTCACATTCAACTTTTATGTCTGTACCTTTAAACGATTTGACACAGAACCTTTTCAAACCTGTTTTGTTTGGTCTGGTTGAACCCGAATCGGTTTCCTCTCAGTATGATGTATCTGCAGAACCAAAATCCCCTGAAGATTCAGAAGATTAGTTCACTGACATATCAAAATAAGTTCTCTCTGAAAGTTGTCCTTTGCCTCCTCAGGACTTCAGTTAGTTGTCTGTTCTTTTGGTTCTTCCAGTCGACCTGCAAGTTCCTCCAAAAGTTCCCCCTCTGTAGGGAAAGTTCCTGTGATGGAAACACCTCCAGAAGTTCCTCTGGTGTTTGAATGGATGAATGCTGGAACAGACGGAGGTTCAGGAGATTTGGACCAACAAGTCTGAGTGTTTACAGTATGTTCTGTGTGTACCAGGCTCTCCGGGGCTCCCAGGTTCTCCTGGACTCCACGGACCAGCAGGGAACTCTGATGTCGGGCCGGCAGGACCTATCGGCTTCCCGGGGCCTCTGGGCTCTCCGGGACCTAAAGGAGTCCCGGGGCCCCCCGGCACAGATGGACAAGCAGGTGAATTACTGGAGGAGGAGCAGGAGGAGGAGGAGGAGGAGTGAATGAGGTCAGGATGTGTTGAAGCTCACTGCTCAGAAACACTACTTCAGTTATTTCCTGTGTCCGTGCAGGTATCCTGGGTCTGCCTGGAGACCCCGGAGCAAAGGGTCAGAGAGGAGAGGATGGGGCCCCGGGAGTTATCGGCCCCCCCGGATCCTCATCTGACCAGTGTGATGCAGGAAAACCTGGTCCAAGGGGCCGCTTTGGCCCCCAGGGACCCATTGGTCCCCCAGGTAAACTCTGCTTCACATATACGATATAATAAACAGTTTTTTATTCGAAATGCTCCTTTAATTTATCAGACTGTGATGTCATAATTTTTCTTTTCAGGCTTTTTGGGGGAGAAAGGAGAGCTCGGGGTCGAGGGCCCTCCAGGTTTTGGTCCTCGAGGGCCTCTCGGTAAACCGGGCTCTCCAGGTTTTCCTGGGTACCGCGGGCCTCCGGGCCCCTCTGGCCCCGAAGCGGACTCAGGCCTGCCGGGGCCCAGTGGTCAGAAAGGTGAGCTCCTCCCACCATCACGGCTGAATGTTTCCTGACAGCAGATTTACTGAAGCACTCGTTTCAGGTGTGATCGGGGCCCGGGGCCAGGACGGAGGGCCAGGGGCCCTGGGACGGACTGGGGCCCCTGGAGCCTTGGGAAGGACCGGGGAGAGAGGGTTTAACGGACGAGACGGAGCTCCAGGATGTGAAGGGCCGAAAGGAGAGAAAGGTGACCGCTGAGTGATACTGTAGTACTACTGCAGTAGTACTGTAGTATTACTACAGTATGGTATATTAACACAGTACTCCTGCAGTACTGTAGTTGGACTTCTACAGATGTCGAGCTGACATCCTTTTTAAATATGTCCCTGCAGGCTGTAAAGGCGCCGCAGGGCCTCCAGGAGACACCAACTTTGTCCCAATCAAAGGAGAGACAGGACAACCAGGAGCCACTGGATTCAACGGATTCCCTGGACCACGAGGTCAGACCAAAATCACGACACCACAGGTCTGACAAAAGAGGCCAATACAGAAGTGTCTTACCGCTGCAATACCAGCGAGTGCCACTAGAGGTCGGCTCCAAAAAGCCTCCGGCTCCATAGACTCCCATTCAACTTCTCTCATCAAATCCAAAGTGAATAAAATGTGTCCATCAGTTATCTCGGTGTTGTTAGCTAAAGTCACTCCTTCTTATTAGTTTTCTGGAGGTCCATCTGAAAATAATCCCTCATTCATTAGAAAAGAAGATTCAAGAAGACCTGTTTTTGGGGGCGTGTCTGTTTGATTGACAGGCCTGTGGTGCAGTCAGGTTACAGCTATCGCTGGGCGGGACGTAGTATCGTCAGGTTTCCAATCAGATCGGTCAGATCCACCGCTGGCTCCTCCCCCAGCTCATCCAAATATGGTCACTTCCTGCTCCAAACCGCTCCGAACTATCAAAGATGGTGACGAACAGAATCTGAACTGGAGGATTCCTAACATTCACAAACCAACGATGACATCACTGATGGGTGATGACATCACTGATGGTTGACGTCTCGATTCTAGTTGAATCAAACACCTTCTTTCTCTACAGGAAGTAAAGGTGCACAAGGAGCTACAGGTAAGCCGGGATACCCTGGCATCAATGGACCCCCAGGTATTGCAGGACCTCTGGGACACCCAGGATCCTACGGAGAACCAGGACCTCCAGGACCGACTGGACGTATCGGGCCTCCGGGATTCATTGGCTTCCCCGGAGAGACCGGAGACCAGGTAAGATCAGAGTTTCTGAAGTCATGATTTCTCAGAAAACAATGGAGCCAGAACCTTAAAACCTAAAAGAGTTGTTCAGTTCTCGAGAACACAAATGGTACAAATGGAGAATTCGGGCAAAGGTGAGCTCGTGCAGACGTGTTCGTGGTTTGGGACAATTAGTTCTGACTATAAAGTCATCAATACCCGTCAGGTTCTACAGCACGAGATCCCAAACTCGACTTTCAGAGCTCTTCAAGACATTTAAACAAAGAATCAGGAAGTTTCTCTTTTGTTCAGAAAATGCTTGTGATCAGAAATATTAATCCGTTCTCGTTTGTGGTCGCAGGGTGACCCGGGATGTCCGGGGGAACCGGGAGAGTCCGGTCGCCCAGGATGTCCGGGACCCAAAGGTACGAGGTCACCCAGCCACCATGACTCTGCAGATTCATTGATCTGCCCTTTGTTGCTCTTTGTGCAGGTATGTCGTGTAAAGTGTGTCTTTGTGTTTAAGGTGATAAAGGAGACTCTACCAGGGTTTCTGGCCCACCTGGAGATAAGGGCCTTCCTGGAGACTTTGGGCACTCAGGTGATGATCCGGTTCTGGTTGTGCAGCCGCAAGAGATTCAAACCCAAAACATATATCCAAATCTCTCTCTCTCTCTCTCTCTCTCTCTCTCTCTCTCTCTCTCTCTCTCTCTCTCTCTCCAGGAGCTTCTGGACCCCGAGGAGATCCTGGAGGACCAGGTTTCCTTGGTTCTGCTGGACAAAAAGGATGTAAAGGGGACCCAGGTTTCCGTGGAGACCCAGGTGAATTAGGTACTGAAGCTGCACCACGTCATGAGATCACAGCAACGTTTACCTTCAGTGATGAAGACGGTTGAACTCGTGTTGTCCCGAAGTGACCCGACCCGTTCAGAGTGTCTCTGTCTCCACCAGGTGTGGTCGGACCACCCGGTCCCAGAGGTCGTGGAGGTCTTCCAGGTCTTCCTGGTAAAGCGGGCGCCGACGGTCCGCAGGGTCCGCAGGGCTGCTCGGGACTCCAAGGTCAGAACCCATCGTCCTGGCAGAACCATGATCTTGGAGGCAGAGTCAGGTTTTCTGACTCTGTCAAAATAAAAACACCGAATGAGTCCTTCCTCTGCAGGAGGTTCTCCAGGAACCACGATGACTTATTTCACAAACATCATGTTGTTGGTACTTCTGTAGTTGTTTATGATTGTATTGTTTTGAGAACCCGCCAGTGTTGGTGGTCTGGTGGTCTGGTGGTTCGCTGGTCTGGTGGTCTGGTGTTAGTGGTCCGGTGGTCCGTCAGACACCCGGTGTGTGAGCTGTTTTTTCTGAGTGTTTTTGTTGTGTCAGGTCCTCCTGGACCGCTGGGACTTCACGGACTGGACGGACTGAAAGGAGTGAAGGGGGACATGGGGACCAGAGGTAGGACCCTCAAACACACACACACACACACACACACATACACTAAACAAACATTGTCCAACCTGCTGATATGTGACCAAAGGAGAACCTTGAACGGAACCCGACAGGTCCCCACAGAAGGTATTGGGTCAGGTTTTGGAGCCTCAGGCTCGGTTTTAGTCAACAAAAACCTGTAAAAAGGAGCTTCTTAAAATAAAGATTGAGGAAGTTCGTTGTGTGAACAAATAAAAATGAAACCCTCCAATCTTCAATCATCTGGTCTCTTTTAAAACGTCTTTCTTTTAGAACTGTAGCTCAAAGGTCTGAACCGCCTGTGATGGCTCCCCTCGCTGAGGATGAACATGAAGGTTTATTGTCGGACCGCAGTCTGAGGACAGAAGCGTGTAGACCTGCTTTTAAAGAACCAGAACCTTAAATTTCTGTGTGTCCCTTCAGGTCTGGGTGTCGCAGGTCCTCCAGGCTGCAAAGGTCTTCCAGGAGATAAGGGTCCTCCAGGTCCCCCAGGTCCTCGTGGGTTGTCCCAGCCTGGTCCACCCGGTTCCAGAGGCCCCCCGGGATCCAAAGGTCCAGTTCCCCTCAGTGGCAGACTGCGTCAGACCAGCGGTGATGTCATCAAACTGTCAGTAATGCAACTTTCTGTGTTGCTGCAGGACCTCCAGGTGCTTCTGGACCTCCAGGTGATCCTGGAGTGGACTGTATAGGTCCAACCCTGGGACCAGATGGAGATCCTGGTCTTGTTGGTCCAGATGGAGAGCCAGGTCAGACTTTAATGTTCGGGTTTACCGAGATCAAACAGAGAAACACGCTGGAGGAGGTCTGACCTGGGTTTGATGTTTCAGGGTGTGCCGGTGTCGTGGGGGATCCGGGTCCAAACCCTCCGACTCCTGGGGACGATGGGGACAACGGGGACGCAGGGTGCCGGGGCCCACCGGGACAAAAAGGAGCTTCAGGGTTGAAAGGACTGCCGGGCATCCCTGGAGGTCCAGGACCGAGAGGTGAGACCGTCTCCATGGGAACATGATGCGGACTGACAGCCTGACCTGTTAGGACTTTTGATTGACAGGCCTGAGGTGCAGTTAGGTGTCTGGTAGGCGGGGCATATTGTCCTCAGGTTCTCAGTCAGATCCACCCCTCACTCCTCCCCAGCTCATCCTAATACGGTCTCTTCCGGATCCATAAAACCAAGACGGTGGTGAAAAGCCTGACTGGAGGCTGACAAAACGACAGGGGAGATCACCTGGTTACACCGGATAAAGACTCTGTGTGTACGTGTGTGTGTGTGTGTGTGTGTGTGTGTGTGTGTGGTCAGGTATGGCCGGTAGTCCAGGTCTGATGGGAATACCGGGTAATCGGGGTCCTGAAGGTTGTGCCGGTCCCAGTAGTCCTCCAGGACTGAAGGGGTCAGCGGGACCGATGGGTCCAAAGGGGGAGAAAGGGCGAGTGTTCCCTTGCCCCACGTTACCTCCAGCACCAACAGGCTCCCCAGGACCACCTGGACCCCCTGGTCAGGCTGGAGATGCAGGTCTGCCGGGAGAATTTGGTGAAACTGGGCCTAAAGGTGAGAAACAGCAGGTGGACCGGGACGCGATGGAGGACGGTCATGTCCCGATGTCTCAATGAAACCTTTAATGTCGCTGCAGCCTTCTGATGGATGACGATGTGTTTCAGGTAAGAAGGGGGATCCCGGATGTGAGGGACCGATCGGTTCTGAGGGATCCCCAGGTCCAGATGGAGACAGAGGATATCCTGGCGTGCAGGGGGAGATTGGAGTCGTGGGGGACAAAGGTGAGACCTCCACCATGTTTAACAGAACACATTGGTTCTGTCACCTGATTTGTTCTGATGATGTAACT
Source organism: Embiotoca jacksoni (assembly GCF_022577435.1). Classification (NCBI taxonomy): domain Eukaryota; kingdom Metazoa; phylum Chordata; class Actinopteri; family Embiotocidae; genus Embiotoca; species Embiotoca jacksoni. The sequence continues at coordinate 1,477,719 of NW_027185412.1, forward strand.
TCCTGTCACGGTCTCTCTGTCTCAGGTGAACAAGGTCCAATTGGTGACTACGGTCCTCCTGGACCAACCCAAAACCTGAACTCAGGCTTCCTGTTGGTGATACACAGCCAGTCGAAGAAGGTTCCCACCTGTCCCCTGAACATGAAGGTGGTGTGGGAGGGCTACAGTCTGCTGTACCTGGAGGGTCAGGAGAAGGCCCACACTCAGGACCTGGGTATATAAACACATGCATACATCATCTCTGCTCAACTTCATGTTCTGTTCAGAGTTCAGTTTCACAGACAACAATATTCCTCTGTTCTCCTCCTCTGATCCGGTCCAGTCTTGGTGCAGCAGGTTAGTCCAGACTTTTGTCTCCTCAGCAACTTGATCCAGCTCCTCCTGGAGGATCCCGAGGTGTTCCCAGACCAGATGGGATCTAGAATCCCTCCAGTGTGTTCTGGTTCTGTCCCTGGGTCTCCTACTAGCTGGATGGGTCCAGAAACCCAATGGAAAGAGTCCAGGAGGATCCTGATCAGATGCTGAAAGACCTCAACCAAAGGAGCAGCAGTCCTACTGCGAGCTCCCTCCAGTCAGAAACCAAGTCCAAAAACAATAGTCAATATAGATCTAGTCCCAAACATCAGGTCCAAAACCAGGTCAGAAACTGGTCTAATAACAGTCCCAAACCAAGTCTGAACCCAGGTCAAAATCCAGAACCCTGATCTCAGGAGCAACGGCCCTACTCCGAGCTCCCCCCAGATGGCGGAGACGATCAGAAACCAGTTCCAAAAACAGTCCTAAATAAAATATAGATCTGGTCCAATAATCAGGTCTAAAATCAGGTCAGAAAAACAGCTAAAAACAGTCACAAACTGGTCCTAAACAAAGTCTGAAACCAGCTTGAAACTAGAACTGAAACTTGTCCTAAACCAGACAGAAGATGCTCCAAAATCGCCTCTAATCAAGTCTTAATCTAGTCCCAAAACCAGGCCAGAAACCAGTCTAATAACAGTCCCAAAGCCCTGATCTCAGGAGCAGTGGCTCCCTCCGGATGTCGACTTGGTACATCGAAACCTTCACCTTCCAGTTCATCTCCTTTTCACCAGAACTGTCCGGTACCATGGCCGATTTACTGCCGATGCAGCACTGGTCCTCCTGCCAACCTCCCACTCCGTCCTCTTCACTGTGAACGAGACCCGATGCACTGAAACTCCTTCAATTCAGGATCTCCGTCCAAACCTGAAGGAACAATCCTCTGTTCTCCAGCAGAGAACCAGAACCTCAGACTTGGAGGTTCTGACTTACACTTACTGGAGAACCCAGTCCGATGAAGCCAACAGAACCACATCATCTGCAAAGAGCCGAGACACAATCCTTCAGTCACCATGGCGACACGCTCCACACCTGCTCTACACTCTCGACAGGTTGGACAGACGCCCGTCGTCCCTCCACGGTGGTCCATGTGGTCCAGTTTTGCCGGACCGACACTGATTCCACACCCTGACTCTGAGGTCCAACAGTGAGCCTGGTTCTGGTCTTGACAGCTGTCAGTAACTCTCCCTTTGTGTTTGCAGGTCAGGCCGGCTCGTGTATGCGCATCTTCTCCACCATGCCGTTCTCCTCCTGCAACATGGGAACCTGCTCGTACGCCAGCCGCAACGATAAGTCCTACTGGCTGTCCACGACAGCGGCGGTTCCCAGCATACCCGTGGACGGAGCCTCCATCGAGGACCACATCAGCCGCTGCGTGGTCTGTGAAGCCCCCTCGTCACCGGTTGCCCTGCACAGCCAGACCTCCAACCAGCCCGACTGCCCCCCCAGCTGGACCAGCCTGTGGACCGGATACTCCTTCCTCATGGTGGGTACCGTAGTACAACTCAGAACATTTCTATTCTGGAGTCAAATGAAACAGTGAAAGATTTCCATTTTTATTTCCTAACTTAGACTTCAGCTTGTGTTCAGAGTCTCTTTATCAGAGTAATATTTCAGTGTTCATCCAGTGTTGAGGAACATGATTCAACTCTCCTCCTGGTGTTTACTGTGCAGCTTTGTAGCCATATCATTAATTCCCAGCATGCCCTCGTTATTTCTTCTTAAATTTTGAGAATTAAACAACCAAATTAAATATAAATGACGGGTAGAGATTATATTTACTATTTCAACTGCTACTAAACATTTTTATTATACCCAATGAAATACAAGCTTAAACTTCACTTTTAAACTCAGGAATACAAAAGTGAACTAAATCAAAACTTAGCCTTAAACTTAGATATAGATAGATAATTACACTCAACAAAACTAAACTTAAAACTAAATATTTCAATGAAACTATGAAGACATAAATGTCAATGAAACTTAAACTTAAACTTCACTAATAAACTAAACTATTGTTTCTACAGTAAAGTAATAAAACAAAGTCTAAACTCTTAAATTTAACAATGTAATACTGAAGTTAAGCTTAAACTCAAACTAAGCTAAAACTTTACAACATGAAATGTAAACTTAAACTTCTCTAATAAACTAAACTAAAACAAACTGTCCAACAGCAAAATAATATAACAAAGTCTAAACTCTCTTTTAAACAAAAAAATATAAAACTAAAGTTAAGCTTGAACTGAAACTAAACTCAAATTTACCCTTAATCTAAACTATAATATTTAAACTGAAGCTAACTGTTCAATTTATATTCGACTAAACAAAATGAGATTGAAACTTTTACAAAACTATTAAACGTAACTTTAAAAACATAAACTGAACTAAACTTTTAACTAGACCGACCGACCGACCGTAACGTTCCATCTCTCCGGAGGACACCTAATGATGATGTCATTTCCTGTGTGTGTGTGTGACAGCATACAGGTGCGGGGGACGAGGGCGGCGGCCAGTCTCTGACATCATCAGGCAGCTGTCTGACGGACTTCAGGGCCCAGCCCTTCATGGAGTGTCAGGGGCCGCGAGGAACTTGCCACTACTTCGCCAACATCTACAGCTTCTGGCTGACCCGGGTGGAGGCGACAAGCTCCGCCTCCAACAGCTCCTCCACCACGCTGACCAGCAGCTGGCAGCAGAGGGAGAACATCGGGAGGTGCAACGTCTGCATGAGGGGAGAGTGAGGGGGGGAGGCACTGGCTCCTCCAGCATGAGGGAGTGAGGAGATGCTTCACCGCCATGGAGGGACAGACAGAAGGAGACGTGTCTCTGTGAGGAGAGACGCCGTCAATCAATCAATCAATCAATCAATCAATCAGTTAGTCGATCAATAATCCATCAGTGCTGATCAGCAGCAGTTTGGTTGATCAATAAGTGTGTTGAATCAAACTGAAAGGATTTTAATCTGAAATAATTTCTATTGATCTGTTTGAACAGCGATCGGGTTCTGGAGGACCGTCACACACTGACGGTCACATGTTCCCAGTCACCATGGAAACATCACGGTTACCATCAGCACTGTGATTAACAGAGTCTTCAGGGGGGACAGTGAACGCAGCACAGAGCTCTTCACAGGTCCAACTGTTCTTCTGAGATTTAATATTGGAATAAGATGAACAGGAGAGAAGTGGTGCATTATGGGGATATAAATCATCATCCCTTCTCTGCAGCATTTAATAATTAATAACGTCCCAGAACTGTTTGTTCATGACTCCAACTGAAGAAAACATTTCTTCCATTCATCACATCATAAATCACCTCATTTATTTATCTGCATTAAAACAGAGTACATAGGGTCTGGCAGATGCGTTCTTTGTGACAGACGGTCTGTTCTGGAAAGATACATCACTTTTAGACTCTTTTTTTTATCATGTTGAGCCCCAAAACTGAAAGAAAAACAGATTTTAAGTAGAATATATCATCAGGATTATTATCACAGGAAGTCACCCGATTTTACTGTTTATCAGGAAGGTGGTAAACAAATTGCAAGTTTTTTGCTTTACTTGTAATTTTGTCTTATTTCTGCAATTTTACAGCAAAAAAACTCACTTAAACTACAAAAATTACATCGAAATGTTTGAGAAAATTCTGCAAAATCAAACAATTTTGATCAAAACATTCGAAATCCTGGACGGACTGTAACAACAAATTTTGTAATTTTTTTATGGGTTTTTCTGGACGTAACTTCTCTGAAGCATTTTAACATTCATGTTTTATTATTTCCTGTATTTCCAGCAGGGGGCAGTCACATCTTCTCCGACCCCCTTTTATAACGTAACAGTACATAGAACATGTTTACGTGATTCCTCCGACATTTTCCCGCCAACTTTGATGAAGCGTCAAAGCTGATGTCACTTCCTGTGACAGCTGATTGGTTGTTGTGACAGTGTAAGAGTGACAAACGCTCACGTGAACTTTAGCCCTGCCTCCAGCCCGGAACTGCACTGAACATCCTTCTGATTGGTCAGCTGAGAAACATTCTGATTGGTTGGCTGAGAAACATCCTGATTGGTCGGCTGAGAAACATTCTGATTGGTCAGCTGAGAAACACTCTGATTGGTCAGCTGTGAAACATTCTGATTGGTCGGCTGTGAAACATTCTGATTGGTCGGCTGAGAAACATCCTGATTGGTCGGCTGAGAAACATCCTGATTAGTCGGCTGAGAAACACTCTGATTGGTTGGCTGCGAGGCTGTGACTGCGTGTCATTGGTCGGTCAGTATTTTGTGAGTACGTAGAGGAAGAATCGTGTGCGAAGCTGTGAATATATTTGCGATTAAACCTTGAACCATGTTTGGAGCTCCTCCCTCAGCTCATCTTTATTCATGTTCTTCAGTTTCACATTTAAACACAGAAACGATTCAGCTCGAGGTTCTCCAACACCGAACAGATGAGCGGTGACGACCCGGATCTCAGAACCAGGCGACAGCAGGACCGGGTCAGATCCAGAACCAGAAGCTGAACTTGTTTTTATGTTCCACATTCATCCTGTCAAGTTTTTATGTTATCGAAAAAGTTGAATTTCCTCTGTTGATCGTTTTATACGAGAACAGAACTAAAGGTCTGTCGTCGTGGAAACGTCTTGTGCAGGTTTTGTGGTTTTTGTCTGAGTTCAGTTTGTATTTCTGGTTCTGGTTCTGGTTCTGGATGATTTCTGTGTGATTTGTAAATATGTTTGAGCTCGACCGTTTTATATTTTTTACTGTAAATGTCATCAGAGTATTTATTTAGCCAGAAATTAATGTTGGTGCTATTTGATGTTACATTTGTTTGTTTTTTATTTTGATAAATGACTACACGGTGAGGCCCCTCCCACATCCTTCACCAAAATAAAAGGACATCAAAATTGTTATTTTACCTGAGGATTTAAACTTCAAAACTCAAAGTATCATTGTGTCAGACTGTCAGCAGTTAAATCACATTGATTATCAAATCAGTACGTGATGATGTCATCGTAGGTTTCTGTCATGACTTTATTTAAAGATGTTTCATGTTTTTTAGATAAACGAGTTTTTGAAACCTGAACGTCTCGACATTCAAAGATCTTGAAGTCTAAATATAACTACAGCTCCCATGATGCTTTGAGGGGAGGGGTGGGGGGGCATTGGGTCCTTATTCTGTTTTTATTGTATTTAAATCTGTCTGTGACATTTTAATTTCTGTAGGAGGAAACTTCTCACTAACACACGTGAAACATTTTACTCTCTGTGGATGAACGACTTCAATAAATCACATCAAACTTTCACTCGTTTAATGTCGTTTAAATCATTTTGAGACTTAAAAAGTGACTTTATTAAAAACGTAATCTTCACTTTGTTGTAAATTTATCACGTTTGTGTGTTTGTTTTTTTAATCGTACTAAAACTTTATTCTGATTGTCGTGACTTCATTCCGCCGTAAAGTGAGGAAATAATTTATCCGCACAAAGGCAGCGACCGAGGAAGAAAATAAACATTTCAGATATTAGTGGAAAATATGAGCCAACATGTCCAAAAGAAATTCATGAAATAGCTGAAAAATTTTCTTTTAAATTACGAAAGATTCTGTAAAATCAGTAAAAATAATAAAATATGTACAAGGCACCTGTAAAATATCAGAATATTATTAAAATATTTGTCCTAAAGAATTTGAAATATCCAAAAATAATAAAATGTGAGAAGTATTATAGTATTACATACTTATAATATAGTAAAATATCCACACACAAAAAAACGGAAATATATTTAAAAAAATATAAAAATGTCCGAAAAATACTAAAATACATTTTTAAAAGATGTTGGTGAAAATATGAGACCAATCTGTAAAATATTTGACAAAAAAATTGAAATACCCAAAAACATCAAAACGTGAAAAGTATTATTAAAATATCTGCAAAGATAATTGATAGAAAACTTGTAAAACCTGCCTGAAAATTATTAAAAATGTCAGAAAACTAATTGAATAATTATAATAAAGTGTCGGTAGATTTCCAGAAGAAAACGATCCACTCAGATTCTCCTTTAAAGACATTAAATTTAAACCTCGACGAGAAAGTGATTTATTGTAGAAATAAAAGAGCCGTCGTTGATCGGATCTGTTTTATTGTCTTTTAGCGCTGATCTCTGTACAGATTCATTACATACATCCACATTTACAACACAAACGAACCTGTAAGCTCAGAAATCAGAGGGTCCCTGAACACACCACAGGAGCACATAAACTGAAGAGAAACATGATCAATAAACATGATTAGTTTTGGAATAGATCAGAGGGAAAAAGTTTTAATACATTTTTTGTACTTTTTGAGCTGAAAATGCTGAAATGCGTGAGAAAAGCTAAAATATCAAAAGATGTTTAATCCTGTTTGATCCCTGAAATGTTAACAGAGTGAGACCTCCTTTTATTTCACATCTAAACTTGAATCAACAGAAATTATTTCAAAGAAAAAATAAAACTAATCAATCTCATCGACGTCTTCGTCGATGTCTTTGTCAATGTCTTCGTCAATGTCTTGTCAACATCTTCGTCAACGTCTTCGTCAATGTCTTCGTCACGTCTCGTCAACGTCTTTGTCGATGTTTTCGTCTCGTCACAGTCTTCATCAACGTCGATGTCTTCGTCTCGTCGATGTCTTCGTCTCTTCGACGTCTTCGTCAACGTCTTCGTAGAACGTCTTCGTCTCGTCAATGTCTTCATCAACGTGTTCGTCTTCGTCAACGTCTTCGTCAACGTCTTCATCAACGTCTTCGTCTCGTCAACGTCTTCATCAATGTCTCCGTCAACGTGTTCGTCTTCGTCAACGTCTTCGTCAACGTCTCGTACCTTTGATTCAAACTTTCTTTTGTCCTTCGTGCAACAAGAAAACGTTTCTTCCAGCTGGTGGATTACAAACCAGACTCCACTTTGATTTGAACACATTTAAGAGCTGCAACAGAATCTGACTGAAGGATCAGAAGTCCACCTGGATCCCGGTTCAGGCTCCAGAAGGTGTCCCATCATGCATTGCAGCACAGAAAACTGCTTTCCTTTTGTTGATCCTGTGTAAAGTGCCTTTCAGCTCAGAGAGACGTCTGTTAGAAAAGAGCGGGAAATGTTTGTCCGACTGTCGAGCTCGTTGTTGACGAAGTCGTTTGTCAGATGTAGAAATAAAACCGTTAGAAGAGACGTTGAGGTTCCAGCAGCTGTTAGTGTCGAGCAGTCGAAACAGTTTTAGTGAAATTTGAGGACGACGTCTCTGAATCGTTTGTTTAGTGAATTTCCATCCGAACGAGACACTTTGTGATTTCAATCTATTTATTGACGAGCAGCCGAACATCGATCTGCTGCTGATTATCCTGCCGAGTCCTCATCGTCATGTTCTCTGACCCCCTCTTCATCATCATCATCATCATCTTTATCATGTTCATCCTCCTCCCCCTCCTCAACGTTCCTCCTGTTTCTGAAACATGTTTTCCTGAATTCTTTTTCACATGTCAAACTGGTTCAGTCAGTCTGTGTCTCCCCCTGCAGTCGGATTGAGGAACTGCAGCAAAGAATAAAGTCGTGTTTCCTCCTCATCAGAATTCGTATTTCCGGCTCGTGTTCTGATGAAAACCCGATAACGAGAAGAAGTGAAATCAGAACCTGGACCGGGTCACAGGCCGTCGTCCGGGTTCTCCTGGACCGCCGTCCTGGTTTTGCGTCGGCGTGGCCGCAGCGCGGTGAAGCAGGCCGAGGCGGTGAGGGCGACGCGGCTCAGACCGACGTTCAGGCAGTGGACCTCCGAGGTCACCGGCACCTCGGCGAAGAGGGCGTGGTCACGGGACAGCGGCGCCGCGGCGCCGTCGCTGCTCTCGATGTCTTTGACGATGTTCAGGATCTCCTGACGCTCCGCCTGACGGGTCATCCCCCGGATGTTCAAGATGGCTGACACGTGCTTCTTCCTGAACACAGAAGCGGGATTGGGGGGGGAGAGGAGGATGAGGAGGAGATGGAGGAAGAGGAAGATGATGAGGTAGAGGAGGAGGAGGAGGAAGAGGAGAAGAAGGATGAGGAAGAAGAGGAGGAGGAGATGGAGGAAGAGGAGGAGGGTTAGGGATAAGATGAGGAGGATGAGGAAGAGGAGGAGGAGGAAGGAGGGGGAGGAAAGAGGATGAGCTGGAGGAGGAGGAGTCTGTGCTGGTACCTGACGTCGGGGAACTCTCGGACCAGAACTGCGACCTCCATCTGGACGGACGGGACGTCCTCCAGCTGCAGGATCTCTGAGATGTGAGGCAGAGCGCCGTCCAACCAGCTGGACGGAGACTCCTGAACACAAACACCACAATCAGTCCTCCACTTCATCTGGTATTTGTTCACGCCTGCAGTGCATCATGGGTAATCAGACAACCGTCTCTGTGATACTGAAGGGAACCTAAAATCAGAAGAATTGAAGCAGCTCCAGAACTGAACTTGTCTGGTCTCATCCTGGAGGACTGAACCACGTCCATGTGTTTCTGATCTCACACTTCAGTTTCAGATGTTGAAGATGTTGAAAAACATCAAATCTGCTCTTTTGAGATGCAAACATTTTTAATATTTGTCATCATTTTAAAAAAATTGTTTGAAATTGACTGAAACTAAATTAAAATCTCTGCAGATGTTTTTTTCATTTTCAGATTTGAGCCACTGGGAGGCGCTGCAAACACAGAGCACTCCGTGACCTTTGACCTTCATTACTGACCAGGTCTTTAAAGAGGACTTTGATCTGTCTGCCTTCGTCTCTCAGCCGGCCGGCCATCCTCTTCCTCATCTTCATTGACGTGCAGATGATTCTGCCTCTCATGACGGAGCGCAGGTACTCCATCACCACCCGGCGGTGCACCTCGGACACCAGCAGCTGTCAATCAATCAATCAGTCAGTCAATCAATCACTACCGTATGGATGACTGTGTGTGTGTGTGTGTGTGTGTGTGTGTGTGTGTGTGTGTGTGTGTGTGTGTGTGTGTGTGTGTGTGTGTGTGTGTGTGTGTGTACCTGGTATGGAGGACTATCCATCCTGTGATATTTCTTGAAGTCTTCTTTGATCAGAGTTTCGATCTGTTCGTATGGTTCAGTGTTGTTGAACCACTTCCTCTTAACAAGCCGCTCGAAGAACGGCTGAAACACACACACACACACACACCTTCATCAGTACACACACACATCTTCATCACTTTACATCTCATCATCATTAAAAAACAGCCAAGATTCTGCGGTGGAACTTTATAATATTCTTCATCATCACTTTTTCACTTTCTAATGAGGAGATCATTTCCACTCTACTGTAATTATAAACTAACTAATCTAAACTAGAACATAAACTAGAACATAAACTAGAATATAAACTAACTAATCTAAACTGGAATATAAACTAACTAATCTAAACTAGAATATAAACTAACGAATCTAAACTGGAATATAAACTAACGAATCTAAACTAGAATATAAACTAACTAATCTAAA
>NW_027185412.1:1492570-1495070 GCF_022577435.1 Embiotoca jacksoni
TATATATATATATAGATATATAGATATATATATCTATATATCTATATATATATATATATAGATATATATATATATATATGTGTGTATATGTGTGTGTGTGTGTGTGTGTGTGTGTGTACCTGTTGTAAATGTTGTGCAGCCAGTCCAGCAGTGAGTAGATGTCGGTGATCTCCAGCTGGTTGTCAGTGATGGATGTCAGTCGCCTGGAGACGGCCTGGTGGTAGCTCTGCACATACACCTGAGGGGTCAGAGGTCACAGGTCAGATATCCAGAAAGAGACACCTGTGATGAGGACTGAGACAGTGAGAAACACGTCTTCGTGTCTCCATCCAGGTGCGTCTCACCTCGAAGGGCTGGTATTCTTCGGGGTAGATGGACACCACGTTCCTCTTGGCGGCCCCAAGGTCCTCCACCACGCGGGCCCGGAGCCGGTCCAGGTACCCGTCCAGCTCTCCGGCCGTGAACTCCGCCCTCTGAGGCAGCGAGCCGTCGGCCGCCTCCTCCACCGCCTCCCTCCACCTCTGCTTCAGGCGGCGGGGCCTCGGGCCCCCGGGGGCCACCGCCTCGCTGAGGGCCCAGCCTGAGTCCACCTGCTCCTCCTGCTGCAGCACCTGAACACACAAACACATTTTCATCTCGAACTTCCTGCCGTCCCTTCATCCCTGTGGTTACCACATCTGTTGCCATGGCAGCAGCATCAGCGGTCACCTGCACCACCAGGCCCAGGTTGGGTCCGGCCGTCGGGCAGCGCAGCGACTCCCTGACGACGGCCCACAGCTCCTTCTGCAGCTCCTCGTACAGCAGCTCCACGTCCTTGGCCTTCCTCCGCCCGCCGTCCTTCACGTTGGGGCTGGCGGCGTCCTCCGGCGGCGGCGCGGCGCCCCGGTCCGCCGCTGTGGACTCGCTGCACTCCTGCTCCAGCTCCAGGATGTGGGTGTCGGCCAGCAGCAGGTCGCGCTTCTTCACTAGCTGCAGGATCTCGAGGACTGAAAGAGACGGAGACAGAGTGAGGACGCGGTGTCCATGGGACATGTTGCTGCTGCAGATTAACGGCTGAAAATGTTTCAGTTTTTTTCAGTTACTAGTCCTAGAACTAGTCCTAAACTAGGTTAAAACTAGTCCTAGAGCTAGTCATAAACTGGTTTAAAACTAGCCCTAGAACTAGTCGTAAACCAGGTTAAAACTAGTCCTAGAACTAGTCCTAAACCGGTAAACCAATTTAAAACTAGTCCTTCAACAGTAACCTGTCAGTCTCCCTCTATGAAAACATATTTAAATATGAACATATATTGTGTTTTTCTTTATTCACTTCTGGTTTTATTTGAATGTTTAAAATGAGTTTCTGACTCTGAACAAGCAGAATTTCTTTTTAATGAAAATGAAAACACTTTTCTTAATAACAACGACAGATTCGTCTTAATAACTTTCTTTTATAATTATTCTGTGAAAAAAATTCTTCAGACATGAACGTTAAATTTCCCACAATCCAAGAAAACGTTTAGATATGAAAGAATAATAAAATATTCATACTAGAGAAGTTAGAAATGACTCGTTCAAGCCTGAAAAATTACTGGACCGAAGACTGTCAGTGAGTCGCCGTGACGACGGACTGCTCAGTTCATGAAGCTCTCTGAAGAATCCCTTCTGCTGTTTGAAGTCTTTCAGAAACTCTGATTTCTCCTTTTTTCTCCAGTTTAAATAATAAAAAGCTCATTATCATCAGGTCCCTGAACGCACCGCAGGGAGGGTTCGTTTGATTCCGACATCAAAGCAGCCCGGAGGGACACACAACAATCAGGTGTCTCCTCCAGAGTCTTTTATCTTCCACACAGATGGAGACACTTCACTGGTTTATTGAACTGGGTCAGAGGTCAACACCAGAGATCACACTGGATATTATAATTAAATAAAACTAAAAACAAGTCAAACAAGACATGGACAGAATATTTACAGGGTGTCCTCTGGGCTGGTCTGAGGTCAGCAGTAACTGTCCGTCAGAGTGAGGTGCATTCTGGGATGGTTCTTCTCTGACTGTCAGGGCTGTGATGTCAGCAGATGATGTCACACCTCCCAGTCTGATGACATCATCCAGACTGACAGTCGGAGGGTGTTTTCAAAGCTGTCAATCATCACATCTTTAACTTTGTTTTGTTGGGCTCTCAATGACATCTGATTGGCTCTGACAGAACAAGTGTTCACAGCTGATGGGTGACAGAAGGCGGAGTCACATGATGGGAGAGGTAACATGACTCATCATCCCGCTACGAAACACATGGAGCGGGACAGGAAGTGATGTCATCTGCTGCGTCAGAGGAGGCAGGGCGACTCTTTCAAAATAAAAGCCCTGTGTGTGTTGGTGAGACAGAGCAAGGATGTGAGGCTCTCCAGATTTTGACCCACTCGTCTACCTCGGTGCCAACAGAGGAAGAGGGGATGACACACACACACGCACGCACGCACGCACGCACGCACGCACGCACACACACACACACACACACAC
>NW_027185412.1:1500070-1515070 GCF_022577435.1 Embiotoca jacksoni
TCCCTGTGTGTGTGTCTGCAGCCTGAACAGCGTGAAGCCTCTTTAAATATGTCCGATAAGCTGTGGTCTGTGACAGGAAGTCCTCCAGCAGCAGATTGCTGCTCGGTGACAGCTGGCGGATGTGCTATCATGGACCGGACCTGACGGACCTGACGGACCTCGACGTGGGTGTCTTATCAGGAGTTACACAACCGAGGAGCTGAATAAAAAGCTCTTGAACAAGTCTGTTCAAACCTGCTGAAACATCCTCTCATCCTAAACAAAAGAGCTGAAAGACTTTCAGGTCCTGGAAGGACACAAAGCTGAGCATGTTTGAAGAGTCCTTAAAGAGGACTTTGTGTTAGATATCTCAGCGTGTGAAGGGTAAATTCCTCAGACTCTCCTTCAACAAGTCCTCTGAGGTCAAGAACTGACCCTTCACTGATGTCATGGCATTCTGGTAAAGGAATCAGCATTAAGATGTCGTCATGGTCACAGTCATAAACAGGTGTTAACGGTTAAGGTTTAAAATAGGAAACAGAAGGTCTCCTGGTTTAATGTTTAGCTGATCCATCCATCCACCCCGACCTCCTCCACACACCGACTCCTGACATCATCCCTACAGACACTAGAGGGCGCCGGCAGACGGCTGAACAGATGCTGCTATGGACGTTCACTGAAACTACTCTGAAAACTGAGCTGCTGCACAAACGAGCCGCAGGGTTGAAGTTTTATGGACCGACGTCCTCGTCTCTTCACCTCGAACTAAAACTCGACCAGGAGACAAAAACATACGACATCAAACATCAACGATTGCAATGTAAACGAGACTGAAATGTGACAGATGACAAAGAGACTAAAATGAAAAACAGAAGCGGCTTAACTCTGAATCTCCTTCAGACCAGATGTGACTCAGCATCACTTCTTCAGTTTAGATAACAGACTGACATATTTATGATATATATTTGATTTCATAATAAAGCTCTTCTTCTCTATGTGGCTCATCTGAACTGGAAAACACCCAGCTGTTACACACACACACTACTACACACAAACACGACTACACACAAACACTACTACACACACACACTACTACACACAAACACTACTACACACACACACTACTACACACACACACTACTACAAACACATTAGTACACACATACACACTACTACACACACTACACACACACACATACACACTACTACTACACTACTACACACGCACTACTACACACACACACTACTACTACACTACTACACACAGAAACTATTACACACACACACTACACTACTACACACACAAACAATCACACACACACACACACAGTGTTGATTGGTCTTTGATGGTGTTGGTGGTCTTTGATGGTGTTGTTGGTTTTGACAGTGTTGTTGGTCTTTGATGGTGTTGATGGTGTTGTTGGTGTTGATGGTGTTGATGGTCTTTGATGGTGTTGATGGTGTTGGTGTTGTTGGTCTTTGACGGTGTTGATGGTGTTGTTGGTCTTTGATGGTGTTGTTGGTTTTGACGGTGTTGTTGGTTTTGACGGTGTTGTTGGTCTTTGATGGTGTTGTTGGTCTTTGATGGTGTTGATGGTGTTGTTGGTTTTGATGGTGTTGTTGGTCTTTGATGGTGTTGATGGTGTTGTTGGTGTTGATGGTGTTGATGGTCTTTGATGGTGTTGATGGTGTTAATGGTGTTGATGGTGTCGATGGTCTTTGATGGTCTTTAATGGTCTTTGATGGTGTTGGTGTTGTTGATCTTTGATGGTGTTGTTGGTTTTGACGGTGTTGTTGGTCTTTGATGGTGTTGTTGGTCTTTGATGGTGTTGATGGTCTTTGATGGTGTTGATGGTGTCGTTGGTCTTTGATGGTGTTGATGGTTTTTGATGGTGTTGTTGGTCTTTGATGGTGTTTGACAGTGTTAGTGTTGACAGTTTTGACGGTGTTAGTGTTGACCGTTTTGACGGTGTTGACGGTGTTGATGGTTTTGACAGTGTTGACAGTTTTGACGGTGTTGACAGTTTTGATGGTGTTGACAGTTTTGATGGTGTTGATGGTATTTGATGGTCTTTCATGGTGTTGATGGTGTCGTTGGTCTTTGATGGTGTTGATGGTTTTTGATGGTGTTGTTGGTCTTTGATGGTGTTTGACAGTGTTAGTGTTGACAGTTTTGACGGTGTTAGTGTTGACGGTGTTGACGGTGTTGACGGTGTTGACAGTTTTGACGGTGTTGACAGTTTTGACGGTGTTGACGATTTTGACAGTGTTGACGGTTTTGACGTTGTTGACAGTTTTGACAGTGTTGACTGTTTTGACGGTGTTGACAGTTTTGACGGTGTTGACGGTGTTGACGATTTTGACGGTGTTGACAGTTTTGACCGTTTTGACAATGTTGACAGTGTTGACGGTGTTGACGGTTTTGACGGTGTTGACGGTGTTGACCGTTGCTGCCATGCAAGAGCGTCTGCAGTGTTTCTATCATTCAGCCTTCAGCGCTGAACGCTTTGAAGACAATGATCACCGTCAGCAGAAAGGACAAACATGGAGCCAGAGAGGTCAGACTGTACAACACACCTGAACTCACCACAGGATGTGATGAAACAACAGGGACAGAACAATCTAAGAATAATGTTCCTCAACATAAAACTACAAAGAATTAGTGGATTTCATCGTCTACAGTTCATATTATCATTAAAAGATTCAGAGAATCTGGAGAAATCTCTGAACACAAGGGACAAGGCTGGAAACCAATATTGGATGGTGGTGATCTTCGGGCCCTCAGGCAGCACTGCATTAAAAACAGACTATTCTGGAGTGGAAATCACTGCATGGGCTCAGGAACACTTGTGAAAACCATCGTCTGTGAACACAGTTCATCGCTGCGTCCACAAATGCTGTTAAAACTCTCCAAAGAAGAAACCAGATAGAAACATGATGTGTTGTATTTGGCCTATTTTCGATTAAATATGAGTTTACTTGATTTATAAATCATTTATTTATTTCACACATCGTCCTTCTTTCTCTACAGACTTCAAATAACTTTCTGAACTCTGCAGCTCTTCGTGTTTCACTGCTAAACAGGATTAAAGGCATCAGGGCTGTTTGTACCTGCATCATCGTTAGGTACCAGACACACACACACACACACACACACACACACACACACACACACACACACACACACACACACACATACACACAGACACACACACACACACACACAGCAGTAACCCGACCTGCTGATAAGGTGGTTTATCTGAAAACAAGCCTTCACCTGAACATGCAGAACTTTCTCTGTCTGATCTTTACATCACCAACAGTGTGTGTTCATCAGGAACCATCAGGACAGTTGAACTCTTCACTATCGTTACAACAACCAGAACCAGAACCTTCAGCCCGTCTGGGTCTGTTTGTTTCTGTTCTGGAGTTCAAAGTTCACGGCTGCTGAAGATTAAATTTTTTCTGATATTTTTTTAAACCAGAAGATTCTCTGAAACTGACTGTTAACTGTTGATGTAAATCCAGACTGTCGGGAGTAACATATAAACAAGGGTGTGGAGGAACTAAGCGCGCGTACACACACACACACACACACACACACACACACACACAAATCATTCATTACAAAATGGCAGAGTAAACAGGGTGTGATAAACAATGGACGCCCTTAGAAAGTTTCCAGGACTGGCCCAACACTTATGATCACACACACACACACACACACACACACACACACACACACACACACACACACACACACACACACACACACACACACACACACAGATTTCAGTGTGTAAACTGGAGAATTACAACATCTCAGTTTAACCTGGCTGACCTGTCAGACACTAATGAAATAACAAACAGGGCGACCAATGAGAAGCTGGTGTTTCGTCATCTGTGAGGTTCTGTTTGTTTGTACCTGACAGCGGCTCTCTGGGTTTCACCTCCTCCACCGCCTCCTCCTCCTGCACCGGCTGGTCCTCGGGGCCCTGCGACGAGTGGTCGGCCATGGACTCCCGCTTCATCTTCCCCAGACCGACCATCTTCATGAAGGTCAGGCGGCGGCTGGTGGAGTCGTACTCGCTCTCCGAGCAGTTCGGCTCAGCGTTGATGAGCGACTCCTTCCGGGAGCCAAGGGTGTCGCGGTATTTCCCCGCGAACCTGGAGGGGCAGAAAGGGAGGTGGGGGGGGAGGGGATCTCTGCTCATCTTTTATTACAGAGACGAACTGCTCTGACCCGCTTTACCCAACAACAATAGTTTTTATCCCACTTTACTTGAACACTTTTTATCCCACTGTACCTGAGCAGACTTCCCTCGGAGCTCCGCCTCCCCCTCTTCTTCTTCTCTGTGGGTGAAGGCGTTCCTTGTGGGGAGGGCGTGTCGCTTCCTCGGCTCCTCACCGACTCTCTCAGGTTCTTCCCAAGCTTTCCGAGGCTCTTCAGCGGGGACTTGAACTTGAAGGAGCCCTTCACCGAGCCTCCTCCTCCTCCACTTCCCTTCTTGCCCTCGTTGGCCTCGTTCTCGTCCTCCTCGTCCTCGAACGGGTTGCGGTCCCTCGGCACGTCGCCGTCCAGCAACGAGCTGCCTGGCGACCAGTGGTTGCCATGGCCGCCGTCGTCATCATTGTCGAAGGGGTTGTGGTGGCGATGGTGGGGCGTGATATTGAGGCTCATCCTGCGGAGGATCAGGGCGTTCTCGAGAGTCGGACCGCCTTTCAGGCGCACTGGGAGATTTTTGAGGATGGGCATGATGGAGCTGGGTGAGGGAGGTGAGGGAGGTGAGGGAGGGGGGAACCTGGGTGGAAGAGAGATCAATCATAAGGCTAATAATAAATAATAATAATGATAACAACGTTTTCAATTATCACAGAGACAGAACATCCTCCTCTGATTGGCGGACTGGTTCACCAGTTTGTTTCCAAGTCTGAGCTGAAGGTCCAGCGACCTGCAGGTAACCATAGCAACGGCACTGATGCTGGACAACAAACCCAGTGTACAGATGGAGGACTGTTACACCTGGTGAGAGTGAGCGGGTCAGCCGGAGGACAGACTCCACCCCCTTAT
Source organism: Embiotoca jacksoni (assembly GCF_022577435.1). NCBI lineage: Eukaryota > Metazoa > Chordata > Actinopteri > Embiotocidae > Embiotoca > Embiotoca jacksoni. The sequence continues at coordinate 1,505,121 of NW_027185412.1, forward strand.
AAACCAGCCGCCATAAGCCCCGAAGACAAAGAGTCGTAAAGTCCTCAAACATTAACATCCGCTCCGGGACACCACGAAGATTCCCGGGAAGCTCGTTAATCATTAATCAGGGTTTAGACGGTTTCCGTGGAGCTGAAGCTTCATCATGACAGAGTTAAGTTTGTCAGTACGGATCAGGAAGGAACACGTTGTTACCAGGTGATGGTGGGCGTCGGCTTATCTGACAACTCCACCTATAAACCTGAGGCAGAAATTAGGATGGACAATTATCACACGATAAAATTAAGAAGCAGTAAAAAATGGTGTTTTGCCGATTTTAGCCACATCACCCAAAAAAAAAAGATTTAAAAACATGTAAAAACATTGAGATTTTTGAGACTAGTTGCTGCAAAATTGTGCAAATTTGATCAGAATAGTCACAGAAAACTGAATTTAAGTGGGAATTAAACTGCATAGAAGCACCTCTGAGTTTCAGGTTCGGTTCAGGTTTAGTTAAGGTTTAGTTCAGGTTCGGTTCCGGTTCGGTTCAGGTTCAGTTCAGGTTTAGTTCAGGTTCAGTTCAGGTTTAGTTCAGGTTTAGTTCAGGTTTGTTAGTGTCCAGGAAATGAATGTAAGTCAATGCAACGTCCTTTGCAGCGATGGAAACACGACTCAGGAGGAAGACTGGGAGCGGATGTTGTTCATGTTGTTGGTTTCCAGTTTCACCAGCTCAGAACACACTGCTGCCAGAAATAGACACACACACACACACACACTTTCCATAGAACCATTTGTAAAGGAAAGCGCTGCGCGCACACACATTTGAACACTCAGGAAAACACACACTGGTGTTCAGCGGGTGAAGTGGGAAGTGATTCAGCGTTGTTGCTTCCATAAATACCCAGCAGCCCCGGCGGCAGGCTCAGGAAGCTCACGTGGAGCCCGGCGGCAAGCACGCAGCCTGTTTTCTTCAAGAGGGTCGCAGGGCATCGCCGGAGCTTCTGGACACAAACAATGGAAGCGGAAAGGACAGCGATAGTGTGACGGACTCCTGGGTCCCCGCTGCTCACCGCCGGGTGTGGTCCAGTCCACCTCCAGGACCGGGACCGGGACATTGAGCTGGTCAGTCTGATCTGAGCTCTACAGGAAGAACCTGTGCAGGTGTTCTCCAATATGTCCTGCAGCAGAGACACCTCAGAGGACATTAAGAGAGATCATCCCGAGTCACAGGAAACACACACTTTTAGATCCTGAGTGAGTCACACCGTCCGGAGACGTCACGGTCTCAGATGTCCACTTGGAAAAAATGTCCACGAGTCCGTTTAGAAATCATGCAAAAAAGACATTTCTGTCAGTTCAGAAGCTGCCTGAGAATCTGTCTGATTTTAAGTTTCTTTGAGTAGCTCAGTGATCCAGTGATGTTGGTCTGAACTCCTATGATGGACTGCAGGCAGGAGATGCTCACACACAGTTCTGCTGCTGTTAAAGGGACGGTTCGACTAAATGAGAAGAAACACAGGACCAAGAGAAGGACACGAGTCCTCGACCGACGTCCCTCCTTTAACTCTGACGCTCTCCGCTCGGATTCTTTTTCTCGGTTAAAACTTTGAAAACTGTCACCAAATCTGAGGCTGAACATTTTTCCACACACAAACTGCTGCCAGATGTTTAAAACCAAATCCCACTCATCACAAACCAGAAATCTGCCGAGTCAGCAGAAATATCTTGCCTCTGTGTGGTGAGATTTGAACAAAACCTGACATGAAACCAATTGAACACAAAACTGTTTTAATTTAAAGAAGTAAATCCCAAACACCAAACCTGCAGGTGTGTGTGTGCGTGTGTTGTCGTCACATGTGGACGTGTTCAACATGACATTTTAACGTCATGTGAAGGTGAACGAGTCGCAACCTTCAAATGTCACAAAAATCAGGAAGAGGAGCAGATAGCCAATCAGACGGAGGCACAAAGCCCAGCCTTGACCTCCAGAGTGTGTGTGTGTGTGTGTGTGTGTGTGTGTGTGTGTGTGTGTGTGTGTGTGTGTGTGTGTGTGTGTGTGTGTGTGTGTGTGTGTGTCCTGTCTAATGATTGTACAGATAACCAGCTGATGTGATGGAGGAAACCATCAGAACATTCAGAAAAAATAAAAACAGGAATGATTGAAGAGCAGCTTTTTATCAAACTGTCAACTCCTCGTCTCTCCGTCTTCAAACTGAAGTCACGAACACGGAAACACAGAAACATTGAAAGACTAAAAAACGGAAAAACGGAAAGACAGCAGAGACCAGATACGTTCCTAAAAATGACTTCCTGGTTCCTGTTAACCATGAAAATAAGAATCATTTCCTGAAAACAGGAAGTGAAGTTGTGACAGAGACAAAAGTGAAGCTGCAGCAGGAGAGATTGAACTAAGCCAGACAACACGTATGACCACACATATGACAACACGCATGATCACATATATGACAACACGCATGACCACACGCATGACCACACATACGACCACACATATGACAACACGTATGACCACACATATGACCACACACATGACCACACTTATGACCACACACATGACCACACATATGACAACACATATGACCACACGTATGACAACACGTATGACCACACATATGACAACACGCATGACCACGCGCATGACCACACGCATGACCACACATAACAACACGCCTGGCCACACGTATGACCACACGTATGACCACACATAACAACACGCATGACCACACGTATGACCACACATATGACAACACGTATGACCACACATATGACCACACTTATGACCACACACATGACCACACATATGACCACACGTATGACCACACGTATGACCACACATATGACAACACGTATGACCACACGTATGACCACATGCATGACAACACGCATGACCACACGTATGACCACACACATGACCACACATATGACAACACGTATGACCACACATATGACAACACGTATGACCACACATATGACAACACGTATGACCACACATATGACAACACACATGACCACACGCATGACCACACATAACAACACGCCTGGCCACATGTATGACCACACGTTTGACCACACATAACAACACGCCTGGCCACACGCATGACAACACATATGACCACACGCATGACGTCACGAATGACTACAGGTATGACAACAGGCATGACAACACACATGACCGTCACTGACCATCCGTCTCATTCCATACAGACGTCCGTCATCTTCATCATCAATTATCCTCTCATAATGAATGAAAATCTGGAGTTTAGTAATAATACATTTATATATGTAGATATATAAATAAAACATGGTTGTGTTGGTCGCCTTCGTCTTAAGAGGCGGGAACACGTTCTACGTTCTGATTCAACCGTCTGTTGATGTTCAGCTTCACTGAGTTAACGGAGACGACGAGTCCCATTCAAGTGAAACTGAACGTCTTTGTGATCAGTTTCTCTTTTTCTGCTCTCAGACCTCCAGCAGATCCAATTTTTGGCTCTTTCTTCCGCTGTTGGCTGTGATCTTTAAACCCCGGAGGTTGCTGCTCGGTCGCCTGGGAGGATGAAACAAACGTCCCTTCCCCTCCATTCAGCGCTCACACAGACACACTAGTATGAAATCAACACATCAGAGAGCTCTGAAAAATCTGTTACAGCTCAGGTTTACGTCAGGTTTACTTCAGGTTAATGTCAGGTTTACTTCAGGTTTACGTCAGGTTAACGTCAGGTTAACGTCAGGTTTACTTCAGGTTAACGTCAGGTTTACTTCAGGTTAAAGTCAGGTTTACTTCAGGTTTACGTCAGGTTAACATCAGGTTAACGTCAGGTTAACGTCAGGTTAACGTCAGGTTTACTTCAGGTTAACGTCAGGTTAACATCAGGTTTACTTCAGGTTAACGTCAGGTTTACTTCAGGTTAACTTCAGGTTAACTTCAGGTTAACGTCAGGTTTACTTCAGGTTTACTTCAGAGAAAATATCCCCTGGATCTACACACAGGAACTAAAAACGACACACAACAACACCGGTGTTTCCAGTCAGCAGAAGGACAAAAGGTCAACACACACACACACTCAGCTGAGATGGAATTTTACTGAATGAATGACTGGAATGAAAAGTGGACGGTTTGATGTTGCTGACAGGCAGAAAAATAGACAGAGAGACAGACAGAGAGACAAACAGACAGACAGACACAGACAGAGAGACAGACAGAAATACAGACAGAGATTCAGAGACTGAACTAAACCAGACAACACGCATGACCACACATATGACCACACATAACAACACGCCTGGCCACACCTATGACCACACACATGACCACACGTATGACCACACATATGACAACACACCTGGCCACACGCATGACAACACACATGACCGTCACTGACCATCCGTCTCATTCCATACAGACGTCCGTCATCTTCATCATCAATTATCCTCTCATAATGAATGAAAATCTGGAGTTTAGTAATAATACATTTATATATGTAGATATATAAATAAAACATGGTTGTGTTGGTCGCCTTCGTCTTAAGAGGCGGGAACACGTTCTACGTTCTGATTCAACCGTCTGTTGATGTTCAGCTTCACTGAGTTAACGGAGACGACGAGTCCCATTCAAGTGAAACTGAACGTCTTTGTGATCAGTTTCTCTTTTTCTGCTCTCAGACCTCCAGCAGATCCAATTTTTGGCTCTTTCTTCCGCTGTTGGCTGTGATCTTTAAACCCCGGAGGTTGCTGCTCGGTCGCCTGGGAGGATGAAACAAACGTCCCTTCCCCTCCATTCAGCGCTCACACAGACACACTAGTATGAAATCAACACATCAGAGAGCTCTGAAAAATCTGTTACAGCTCAGGTTTACTTCAGGTTTACTTCAGGTTAACGTCAGGTTTACGTCAGGTTTACGTCAGGTTTACGTCAGGTTTACGTCAGGTTTACTTCAGGTTTACTTCAGGTTTACGTCAGGTTTACTTCAGGTTTACTTCAGGTTTACGTCAGGTTTACGTCAGGTTTACGTCAGGTTTACGTCAGGTTTACTTCAGGTTTAGTTCAGAGAAAACAGAAATACAGACAGAGATACAGACAGAGATACAAACAGATACAGACAGAGATACAGACAGAAATACAGACAGAGATACAGACAGAAATACAGACAGAGATACAGACAGAAATACAGACAGAGATACAGACAGAAATACAGACAGAGATACAGACAGAAATACAGACAGAGATACAAACAGATACAGACAGAGATACAGACAGAAATACAGACAGAGATACAGACAGAAATACAGACAGAGATACAGACAGAAATACAGACAGTGATACAGACAGATACAGACAGAGATACAGACAGAGATACAGACAGAGATACAGACAGTGATACAGACAGATACAGACAGAGATACAGACAGAGATACAGACAGAGATACAGACAGAAATACAGACATAGATACAGTCAGAGATACAGACAGAAATACAGACAGAGATACAGACAGAGATAGACAGATACAGACAGGGATACAGACAGAGATGCAGAGATACAGACAGAGATACAGACAGAGATACAGACAGAAATACAGACAGAGATACAGACAGAAATACAGACAGAAATACAGACAGATACAGACAGAGATACAGACAGAGATACAGACAGTGATACAGACAGATACAGACAGAGATACAGACAGATACAGACAGAGATACAGACAGAAATACAGACAGAAATACAGACAGAAATACAGACATAGATACACAGAGATACAGACAGAAATACAGACAGAGATACAGACAGAGATACAGACAGAAATACAGAGATACAGACAGAAATACAGACAGAGATACAGACAGATACAGACAGAGATACAGACAGATACAGACAGAGATACAGACAGAGATACAGACAGAAATACAGACAGAGATACAGACAGAGATGCAGACAGAGATACAGACAGAGATACAGACAGAGATACAGACAGGTACAGACAGAGATACAGACAGAGATACAGACAGAAATACAGAGAGATACAGACAGAAATACAGACAGAGATACAGACAGAAATACAGACAGAGAGAAGTGTCTTAAGCTGCAATACCACCGAGTGCCACTAGAGCTCCAAAAAGCCTTGACAATTTAAAAACGGCCTTCAATGTCCAGCTGAAGAAAGAACGATTTTGTTTCCTCTCAGTTTAAATGTTCATATATTATAAATAAATTCAACTGGTTTTTTTTCACATATTTAAAAAATTTGGACAAATAAAACCTGATAATTTTGTATTTTCTAACAGAACAAATCACTGAACTATCTGACTGTGTTTTCGGACCAGCTGCACTTCAGGCTACATTCCTCCCAGCAGGAAAAAGATAATATTACATTTTTCTAAGCAGCTGCTTTCCCTCACAAATGATGCTGAGCCGGCAGTTTGGACTTAACGAGACCCAGATGCAGCGTGGGTAACTGTGACCTCATAACGGAGCTGCAGGGTTCAGAGGGATCAGCGGGTCTCTGGCACCCTCATCCTCCATCCTGTGTCCTGACTGCTAAACGTCTGAATAATGTCTTCGAGGGAAATCTGAATATTAAAAATACAAACCACAAAACATCTGCGGTTAATAATGTCAGAAAAAAGGCAACAAACTAATAATGGAGGCACTGAGGTCTAAAAGTCGGTCATGTCTTCATGTACGTGACAGATCAATAAGTTCAGAGTGTTCCTGAACGCAGCACGGTGATCACACGGAGGATCGATAAGTTCTGGTCTGGTTGTGGTTATTCACAAATTTCACAATAAAAGTCATTAACCAGGGCTCTTTGATTAACTGATCTAGAATGTGTTGGGAGGTCCTCTGATTACTCCTGTAGATTACAGTTACACCACTGACTCCTCCCCCATGATGCCGACCAGCCGTCTGGACTTTAAACCGATAATCAATCACGGTGTGTCGGCTCCACCCAGCCGGGCAGAGAGGTGGCTGATGGGACTTTGGAGCCTGTAAAGTTCATTTTATCAGAGCAGCTAATCAACCGTCAGTGATCCACTGAGAGGGTTCAGTCTGATCCCGGTCCGGTCCGATGGGCCGGTCCCGGATCGGGGCCGGTCCCGGTCCCTGATGGGCAACCTGGGTTTCTAAAATAACATTTATGACCTGGTTTACTTTTAAAAACAGCTTGTCAATAGGATGTCTGTTGGCTCTTATTTTGAAATTTGGTGAACTGAGACGACCTGCAGAGTTTCTGGTTTAAAAAAAAAAGAAAAAAAAAAAAAAAAAAGTTCATATCTGCAGGATTGTATTTAAATGTGCCAATCCATATTAGGATGATTTAAATCAGTTAATATTAAATTTGATTCCAGAGCAGATCTATAATCTGTACTGACGTCAGTCTATGAACTTTCAAGCAGTTTATTTTGAAAGTCTTTAAATCGACGATGGTGATGTTTGCGGATATCAGAGGGTACAGACAGTGACGGTGAATTAAAGCCGAGCAGGTGTTGACCCGAGACACCAGAACCTGCAGGTGGTGACCCGAGACACCAGAACCTGTGGTGACCCGAGACACTAGAACCTGCAGGTGTTGACCCGAGACACCAGAACCTGCAGGTGTTGATTTTGTTCACGGTGTTTGGAGCAGCAGACGAGGTTTGTTTCAGGGAGCTGAACACATTTTCACTGAAGGAAAGTTCAAACCTGAAGATTCCCAGTGAACTTCTGAACTGTGGCTTCAGTCTCTGTTCTGCTCTGCGTGGACATTTGTCTGTTTCCATGGTTACCGCTCTGTGACATCATGTCGTCTTTCTTCTTATTACGATTATTCTGATAATAAAGCTTTTAAAAATGTACAGGAGCTGTTGTTTATCTTCTAATCTATCTCAGCTTTCAAACACACACACACACACACACACACACACACACACACACTTTCTCTCACACACACACACACACACACACATACACACTTTCTCTCACACACACTCACTCACTCACACACACACATACACACACACACACACACACACACACACACCCACACACACACACACACACACACACACACACACACACACACACACTCCTCCTCCATCTGCCTTAAAAACATGGCTGCTGGCTAACTCCCTCACACACCGTTCTCCACCCATCAGATCAGAACCAATCACCATCATACATCAGTGATGTCATCAACCATCAGTGATGTCATCATCCATTGGTTTGTGAACGTTATGAATCCTCCAGTTCAGATTCTGTCCGTCACCATCTTTACTAGTTCGGAGCGGTTTGGAGCAGGAAGTGACCATATTTGGACGAGCTGGGGGAGGAGCCAGCGGTGGATCTGACCGATCTGATCGGAAACCTGAAGATACTACGTCCCGCCCACCGATAGCTGTAACCTGACTGCACCACAGGCCTGTCAATCAAACAGACACGCCCCCAAAAACAGGTCTTCTTGAATCTTCTTTTCTAATGAATGAGGGATTATTTTCAGATGGACCTCCAGAAAACTAATAAGAAGGAGTGACTTTAGCTAACAACACCGAGATAACTGATGGACACATTTTATTCACTTTGGATTTGATGAGAGAAGTTGAATGGGAGTCTATGGAGCCGGAGGCTTTTTGGAGCCCACCTCTAGTGGCACTCGCTGGTATTGCAGCTGAAGACACTTCTGGATCAGAACCATTTTACAGACCTGAAGCTACGAACACTTTTATAAACAGTCTGTGGTTCCATAATCAAACATCTTCTTTCATCAAAGAACCTGCTTCAGTTTCAGCTGAAATAAATAGTCAACCAGTAACAAATGTCAGTGCTGGTCGCCAACAGTCCAGGGGTCAAAGGTCAAAAGGGTTCAGACAGAAAGAGAAGTTTTGTCATTTCTCTTTTATTTTCTGTCCAACAGGAAGTAAAAATGTCTCCATCAGCAGGAGCTCCAATGTTTCCACCCCACTGAAGAAATAAGAGTGACAGATGAATAAAGAGGACTTTTCAACATTCATCTTTTTGTTTGTGGCTTTAACAGATAAAAAGCATCCGGACTCAACAATGTATCAGTGAACGCAGTGTGACAGAGGACGTGTCAGTGAACGCAGCGTGACAGAGGATGTGTCAGTGAACGCAGCATGAGCCAGTTTAACAGATGGAGCTGGTGAATGTTGTGGAAAGCGTTCTCAGAGAGGTGGTGGAGACCAAAACCAAAGTGAGAAACATGGAGAATATTTGATTTTAACACAACACCAAATGAACGATGGCGTTGCTCACAGCTGAGAAGCTTCATGTAATAAACTGAAACCAAAGAGGACCGACGGTCGAACTCTGAGGAACTCCACAACGCTGCGAACACGTTTACAAAAGTTCACCGCTGGTTTCTGATGAAAATAAATGTCATTGCAGATTTAACGTCAGTTACGTCACGGTAGTTTTAATGTTCTGAAACTGAACTCCTGCGAGTGAAAACAAACCTCCCAGATTAATATGATTGACAGTTTAAGAACAGCTTTATGTCTTTTTATTTGAGCGTTAAAAACTTCTCAAGATTCACATATTTCTTTTTAAACTGATTGTTTGTGAACTCATTTTGTTGTTTATGTTGATTTTATTAATGTTTTTGTTTTATGTAAATTTGTAAATAAATTAATCTTCACTGACTGAAGAGAAATAAATCAAAGATCATGACGTCAGCAACGGAAACGTCCTCAAGAAGGTTAAAGTTATTTGACCAACAGGAGGAGAAACTCCTCCAGATGATGAACTGATCAATAAACCCTCCGACAGACAGACGCAGCAATCAACTGAATAAACTCTGATAACATGAAACTCTGCTGGTTACTCAGAAACAATCTCCCATCACAAGTCGGTTAATCAGTGACATTTCCTGCGGCCTCGAACGCCTCACTGAACACTCAAAGTCATCAGAGACAGAAACTTAAGAACCAGGAAGCTTCTGATCAGGATCAATAACACTGATCA
>NW_027185412.1:1522570-1535070 GCF_022577435.1 Embiotoca jacksoni
AGATACACAACACTAAACACACCTGTTCAGGTACACAATAGGTTGTGTTACTACTACTGTTCTACAGGAAGAAGGAGCCAGACTGGTTTTAGATGTGTTTGTTCTTTACTGAGTCCGAATGTTCTGTCTGTCCTGAGTCCACGTACCGGACAGGATGAAAAGGACTCCTCCACTCAGGGCGATCTGGTCCTTGACCCGCTCCGAGGTTCTGCCGATCTTGGTGCACTTGAGTCCGAGCACAGAGACGATGCTGGAGGCGAGACCGAGGAGCAGGGACAGAATCATCAGGGCCCGGCAGGCCTGCAGGTGGGCTGAGAACACCAGGACCGGAACCGGGACAGGAACCGGGACCGGAACCAGGACCAGAACCAGAACCAGGATAGGAACCAGGATAAGAACCAGGACACAGGACAGGAACCAGGACATTAACCAGCAGGGGAACCAGGACCAGAACCAGGACAGGAACCAGGACAGGAACCAAACACAAAACAGGAACCAGGACAGAGAACACTTCATTTAACATGTAAACTACCTGCTTGTATCCGTTTTACGTCAGTAAAGAAAGTAAAGAGTTGTTGGTTCATTGATTAAATCTGTTCTCTGATTAAATCTGTTATCAGATTAAATCTGTTCTCAGATTAAATCTATTCTCTGATTAAATCTGTTCTCTGATTAAATCTGTTCTCAGATTAAAGATGCAGTCGACGGTTCTGTGTGTTTCCATCACTTCTCACCCGGCAGCCCCAGAACCGTGTTGAAGCGGCTGCACTGGATGGATCCGAGCGACGAGGCGGCGCAGCTCATCCACAGACCCTCGAACTGCCGCTGGCTGCTGCCGACCAACTCGGCCTGACTCCGCACCTTCCACACCTGAGAGGAGGTGCAGCTGGACCCGAGGCACCACGACAGCACGCCCAGAACCAGGCCCGCCACCTGCAGAACCACCGCCATGCTGGAACACCTGGGAACAAGAAGCAGGTCTGAGACGCTGTCTGTTGGTCCACTGCTCAGTGACCTTTGACCTTTTAAAACACACAGAAACTGACAACACATCTGTAAACAGGTCGTCCTGGATCAATACCACCTCCCACTAACCCCTCCTTCCCCCCAAACACAAACGGCCGGGAGCTGAAACCTGCAATTCACCAGGAAACACTGTAAAAACATATATGTTAAAACATGTACATTAAAACATGTTTTTTAAAACGTACGTTAAAACATGTTTTTTAAAACGTACGTTAAAACATGTTTTTTAAAACATGAATGTTAAACATGTTTTTTAAAACATGAATGTTAAACATGTTTTTTAAAACATGTTAAAACACGTTTGTTAAAACATGTATGTTAAAGCATGTTTTTTAAAACATGTATTTTAAAACATGTACGTTAAAACGTATTTTAAAACGTATGACTGCAGAACATGAAAACATCATGAGAACATCATGAGAACATCATGAGAACGTGGTCCGATCAACAGATCATTACAGAGAACATCATGTATTGATTGTAACGTAGCAGAGAAACACCTCTGATGAAGTTTAGATTTCAGGTCCTGAACCAGAACTTAATTGATGTGGTTCTACTGTCTGAGTTCTGGTCCTGGTTCTGTTCTGAACCTGCTGACATCACACTGACTGCAGCCCTTCAAATTAAAACTTACTGTGTGTTCTGGTCAAGTGTTCCTCAGGTTGAATCCTTCAGCTCTGATGTGGACTTCAGGATCTGTCCTGGTCCTGGTTTGTCCTAGTTCTGGTCTGTCCTGGTTCTGGTTCTGGTCTGTCGTGGCCGTGGTCTTGGTCTGTCCTTGTTCTGGTTTGTCGTGGTCTTGGTCTGTCCTTGTTCTGGTTCTGGTCTGTCCTGGTCTCTGCAGCCGTCGCTCAGAGATGTGAAGCTGCTCTGATCTCTGAGGTCGGCTGGACTTCGAGGTCGATGAACTCAAACACACGTCATCGAGTTTCAGCTGCAGCCGTTTGTGATGAGCTGCTGTCAAACATCTACGACTTCAAAATAAAAGACAAAGACTTCATTTCTCTACACTTCAAAATAAAAGCCTTCCCCCCCCCCTTTTTTTCACACATCTTTAACTTAAAATGTGACCTGCTTTTGGGTCGTGAACCACCAGTTGAGAATCATTGATCTGACATCAGTCAGAGACTCTGACAGTTTGTGGACTTCAGGCTGCTGAGTTTCTGTTTATCAAACCGACTTCATGCTTGAACTGTTACTCATCTTCATCAACCGGCCTGCAGTCGACCTGGAAAACATTTCATTACATTACATTACATTTATCGGACTCTTTTATCCAAAGCTACTTACAATAAGTTCATTTCAACCATGAGGGTACAAAACCAGAACAACAAGATAAGAAAATATAATTTCTTCCAGAAAGCCAAACTACAAAGTTCTATCAGTAAGTTCTATTTTAAGATACTAAAGTTCTACTGTTCAAGGTAAAGGAGGAAGAGGAGGAGGAGGAGGTGTGTTTTTAGTTTGTGGTGGAAGATGTTCAGAGTTTCTGGTGTCCTGATGTCGGTGGGGAGCTCATTCTACCATTTAGGAGCCAGGACAGAAAACAGTCGTGATTTTGTAGAGTGTTTAGCTCAGGGAGGAGCAACAAGCTGATTGGTAGAAGCAAAACATCTGGAACATCAGGACATGAACAATACAACAAAGGAGATCCTGAACTGCTGAGCAGCTGAAATCCTCTATCAGGCAAGAATGGGACCACAATTAACTTTCAAAACTCCAGAAACTGGTCTCCTCAGCTCCCAAACATTTACAGTGTTGTTAAAAGAAGAGGTGTATATACGTCTATTTATGTTATATTTGTCTATTTATGCCAGTCTGTTCTTTGCACACTGAGGGCTGAAGTTAAAACCGGAGTCAAATTCCTGGTGTGTTAACATACCTGGCCAATAAAGCTGATTCTGATTCTGATGCAGTTCAGCGGTGAACATGATCCTGGAACAATTTTATAGAGACGTGTTGCTGCATCAGATTCAAAATGAGCAGATATTTTTATAAAACAATAAAATGTCTCAGTTTCAACATTTGATATTTTGTCTTTGGTCTGTTTTCAACTAAATATTAGTTCATGATTTACAAATCATCACATTGTATTTTTATTAACATTTTTCACAGCTACAATACTTTTTTGGAAACGTTTTAAAATATACAAAATTTGTTGCGGAGCTCACAAGACACGCCCACAACAAGCAATGCTACTCTAGGCCACGCCCACCATAAGGAACACCTGGTACAAGCCACACTCACCCTGAGCTGTTTTTTCTCATCAGATAAAACTTGTTTTTTATATTTGAAAATATTGATTTGTTAATATTCACTGAACGTCAGCAGCTTCATTTCAGTTATTTTAGTTTTATTTTGAAAGAAACAAACAAACATAAATAAGCAGAAATATAGACGAGAGTTTTAATCCAAACACGTGAGAACAGCTGTGACCTGACAGCCGAGAGGTCAGGGGTGGGTCACAGGTTCGATTCCCGCCTGGACCGTCACAGCTGTTCCTCAACTGGCTCTGTTTCCTGTCCGTCGCCATGGTGACCGAACATTAAAGGCTAAAAATTACCTTTAAAAAGAAATTAATTTTTGTGTCACCAAGTTCCTGTACATATCAGATCCAGTGTTATTTGAATGTTTTTACATATAAATGATAAATATAAAACATAAATCACTGATTAATCAGCACTTCAATTAATCAGTAACCAACCTGGACCTTTAATTGGTCAATAATGAGCTGATTGATCAGCTGTGAAGGCTCCGCCTCCTTGACGAGCTTCTTTTCGTCTCCACATGGAAACAACACGTGACTGAGGATCGTTCATGTTCTATAAACACATGAATCCTTTCTGCTCCTCGGTACATTTTTACATCTTTACAGGTTGCTGTTAATCAGTTTTTTCCCATCAGTCCCGGTGTTTCTGCCTCCTACAGGGAGCTGCCGCCGCCGCCGCCGCCACCTCCTCCTCCTCGGGTTCTCAGGTCGTGCCAAAGTTTAACAAAAGGTTCTCGGTTCTTCCAGATGAGCTCGTGACCAAACAGGACGTACCATCTGAGGAGGAAACGGAGTGGATCACAATAAAGACTTTCAGAGAGGAAGAGGAGGCTCTTCCTTCCTGTCAGACCTGATGATGATGATGATGAAGCTGCAGGACAGTTTGTCATATCTCATTATAACATGAGGATAAATATAAAAGTCAGTGTTTCTATGAAGGGTTTGGAGTTCCTCAGGGATCGACTCTGGGTCCTCGGTTCTTTTCATCTGACTGTTTCATTGTAAAAGTTAATTTAGAGTGAAATTATATTTTTAATAAAAAGTTGGTTCATTTAGAGTAAATAATGTCTGAGCTTTAATGTGGACTCTAAGTTGACCGATTTTGAGAGCCGTGTTGGTTGGAAATGACTTTCAGCAGAGCTTCTGTTCACGATGTTTTTAGAGGAAGAATAGTGTGAATTCTGATTGGTTGAACTTGTGTTGAGTTTTGAATCGATGAGGACACGTGGTCGTTTCCTCCCCGAGAGCCGACAGACTCAACTCTTCACAACCTGAAGGTTCGCGGACAAATTCGGCGACTCACATTCCAAACACGGCTCCTCCTAAGTGAGCGGCGTGGTCGAAATACTTCCAGCCCAACACCAGACCTGCCGTATCCATGGCGACGATGGCCTTCAGAGCCTGCACGCAGACAGGTAGACGGGGAATGAGGTTGTGATGAGGAAAAGAGAGAGCAGGTGAGAAGGGGGCGGGGTCTTACGTTGGCGGCGGTGAAGGTGAACATGGGGAGGAAGATGATGGCCAGTTTGGCTTCTGGAATTTTGGTGCAAACGGCGGCGAGGACGGTCATGATGGCTCCGGACTGAAACACACAACCAGCTGATGAGTCACAGATCGGACATGGTGATTGGTTAACGAGTCCCGGGCGGAGAGACTGCGTCTTACCGCTCCGAGAGACGGGCCGAGCCTCCCCGTCACCGTCTTACACACATAACTGAAGAACGTGGAGACGACACCTGCACACAGAGAACGTAAAGTCATCACCACGGTGACGCTGCAGATTCACCCTGACATCAGCTCCTTCATTAAAACCCCAAAGAAGTTAAAACGCAGTTAAAATAGAAATATTACAGAACGGGATTATTTACAAACTATTTAAACACCTTTAATTTTAAAAAATAGAACAAAGACACAATATATAAAAAATATTTGCCAGCAACTAAACAGCTGTGACAGAATTACGTTCACCACTGTGTTCATCACCTCTTCTTTTAACAACACTCTGTAAAACAGTTGACCAGTTGGTGGAGTTTTGAAAGTGAAATGTTGTCCCTTGAGTTACAAAAATAATTATACCCCTTTTCTTCTTTGGAGAGTTTTAACATCATTTGTGGACGCAGCGATGAACTGTGTTCACAGACGATGGTTTTCACAAGTGTTCCTGAGCCCATGCAGTGATTTCCACTCCAGAATAGTGTGTTTTTAATGCAGTGCTGCCTGAGGGCCCGAAGATCACCACCATCCAATATTGGTTTCCAGCCTTGTCCCTTGTGTTCAGAGATTTCTCCAGATTCTCTGAATCTTTTAATGATATTATGAACTGTAGACGATGAAATCCACTAATTCTTTGTAGTTTTACGTTGAGGAACATTATTCTTAGATTGTTGAACTATTTTCCAACACAGTCTTTCAGAGTGGTGAACCTCTCCCCATCTTTACTGCTGAGACTCCGCCTCTCTGAAATCATCTTTTTATACCCAATCATGTCACTGATCTGTTGCCATGGTAACCTCATTATTTGTCAGATGTTCCACCAGGTGTTTGTTTTTTTTATCTTTACACAACTTTTCCATCTTTTGTGGATCCTGTCACAATGTTTAGAGACGTGTTGCTGATATCAAATTCAACATGAGAATATATTTTTCATAAAACAATAACATTTCTTTGTTTCAACATTTGATACGTTGTCTTTGGTCTATTTTATATCAAATATGACTTCATGTGATTTACACATCATGACATTCTGTTTGTATTTACACTTTGAACAGCGTCACTACTTTTTGGGGACAGGGTTGTGCATTGTGTGTGTTGTGCAGCAGCACCTGCTGACAGGTAGACGGCCACGAACTGCTCGCGGCCCAGCATGGAGACGGCGCTGGTGGAGAAGCTCCAGAGGACGTACATGTTGGCGGCCAGGTGGAAGAAGGAGAAGTGGCTGAAGGCAGAGAGAAGCATCGGAGAGCACAGCGTCTCTGCAGGAGAAACACAACGCTCAAACACCAAGCAGCTGAGTGCTAGACCCTGAACGCAACACGGCTTTGTTTAAAGCGGTCGGGAGCAGACGACTCACTGGAGGAAGGGTTGGAGGTGAAGTATTTGATCATGAAGCGCTGCAGAGACGGGACTCTCCAGCAGCAGAACACCACGGCGTTAGCAGCAATGATCCCTGGGGAAAAAAACAAAGAGACGAGGGGCGTCGGGACGATACGAATAAAGTTTCAGACAGTGAAACTGAAGCTCCGTCGGCTGTCTGTCGACTCACCTGTGACGGTCCTCTGGCCCTCGCTCAGGCTGTTCCACCACTGGTTGATCTGACACACAAACAGCCAATCAGGTCAACATGTGGGCGGAGCTTATCTGTGCAGGTGTGCTGCTGGTTACACAGCTGCAGGTGATGATGGTGACCCTCATTTGTTTTTCTCGTCCTCACCTCTTTGTTTCTGTTTATTTTTCTCGTCCTCACCTTTGTTTTTGTTTATTTTTCTCATCCTCACCGCTTTGTTTCTGTTTATTTTTCTCATCCTCACCTCTTTGTTTCTGTTTATTTTTCTCCTCCTCACCTCTTAGTTTCTGTTTATTTTTCTCCTCCTCACCTCTTTGTTTCTGTTTATTTTTCTCGTCCTCACCTCTTTGTTTCTGTTTATTTTTCTCGTCCTCACCTCTTTGTTTCTGTTTATTTTTCTCGTATTCACCTCTTTGTTTCTGTTTATTTTTCTCGTATTCACCTCTTTGTTTCTGTTTGTTTTTCTCGTCCCCACCTCTTAGTTTCTGTTTGTTTTTCTCGTCCTCACCTCTTTGTTTCTGTTTATTTTTCTCATCCTCACCTCTTTGTTTCTGTTTATTTTTCTCGTCCTCACCTCTTTGTTTTTGTTTATTTTTCTCGTCTTCACCTCTTTGTTTTTGTTTATTTTTCTCATCCTCACCTCTTTGTTTTTGTTTATTTTTCTCATCCTCACCTTTGTTTCTGTTTATTTTTCTCATCTTCACCTCTTTGTTTTTGTTTATTTTTCTCATCCTCACCTCTTTGTTTTTGTTTATTTTTCTCATCCTCACCTCTTTGTTTTTGTTTATTTTTCTCATCCTCACCTCTTTGTTTCTGTTTATTTTTCTCATCCTCACCTCTTTGTTTCTGTTTATTTTTCTCATCCTCACCTCTTTGTTTTTGTTTATTTTTCTCATCCTCACCTCTTTGTTTCTGTTTATTTTTCTCGTCCTCACCTCTTTGTTTTTGTTTATTTTTCTCGTCTTCACCTCTTTGTTTTTGTTTATTTTTCTCATCCTCACCTCTTTGTTTCTGTTTATTTTTCTCATCCTCACCTCTTTGTTTCTGTTTATTTTTCTCGTCTTCACCTCTTTGTTTCTGTTTATTTTTCTTATCCTCACCTCTTTGTTTCTGTTTGTTTTTCTCGTCCTCACCTCTTAGTTTCTGTTTGTTTTTCTCGTCCTCACCTCTTAGTTTCTGTTTGTTTTTCTCGTCCTCACCTCTTAGTTTCTGTTTGTTTTTCTCGTCCTCACCTCTTTGTTTCTGTTTATTTTTCTCATCCTCACCTCTTTGTTTTTGTTTATTTTTCTCATCCTCACCTCTTTGTTTTTGTTTATTTTTCTCGTCTTCACCTCTTTGTTTTTGTTTATTTTTCTCATCCTCACCTCTTTGTTTTTGTTTATTTTTCTCATCCTCACCTCTTTGTTTCTGTTTATTTTTCTCGTCCTCACCTTTGTTTTTGTTTATTTTTCTCATCCTCACCGCTTTGTTTCTGTTTATTTTTCTCATCCTCACCTCTTTGTTTCTGTTTATTTTTCTCCTCCTCACCTCTTAGTTTCTGTTTATTTTTCTCCTCCTCACCTCTTTGTTTCTGTTTATTTTTCTCGTCCTCACCTCTTTGTTTCTGTTTATTTTTCTCGTATTCACCTCTTTGTTTCTGTTTATTTTTCTCGTATTCACCTCTTTGTTTCTGTTTGTTTTTCTCGTCCTCACCTCTTTGTTTCTGTTTATTTTTCTCATCCTCACCTCTTTGTTTCTGTTTATTTTTCTCGTCCTCACCTCTTTGTTTTTGTTTATTTTTCTCATCCTCACCTCTTTGTTTTTGTTTATTTTTCTCGTCTTCACCTCTTTGTTTTTGTTTATTTTTCTCATCCACACCTCTTTGTTTTTGTTTATTTTTCTCATCCTCACCTCTTTGTTTCTGTTTATTTTTCTCGTCCTCACCTCTTAGTTTCTGTTTGTTTTTCTCGTCTTCACCTCTTTGTTTCTGTTTATTTTTCTCGTCTTCACCTCTTTGTTTTTGTTTATTTTTCTCATCCTCACCTCTTTGTTTTTGTTTATTTTTCTCGTCTTCACCTCTTTGTTTTTGTTTATTTTTCTCATCCTCACCTCTTTGTTTTTGTTTATTTTTCTCATCCTCACCTTTGTTTCTGTTTATTTTTCTCATCTTCACCTCTTTGTTTTTGTTTATTTTTCTCATCCTCACCTCTTTGTTTTTGTTTATTTTTCTCATCCTCACCTCTTTGTTTCTGTTTATTTTTCTCATCCTCACCTCTTTGTTTCTGTTTATTTTTCTCGTCCTCACCTCTTTGTTTCTGTTTATTTTTCTCGTCCTCACCTCTTTGTTTTTGTTTATTTTTCTCGTCTTCACCTCTTTGTTTTTGTTTATTTTTCTCATCCTCACCTCTTTGTTTTTGTTTATTTTTCTCATCCTCACCTCTTTGTTTCTGTTTATTTTTCTCGTCTTCACCTCTTTGTTTCTGTTTATTTTTCTCGTCTTCACCTCTTTGTTTCTGTTTATTTTTCTTATCCTCACCTCTTTGTTTCTGTTTGTTTTTCTCGTCCTCACCTCTTAGTTTCTGTTTGTTTTTCTCGTCCTCACCTCTTAGTTTCTGTTTGTTTTTCTCGTCCTCACCTCTTAGTTTCTGTTTGTTTTTCTCGTCCTCACCTCTTTGTTTCTGTTTATTTTTCTCATCCTCACCTCTTTGTTTTTGTTTATTTTTCTCATCCTCACCTCTTTGTTTTTGTTTATTTTTCTCGTCTTCACCTCTTTGTTTTTGTTTATTTTTCTCATCCTCACCTCTTTGTTTTTGTTTATTTTTCTCATCCTCACCTCTTTGTTTCTGTTTATTTTTCTCGTCCTCACCTTTGTTTTTGTTTATTTTTCTCATCCTCACCGCTTTGTTTCTGTTTATTTTTCTCATCCTCACCTCTTTGTTTCTGTTTATTTTTCTCCTCCTCACCTCTTAGTTTCTGTTTATTTTTCTCCTCCTCACCTCTTTGTTTCTGTTTATTTTTCTCGTCCTCACCTCTTTGTTTCTGTTTATTTTTCTCGTCCTCACCTTTGTTTTTGTTTATTTTTCTCATCCTCACCGCTTTGTTTCTGTTTATTTTTCTCATCCTCACCTCTTTGTTTCTGTTTATTTTTCTCATCCTCACCTCTTTGTTTCTGTTTATTTTTCTCCTCCTCACCTCTTAGTTTCTGTTTATTTTTCTCCTCCTCACCTCTTTGTTTCTGTTTATTTTTCTCATCCTCACCTCTTTGTTTCTGTTTATTTTTCTCCTCCTCACCTCTTAGTTTCTGTTTATTTTTCTCCTCCTCACCTCTTTGTTTCTGTTTATTTTTCTCGTCCTCACCTCTTTGTTTCTGTTTATTTTTCTCGTATTCACCTCTTTGTTTCTGTTTGTTTTTCTCGTCCTCACCTCTTTGTTTCTGTTTATTTTTCTCATCCTCACCTCTTTGTTTCTGTTTATTTTTCTCGTCCTCACCTCTTTGTTTTTGTTTATTTTTCTCATCCTCACCTCTTTGTTTTTGTTTATTTTTCTCGTCTTCACCTCTTTGTTTTTGTTTATTTTTCTCATCCTCACCTCTTTGTTTTTGTTTATTTTTCTCATCCTCACCTCTTTGTTTCTGTTTATTTTTCTCGTCCTCACCTCTTAGTTTCTGTTTGTTTTTCTCGTCTTCACCTCCTTGTTTCTGTTTATTTTTCTCGTCCTCACCTCTTTGTTTTTGTTTATTTTTCTCGTCCTCACCTCTTTGTTTTTGTTTATTTTTCTCGTCTTCACCTCTTTGTTTTTGTTTATTTTTCTCATCCTCACCTTTGTTTCTGTTTATTTTTCTCGTCCTCACCTCTTTGTTTTTGTTTATTTTTCTCGTCTTCACCTCTTTGTTTTTGTTTATTTTTCTCATCCTCACCTTTGTTTCTGTTTATTTTTCTCGTCTTCACCTCTTTGTTTCTGTTTATTTTTCTTATCCTCACCTCTTTGTTTTTGTTTATTTTTCTCGTCCTCACCTTTGTTTTTGTTTATTTTTCATGTATTCACCTCTTTGTTTCTGTTTATTTTTCTCATCCTCACCTCTTTGTTTCTGTTTATTTTTCTCATCCTCACCTCTTTGTTTCTGTTTATTTTTCTCGTCCTCACCTCTTTGTTTCTGTTTATTTTTCTCGTCCTCACCTCTTTGTTTTTGTTTATTTTTCTCGTCTTCACCTCTTTGTTTTTGTTTATTTTTCTCATCCTCACCTCTTTGTTTTTGTTTATTTTTCTCATCCTCACCTCTTTGTTTCTGTTTATTTTTCTCGTCTTCACCTCTTTGTTTCTGTTTATTTTTCTCGTCTTCACCTCTTTGTTTCTGTTTATTTTTCTTATCCTCACCTCTTTGTTTCTGTTTGTTTTTCTCGTCCTCACCTCTTAGTTTCTGTTTGTTTTTCTCGTCCTCACCTCTTAGTTTCTGTTTGTTTTTCTCGTCCTCACCTCTTAGTTTCTGTTTGTTTTTCTCGTCCTCACCTCTTTGTTTCTGTTTATTTTTCTCATCCTCACCTCTTTGTTTTTGTTTATTTTTCTCATCCTCACCTCTTTGTTTTTGTTTATTTTTCTCGTCTTCACCTCTTTGTTTTTGTTTATTTTTCTCATCCTCACCTCTTTGTTTTTGTTTATTTTTCTCATCCTCACCTCTTTGTTTCTGTTTATTTTTCTCGTCCTCACCTTTGTTTTTGTTTATTTTTCTCATCCTCACCGCTTTGTTTCTGTTTATTTTTCTCATCCTCACCTCTTTGTTTCTGTTTATTTTTCTCCTCCTCACCTCTTAGTTTCTGTTTATTTTTCTCCTCCTCACCTCTTTGTTTCTGTTTATTTTTCTCGTCCTCACCTCTTTGTTTCTGTTTATTTTTCTCGTC
Organism: Embiotoca jacksoni; assembly: GCF_022577435.1. Lineage (NCBI taxonomy): Eukaryota > Metazoa > Chordata > Actinopteri > Embiotocidae > Embiotoca > Embiotoca jacksoni. The sequence continues at coordinate 1,534,023 of NW_027185412.1, forward strand.
CTCACCTTTGTTTTTGTTTATTTTTCTCATCCTCACCGCTTTGTTTCTGTTTATTTTTCTCATCCTCACCTCTTTGTTTCTGTTTATTTTTCTCATCCTCACCTCTTTGTTTCTGTTTATTTTTCTCCTCCTCACCTCTTAGTTTCTGTTTATTTTTCTCCTCCTCACCTCTTTGTTTCTGTTTATTTTTCTCATCCTCACCTCTTTGTTTCTGTTTATTTTTCTCCTCCTCACCTCTTAGTTTCTGTTTATTTTTCTCCTCCTCACCTCTTTGTTTCTGTTTATTTTTCTCGTCCTCACCTCTTTGTTTCTGTTTATTTTTCTCGTATTCACCTCTTTGTTTCTGTTTGTTTTTCTCGTCCTCACCTCTTTGTTTCTGTTTATTTTTCTCATCCTCACCTCTTTGTTTCTGTTTATTTTTCTCGTCCTCACCTCTTTGTTTTTGTTTATTTTTCTCATCCTCACCTCTTTGTTTTTGTTTATTTTTCTCGTCTTCACCTCTTTGTTTTTGTTTATTTTTCTCATCCTCACCTCTTTGTTTTTGTTTATTTTTCTCATCCTCACCTCTTTGTTTCTGTTTATTTTTCTCGTCCTCACCTCTTAGTTTCTGTTTGTTTTTCTCGTCTTCACCTCCTTGTTTCTGTTTATTTTTCTCGTCCTCACCTCTTTGTTTTTGTTTATTTTTCTCGTCCTCACCTCTTTGTTTTTGTTTATTTTTCTCGTCTTCACCTCTTTGTTTTTGTTTATTTTTCTCATCCTCACCTTTGTTTCTGTTTATTTTTCTCGTCCTCACCTCTTTGTTTTTGTTTATTTTTCTCGTCTTCACCTCTTTGTTTTTGTTTATTTTTCTCATCCTCACCTTTGTTTCTGTTTATTTTTCTCGTCTTCACCTCTTTGTTTCTGTTTATTTTTCTTATCCTCACCTCTTTGTTTTTGTTTATTTTTCTCGTCCTCACCTTTGTTTTTGTTTATTTTTCATGTATTCACCTCTTTGTTTCTGTTTATTTTTCTCGTCCTCACCTCTTTGTTTTTGTTTATTTTTCATGTA
>NW_027185412.1:1540070-1785070 GCF_022577435.1 Embiotoca jacksoni
TTCAGAACACCAGTAGGCCCAGTGGACCGGTCCGGTTCTGTCTCTCCGTTAAAGGTTGATGTTCAACGTTATCGATCTCCTCACAGAAGAGTCACTTTGTTTCTGAGAAAATCCACTTATTCAGTCAATAAACTGCTCAAGTGATTCTGGTCAGTGAGAAGAAGTTCTGTTCTCCACACTGATGTACAGGTGTCACTCTGTCTGGATGAAGGACCGGCTGGGTCCAACGGTACCGGTGCTGGTTGGAAAGAAGGATGGAAACCAGCTGACGGTAGTGACACAGAGGACATTTTAAAGGACACCAAGCAAGACGGTAACGGGTTCCAGTCCAGTGAGCTGTCAGGTTCCGGTTCTGGTTCCTGTTTGGGAGGTTTTAGACTGTCCGATGGTTCTGGTTCTGGTTACTGAATGATGTTCTGTCGTGTGTCATGTGTCCCCACCATGTTGCGGTAGTCGGCCCGCTGACCCGTCTGACCCGTGTCCCGTCTCTTGCAGGGATGGTCCAGAAGTTGGACCAGAAGCTGCCGGTGGCCAACGAGTACCTGCTGCTGTCGGGGGGGGTGCGGGAGGGCGTGGTGGACATGGACCTAGACGAGCTCAGCATCTACGCCCGCGGCACCGACTACGATATGGACTTCACCCTGTTGGTGCCGGCGCTCAAACTGCATGACCGGAACCAGCCGGTGACGCTGGACATGAGGCACTCGGCGCTCGGCCACTCGTGGCTGAGTCTCCGCCTCTTCGACGAGGGAACCATCAACCGCTGGAAGGACTGCTGCACCGTCCTGGACCACATCAGCGGAACCACCAACTACTTCTTCTCCCCGACGCTGGTGACCGACTGGTTCTACCGGTCCATCTCGCTGGTGCTGCTGGAGGTGCAGAAGAAGCCGCAGCGCGGCATGCCGAGGGTGGAGAAGGTGGAGCGGAACGGCACCGTGATCTCGGTGGTTCTGGGCGTCGGCAGCAGCCGGATGCTGTACGACATCGTGCCCGTGGTGTCCTTTAAGGGCTGGCCCGCCGTGGCCCAGAGCTGGCTGATGGAGAACCACTTCTGGGACGGCAAGATCACGGAGGAGGAGGTGATCAGCGGCTTCTACCTGGTGCCCGCCTGCTCCTTCAAAGGCCGCAAGGACAACGAGTGGCGCCTGTCGTTCGCGCGCAGCGAGGTGCAGCTGAAGAAATGCATCTCGTCCAGCCTGATGGCGGCGTACCAGGCCTGCAAGGCCGTCATCACCAAGCTGCTGGCGCGGCCGCGGGCCCTCAGCCCGTACCACCTGCGCAGCATCATGCTGTGGGCCTGCGACCGCCTGCCCGCCAATTACCTGGCGCAGGACGACTTCTCCGCCCACTTCCTGCTGGGGCTGATCGACGACCTGCAGCACTGCCTGGTGAACAAGACGTGTCCCAACTACTTCATCCCGCAGTGCAACATGTTGGAGCAGCTGAGCGACGAGGCGGCCGTGCTGCACGCCCGCAAGCTGTCCTCGCTGCGCTCCGACCCGGCCGAGCACCTGCGCACCACCATCGAGCACGCCAAGGCCGCCAACAGGCTGACGGTGGAACTGCAGTGGCGAGGCAGCGCCAACAACCTGCCGTCGCCGCAGTCGGACGCCGGCGGAGAAAATCAACCGGACGACCGACTCGCCAAGAAGCTGCAGCAGCTCGTCACCGAGAACCCGGGGAAGTCCATCTCAGTGTTCATCAACCCGGACGACGTCACACGGCCGCACTTCAGGATCGATGACAAGTTCTTCTGAGACTCCATCCTCCTGCTGCTGCTCCTCCTCCTCCATCCTCCCGCTCCTTCTCCTCCATCCTCCTGCTCCTCCCTCTCCTCCTCCTCCATCCTCCTCCTCCTCCATCCTCCCTCTCCTCCTCCTCCATCCTCCTGCTCCTCCATCCTCCTCCATCCTCCTGCTCCTCCTCCTCTGAAACTTTATTTTCTGTTTCTCTGCCACAGAATGAAGTGAGGTGATTGTCCAGTCGTGTCCGCCGCAGTTTCTAATATTTTTATTTTTCTACTACCCCCCCCACCACCCCGTTTTTTAATGCCTTTTCAACAGACAGCTGATTAGCAGCAGGTTGTTTTTAACAATGAAGGAACGTTATGATGGTTTCGATAGTTTAGACGTGTTTTACATTTATTTCAGTGAAGTCAAAGAAGTCAAACTGCGGCTGATAAACCTTATTTTATTTTAGCTCTGACTCATCTAATTAAAACTAAAAGCCATCTCATAATTAATAATTAATATTATTTTTGGATAGTTACTCATAAATGTGATGCAATTTGTCATTAGAGTTTCTTATAATGATAAATCTATTTATATTCTGTAATGATGAAAATTATCTACAGATTAGTAAAGTTTCTTTATAATTAAAGGAGAGGGACTTGAATATTATCTCATAATTGTACAAATATTTACAATCCAATTATTATTTTCATTATTACAACCCCCAAAAGAGATTGGACGCTGTGTCAAATGTAAATAAAAGCAATGTGATGATTTGTGATGGAACATGTAAACTCATATTTAATTTCAAAACAAAGAAAACAGACTAAATTCTGTTGAGGAAATCAGTGCATTGGCTCAGGTTCTTACCACAGTTCCTCAAAATGAAGACATTTTTCATAAAACAATAACATTTGTCAGATTCAATATGTTGTCTTTGGTCTTCAGTTAAATATGAGTTTACGTGATTTACAAATCATCACGTTCTGTTTCATTACAATTTTTGGAAACACTTGTATGGTGAGAAGGTTTCAACATTTCTAACTTACAGCTACTAAAATCTAAATTATTAAATATTTGTCATAATTAGGAGCCAGTTTCTCACAAAATAATGACAAAAGGTTTTTAGAATGAACTTTGGAAGACGTTTGATTCTTCCAGCAGTTTGTCTTCTTTGAAACAAGTGAAAGTGTTCAGATGTAAAGTCGACTGAGCCGGTTCCATCTCGGCTTGATCGGACCCGGACGTCTCAGGTCCAGAAGCCCCTCTGAGGAGTGTCTCCGCCTCTCTGAGGAGTATCTCCGCCTGTCCGGCGGACGATGGTACTAACCGCTCTTAGAAACTGACTGTAAATAGCAGAAAGATGACCGATGTGTGGACAGAAAGAGACTAAAGATGATGATGATGATGATGATGATGATGATCATCATTCTTTTCATCTAATTTTGCACAGAATGTAAAAAATCACCACGTTTCCTCTCAACGGCCGACGTCATGTTGTCCTACTTCTCGAACCTCGAGTCACGTCTGTAGACGGCGACATGTTACCGACGGCGACACGTTACCGACGGCGCCGCAGACAAACGCAGTGATGCAGCATTCAGATTTGAAGCACGGAAGGTTTAAACCATCGAGTCGTCACTCACAACAGATTTCCTGATAAATATTTTGATCAGAAGTGAATCTGCAGCTTTTCTTCGTCTTCTTTAAACCAGCTGCTTCTTCCTGTTCAGCTGTCGAGAGCTTGACGGCTTCAGTTCAACCTGCTCCGATGTTTTAGTCTTTCAGCTGATTTTAAGCATCACATTCCTTTTAGACGTTTGTCTATTCATGAACTGGGACCAAGTTACGTCCTGAATGGGACTTTTTAGAGTCTTAAAACCACCTGAACCACAGACGGAATAAAAAAGTGTTCATAGCAAAGCAGATGTGGAAGTAACTTAAGCTGCAATACCAGCGAGTGCCACTAGAGGTCGGCTCCAAAAAGCCTCCGGCTCCATAGACTCCCATTCAACTTCTCTCATCAAATCCAAAGTGAATAAAATGTGTCCATCAGTTATCTCGGTGTTGTTAGCTAAAGTCACTCCTTCTTATTAGTTTTCTGGAGGTCCATCTGAAAATAATCCCTCATTCATTAGAAAAGAAGATTCAAGAAGACCTGTTTTTGGGGGCGTGTCTGTTTGATTGACAGGCCTGTGGTGCAGTCAGGTTACAGCTATCGGTGGGCGGGACGTAGTATCGTCAGGTTTCCAATCAGATCGGTCAGATCCACCGCTGGCTCCTCCCCCAGCTCGTCCAAATATGGTCACTTCCTGCTCCAAACCGCTCCGAACTATCAAAGATGGTGACGGACAGAATCTGAACTGGAGGATTCATAACGTTCACAAACCAACGATGACATCGCTGATGGTTGATGACATCTCTGATGGTTGATGACATCTCTGATGGTTGATGACATCACTGATAGTCGATGACATCTCTGATAGTTGATGACATCTCTGATGGTTGATGACATCACTGATAGTTGATGACATCACTGATGAGATTCGGGAAGTCTTCGCCAAGATGCCTGATAGACTATGTTAGTCCCCGACCAATCACAGCCAACCACCACTGATCTGGTTAAGTGATGAACGACCATCAGACTTTCGGCCAATCCGGTTGAACTGAAGTCGAGTTGCTCCCTCTTTATTTTCTTTGTGTTGTTAAAGTCTTAAACATTTCCAGGAAAATGCCAAAAACCTGAAAATATCCGACCGGCAGCGTGATCTCCGTATCCTCATCCTCAAGTGCAATTAGTGAGAATATACACACACACACACACACACACACACACACACACACACACACTGTAGCATGGAGACACTACCGTGGTTCAGCTGAACGTCACAGACCAACACCAACATGCCCACTCAGAGTTCACACCATCAAAGTGCCACACAACTCTCCTGAAATGTACTGCTGACCTTTGACCTTACTCCCCTCTGTTTGCTCAGACCCATCCGACTGTGACTTTTGTGTTTTTCTGTATCCTGCTGCTCTGCTGTGTTCAGATGGATTTCTTTATGCAACGTTGACGGCAGCTCCTCTTCATCTTCATCCTCACTGCAGCTCCCTGAACTGCTGAGTCATCATGAAGTCTTTAACCAGAGTCTCTGTACGAAGTCCTTCCTGCTGATTCAGTGAAAGTAATCACACTTAAATACACTTCCATATATGCTCACTACTTTATTTACAGAAGTAAATGTGTCATCGGTATAGAGGAGATAAGCAGGTTAAATATCAGAGGACCCACAATTGAACCCTGAGGAACTCCCTGAACAAGGCTCTTATTCTGAAAAGCAAAGTTCTAGTGCTGCTTCATGGAGTACTTTCAACTAGAAACTTCTAGTTTGCACGCTCTGATGTGTTCCCGCCATGTCAATAGCCCCGCCTCCTCACATTGTTGATTGATCCACAGCGACAACATTTTAAATAATCTGACCCAACCGATCAGGTCCTGACAGTTCAGGTTGTGAATCACAAACTCACCAAAATGTGTTCAGACATTGATAAATGTGACAAATTTCTAACAGAGTATTAAAATATAATTGTTTCGTGCTCCTGTGCTGATTTACTCGTATATTTGTGTGATGTATACGGAGACTCGTGATCTGATCGCATCAGCACAGATTAATAACGTCAGGTGGAAACAGGCTTTTTAAAGATAGAACTATTTAACACGTTCGATAAAGTAAGCAGAAAAGTTATTTCACATACTTTTCTGCGTACAAGTTTTTTGTCTGTGGGTCAACTTATTTTTTCTGGTGCACAAAAGCTCATCATATTCTGTATAAATATTGTAACGTTGCTCGCGGTATAAAAACTATCCTGTACTCGTAATCAGCGGTGCACAAAGCAGAAGGACGACATGTGGTGGATGCAGCAGCAGGTGGGCGGAGTCATGCGAACATGGCGGAGCCGTCAAAGGAATGTATGAAATATTAATGTTCAAATTACATTTGGTCTCTCGTCCTCACGCAGCAGTCAGACGGTTCAGGATGGATGCGGTGTGATCTGCTGCCGAGCTGAATTTAAAAACAAACTCTTATTTTGAAAAACCCTGTTTGCTGCCCAGGATCATTTTTTAGTCTTTCAGAGTCCCTGCAGGTTCTTCCTGTCAGGTTTTCTCTGTTTGCAGCTGTTCTAAATATTAGAGCAGTTCCTGTGTCTGCCAGCAGGCGGCAGCAGCAGAGAGCTGTGAGGAGCTGCCGTCCAACTCTCCTGCTGTTATGTGGAACTACTGTTGTAAATAGCACTTGATAAAATAACTCAAACTGCTGCCGTCTCCTCGTCTTTGTCTCTGCCCAGCTCACTGGGTGGTTCTGGCCCTACCCAGCTCAGCTCACTGGGTGGTTCTGGCCCCGCCCACCTCAGCTCAGTGGGTGGTTCTGGCCCCGCCCACCTCAGCTCAGTGGGTGGTTCTGGCCCCGCCCAGCTCACTGGGTGGTTCTGGAGGTAAACTCAACACAAGTTAGTAAGAGAGAAGATCATGATGGAGTCACTATGTGACCCCTGTGTGACCCCTATGACTCATCTTGTGTCTTCCACCTGCTCTCCTGTCTTTGACTCCTCTTGTTTCCTTGACTCCTCTTGTTTCTTTGACTCTTGTTTCCTTGACTCCTCCTCTCTTCCTTGTCTGTTTTATGTCTAGCTTTCTGTTGTCCTCCACCTGCTCTCATCTGTTTCCTGCTGAGTTCTACTCACGCTCGGTTCTTCCTCATTGCCATCAGAACAGTCGCCGTGCCAACAGAAAACCATCCATCAGCCTCCAAAAGTAAACACAACATATGCTGCAAACCCTTCATGGCTGCTGCTTAGACAACAACAACAAAAACAACAACATCAGAGACAATACAAAAATAGCTGATAAAAAAGTGAGGATGAGTGAGTCTTCAGTTAGAAATCCTCCCAGCATGCACTGGGGCGACAGATTTATTGACTGCAGTAAAACGCAGGTTTGAATGTAGAAACAGTTTCCAGGAGTTTGTTTCAATGATTTGTTTCTATTTTCACTGCAGATGAAATGTTCTGGTTCCAGCAGTCGTTAAGGATCTTTGAAATGATTCATGTGTTTTTGCTCCCAGTATTTACTTTTATTTTGTAGGTATGGTGGAGGAAGTACTCAGGTTGTTTACTAAAGTAAAAATATAAATACCACAGTGAAACTACTCCAGTACAAGTTAAAGTACTGCATTCAAAAACTTACCACAGTAAGAGTCTGAAAATTATCAGTAATATGCACTTAGTGTCAAAATAAAAGACACTTCCTGTCAGTGTTTTAATAAATGTAATGTTTTCAGATTAATTTTACTGCTGTAGTTCTTTAATTTTGTGCTGATTTGAACTCCTTTATTTAATCTGCAGTAATGAATCGTGATCCATAATTACAATCACGTTCTGAGGTTTGGTTTTAAAGACGTGTCGCTCGAAGCTTCGAACTTCATGTCAAACAGTTTAATAAAGTTTTGTCTCATTGAAACAGAAAATATACCACATTCAGCAGGATTCATGTCTGTAGAGTCAGTTTAATGTTAGCGTCCTGATAAGTGATGTTAATGGAAGGTTCCCACTAACGACTGACAACCTTCATTAAGAATGTGTAATGATCTCGTTCCTGCTCCCCAGAGGACGAACCCTCCCTGCAGCGCCACCATCTGGACAGATAACACACCAACAAACAGGCCTGTTGGGAAGCATTGGAAGGTGTTTGGAGAGCTGCAGCCCGTCAGATCAGCAATGTGCTATAGGTACATATATATATCGTGCAACAATCTAAGAATAATGTTCCTCAACGTAAAACTACAAAGAATTAGTAGATTTCATCGTCTACGGTTCATAATATCATTAAAAGATTCAGAGAATCTGGAGAAATCTCTGAACACAAGGGACAAGGCTGGAAACCAATATTGGATGGTGGTGATCTTCGGGCCCTCAGGCAGCACTGCATTAAAAACACACTATTCTGGAGTGGAAATCACTGCATGGGCTCAGGAACACTTGTGAAAACCATCGTCTGTGAACACAGTTCATCGCTGCGTCCACAAATGATGTTAAAACTCTCCAAAGAAGAAACCAGATAGAAACATGATCCAGAAACACCGCCGCCTTCTCTGGACCGAGATCATTGAAGATGGACTGAGGTGAAGTGGACAACTGTCCTGAGGTCTGATGGATCACAATCTGAGATTCTGTTTGGAAATCATGGACGCTGCATCCTCCAGGTTAAAGAGGAGAGGGACCATCCAGCTTGTTATAAGTGCATCTATATCAGCCAGCCCCCCCCCTAATCCTCAGATAATAAGGTTCCCGGAGGTTTCCTCCTCAGACCACCACCACCATCATCACCACCGTGTCACCTTAAAAACTCCTCCGGCGGTGACGTCACTCCTGCTCTCCTGGCTCAAGCTGCAGCAACACGGCGCGAGCACAGAGAGAGAGAGAGAGAGAGAGAGAGAGAGAGAGAGAGAGAGAGAGAGACAGCGCGCGGACCCGGCACAGGTGAACGCACGAGCCTCAACGTCCGCAGGAGGAAGGGAAAAAAATAGAAGAAGAAGAAGAGGAGCCGCTGCTCAGACAACAGATCCCGGTTTTATCCGCGGTGCCTCCCTCCTTCCTCCTCCTCCTCCTCTCCCGCCGGTACCGACCCATTCTGTGCGGCTCGCGACGCTTGTTGACAACAGCTGACTGAGGAAGGAAAGGAAGAAGGAAACACCGACACACACCGGGAGATGGAGGGCAAAGAGAAGACACCGTTAGGTAGGAAACGGTGGTCGGGGGGGGGGACGGGGGGGGGCTCTTTTACCCGCAGAGGGAGGAAGATGATGATGAGGATGATGATGATGAAGAAGATGATGGATGGAGAGAGTGATGCATGTTGGGTAGAAGTGTACTGCGGTATCCTGCTGCATGGAGCTTCTAGGTGTGGTTATTATGGGATGGGGTGCAGAGAGTGTGTGCGTGTGTGTGTGTGTGTGTGTGTGTGTGTGTGTGTGTGTGTGTGTGTGTGTGTGTGTGTGTGTGTGTTTGTTTTGAACCAAACGGCTGAGACTCCTGATGCAGCAAAACACGCACAGACAGAGACAGGTGGAAGATGGACAGGCAGGTACACTGTCCAACAGGACAGAGAGACAGACAGACAGGAGACAATGAGGTGAGACAGATTGTTGAAGATCTAAGAGAGACAGGAGGACAGAGACAGACAGGAAGTCAGAAAGACAAACAGGAAGTCAGAGAGACAGACAGGAAGTCAGAGAGACAGACAGGAGGACAGAGAGACAGACAGGAAGTCAAGGAGACAGACAGGAGGACAGAGAGACAGACAGGAGAGCTTTCAGAGTAATAGAGATTGACAGCAGCAGTTTGACAGACAGGTGGAGGACAGAGACAACTTTGATTGAGGTGTGTCCTGATGAGATGTCCACTCAGAGAAATGCATTCTGGGAGCTGCAGTTCTTTTCAGAGACAGATGAGTTCAGGAGCTGCTGATTTGAGCCTTTGAGCCAAACGTCAGGTTCCTGGACTCTGATTGGTCAGAACCAGTCATGTGACGTTCAGGGTGCGTTTGATTGGTGTGCAGACTCCTGGTTCTCACTGACAGACTTCAAACTTTTGAGCTGAAGCTTTGTGTCGTTGTGTTGTGTTGTTGTGTTTTTGAGTCGTTTTTGTGTTGTGTGTTGTCGTTGTGTTGTTGTTGTGTGTTTGTGTTGTTGTGTTGTTTGTTGTGTCGTTCTGTGTCCTGCAGTTTCTCCTCCAGCGACTCTTCTTATGTCCAAAATGTTTTCTTTGTCTTCCTGCGTCCTGATATGTAACAGCTCTCTAATACATTTATTATATATATATATAAACATGTTCGAACAAACATGGTCTGAAAAAAACACGTTCTAACAAACACGTTCTAAAGAAAACATGTTCTAATAAACTCATTCCAATAAACACGTTCTCACACGTTCTAACAAACACAACAAACGTTCTAACACGTTCTAACAAAGAACAAATGTTCTAACATGTTCTAACCAACATAACAAACGTTCTAACAAACACAACAAACGTTCTAATGAACACGTTCTAACAAATAGGTTCTAACGTTCTAACACATTCTAACAAACACAACAAACGTTCTAATCAACATGTTCTAATTAAAAAGTTCTAACCAGCACGTTTTAATAAACACATTCTAACAAACACATTATAACCAACAGGTTCTAACCAACACAACAAACGTTCTAATCAACACGTTCTAATCAACACATTCTAATCAGCACGTTCTAACCAACAGGTTCTAACCAACACGTTCTAACCAACAGGTTCTAACCAACCCAACAAACATTCTAACCAACACATTCTAATCAACACATTCTAACCAACATGTTCTAATCAACAGGTTCTAACCAACACAACAAACGTTCTAACCAACACATTCCAATCAACACATTCTAACCAACACGTTCTAACCAACAGGTTCTAACCAACACGTTCTAACCAACAGGTTCTAACCAACACAACAAACATTCTAACCAACACATTCTAACCAACATGTTCTAATCAACAGGTTCTAACCAACACAACAAACGTTCTAACCAACACATTCTAATCAACACATTCTAACCAACACGTTCTAACAAACAGGGTCTAACCAACACAACAAACGTTCTAACCAACAGGTTCTAACAAACACTGCAGCAGCAGCACACCAACAGATCGACACACTGCAGGAAACAACATCTTGGTTTATTTTTTATCGTCACAGATAAATGATGTCATCGAGCTGTGAACGTGAGATCCACCAATCAGACATGGTTCTGAACACTTGTGCTGCTCGACCCGATTATTTTTCTGTGATCAGAAACTACCAGATTGAATCTCTCTGAAAGTGGATGTTTAAACTGTCCTTGTTGCCTTGGAGACAGGTGCATTCATAGTGTTTATCTTCTGTCTGGACTGAGTGGGCTTTATCAGGGAGGGATTTATACTCAGAGACGGGTCGGATCAGCAGAACACGCAGGTGTCAGAGTGAACGGGCCCTGACGGTCGGAGCTGCTTGAGTTCTGGACTTGGCCTCCTCGCCGGTCGTCCCGTCTGCAGCTGAGAGAAAACTGAAGCTCTGAGGAGAAAATAAAAGCTGCAATGAGTCAGCCAGTTCTGCTCTGGAAAAATATCAGAAAACTGCAGCTGTGAGTCAGTTAAAGGAGCAGTTCAACATTTTAGTGAATTAACACTGAAAGGAACAGCTGAGAGTTAAAGGGTAATTCTGCTGTGTCTCTGAGTCTCTGTGTCTCTGAGTCTCTGTATCTCTGTCTCTGTGTCTCTGAGTCTCTGTGTCTCTGTGTGTTTGTGTCTCTGAGTCTCCATCACTGTGTCTGTGTCTCTGTGTCTCTTTGTCTCTCCATCACCGTGTTTCTGTGTCTCTGTGTGTCTGTGTCTCTGAGTCTCTGTGTGTCTGTGTCTCTCTGTGTCTCTTCGTCTCTCCATCACTATGTTTCTGTGTCTCCTTTTCTCCATCACTGTGTCTGTGTGTGTCTCTGTGTGTCTGTGTCTCCATCACTGTGTCTCTGTGTCTTCGTCTCTGTGTCTCTCTGTGTCTCTGTGTGTCTGTGTGTCTGTGTGTCTGTGTCTTTGTCTCCATCACTGTGTCTCTGTGTCTTCATCTCTGTGTCTCTGTGTCTCCATCACTGTGTCTCTGTGTCTCTGTAGGAGGAAATACACCAGAAATTCCCTTTAAAAAGGTTGATACATTTATTTTCCTTCTGTCTCAGAGTAGAAACTTTTATTTTGGTGAGGCTGACACCTTCAGCTGTATTTCCTGGGATTTCTTATTGTTTTGTTTGTCTGGGAGTAAATTTGGCCTTTTGTTTGTGTTTCGAATCAGCTGGTCTGTGATTGACAGGAGGTGGGGCCTAGAGAGGCAAGGCCTGACAACAGGGAGCGTGCTCAGTGTCAGTGTGTTTGTTTACAGCACACAAATCAGTGAGGTGTATTGATTCTGGATAAGATCCTCATGATTCAGAACGATTCAGTGTCCAGAACAGAAACCTGAGAGACTCTCACACACACACACACACACACACACACACACACACACACACACACACACACACACACACACACACACACACACACACATTTACAGAGACACGTTCAGGTCCTCAGAGACAGAACCGTCTGACTGACTCAGACATCATAATAGTTATTAAAAATCTGTTGTATTAAACCTGTGAAGAGTTAAGTCATCCCTCCTGTCCTGACTGTGTCTGAGGACATCCTGTCCACCAGTGTTCATGGACTTTTACACTCTGCACATATAGAAACAGAACCATTTGACGTGTTTCAGGTAGTCTCCTCAGAGAGACTGATGATACTCAGCTGATCGATCAGTGAACTGAGACAGCGCTGAGCATTTGACCAATATCACACCGACAACACAATCACACCAACATCACACTGACATCACGATCACACTGACATCACACCGAAATCACTATCACACCGACATCACAATCACACCAACGTCACAATCACACCGACATCACAATCACACCGACATCACAATCACACCGACATCAGAATCAAACCGACATCACAATCACACCGACATCACAATCACACTGACATCACACCAACATTACAATCACACCGACATCACACCAACATCACAATCAAACCGACATCACAATCACACCAACATCACAATCACACCGACATCACACCAACATCACAATCAAACCGACATCACAATCAGACCGACATTACAATCACACCGACGTCACAATCAAACGAACATCACAATCACACCGACATCACACCGACATCACAATCACACCAACATCACACCAACATCACAATCACACCGACATCACAATCACACCGACATTACAATCACAATGACATTACACCAACATCACAATCACACCGACATCACAATCAAACCGACATCACAATCACACCGACATCACAATCACACTGACATTACAATCACACTGACATCACAACATCACAATCACACCGACATCACAATCACACTGACATCACAATCACACTGACATCACACCAACATCACAATCACACCGACATCACACTAACATCACAATCAAACCGACATCACAATCACACCGACATCACAATCACACTGACATTACAATCACACTGACATCACAACATCACAATCACACCGACATCACAATCACACCGACATCACAATCACACTGACATCACACCAACATCACAATCACACCGACATCACACTAACATCACAATCAAACCGACATCACAATCACACCGACATCACAATCACACTGACATCACACCGACATCACACCAACATCACAATCACACCGACATCACAATCACACCGACATCACAATTAAACCGACATCACAATCAAACCAACATCACAATCACACCGACATCACACCGACATCACAATCACACCGACATCACACCAACATCACAATCACACCGACATCACAATCACACCGACATCACAATTAAACCGACATCACAATCAAACCGACATCACAATCACACCGACATCACAATCACACTGACATTACAATCACACTGACATCACAACAACATCACAATCACACCAACATCACAATCACACCGACATCACAATCACACTGACATCACACCAACATCACAATCACACCGACATCACACTAACATCACAATCAAACCGACATCACAATCACACTGACATCACACCGACATCACACCAACATCACAATCACACCGACATCACAATCACACCGACATCACAATTAAACCGACATCACAATCAAACCAACATCACAATCACACCGACATCACACCAACATCACAATCACACCAACATCACAATCACACCGACATTACACCTTCACAATCAAACCGACATCACAATCACACCGACATTACACCAACATCACAATCACACCAACATTACAATCACACTGACATTACACCAACATCACAATCACACCGACGTCACAATCACACTGACATTACACCAACATCACAATCACACTGACATCACACCAACATCACAATCACACCGAAATCACACTAACATCACAATCAAACCGACATCACAATCACACTGACATCACACCGACATCACACCAACATCACAATCACACCGACATCACAATCACACCGACATCACAATTAAACCGACATCACAATCAAACCGACATCACAATCACACCGACATTACACCAACATCACAATCACACCAACATTACAATCACACCGACATCACAATCACACCGACATCACAATCACACCGACATCACAATCACACCGACATCACAATCAAACCGACATCACAATCACAACATCACAATCACACTGACATTACAATCACACTGACATCACAACAACATCACAATCACACCGACATTACACCAACATCACAATCACACTGACATCACAATCACACCGACATCACACCGACATCACAATCACACCACCATCGCAATCACACCGACATCACAATCACACCGAAATTACACCAACATCACAATCACACCGACATTACACCAACATCACAATCACACCGACATCACAATCACACCGACATCACAATCACACCGACATTACACCAACATCACAATCACACCGACATCACAATCAAACTGACATCACAATCACAACATCACACCAACATCACAATCACACTGACATCACAACATCACACCAACATCACAATCTCACCAACATCACAATCACACCGATATTACAATCACACCGATGTCACAATCAAACCAACATCACAATCACACCGACATCACAATCACACCGACATCACAATCACACCGACATTACAATCACACTGACATTACACCAACATCACAATCACACCGACCTCACAATCACACCGACATTACACCAACATCACAATCACACCGACATCACAATCACACCAACATTACAATCACATTGACATCACACCAACATTACAATCACACCGACATCACACCAACATCACAATCACACCGACATCACAATCAAACCGACATCACAATCACAACATCACAATAACACCGACATCACAATCACACTGACATTACAATCACACTGACATCACAACATCATCACGCCAACATCACAATCACACCGACATCACAATCACACCGACATCACAATCACACCGACATCACAATCACACTGACATTACAATCACACTGACATCACAACATCACAATCACACCGACATCACAATCACACCGACATCACAATCACACTGACATCACACCAACATCACAATCACACCGACATCACACTAACATCACAATCAAACCGACATCACAATCACACTGACATCACACCGACATCACACCAACATCACAATCACACCGACATCACAATCACACCGACATCACAATTAAACCGACATCACAATCAAACCAACATCACAATCACACCAACATCACAATCACACCGACATTACACCTTCACAATCAAACCGACATCACAATCACACCAACATTACAATCACACTGACATTACACCAACATCACAATCACACCGACGTCACAATCACACTGACATTACACCAACATCACAATCACACCGACATCACAATCACACCAACATTACAATCACATTGACATCACAACAACATCACACCAACATCACAATCACGCCGACATCACAATCACACCGACATCACAATCAAACCGACATCACAATCACAACATCACAATCACACTGACATTACAATCACACTGACATCACAACAACATCACAATCACACCGACATCACAATCACACCGACATCACAATCACACCGACATCACACCAACATCACAATCACACCAACATCACAATCACACCGACATCACAATCAAACCGACATCACAATCACACCGACATCACAATCACATCGACATCACAATCAAACCGACATCACAATCACACTGACATCACACCAACATCACAATCACACCAACATCACAATCACACCGACATTACACCATCACAATCAAACCGACATCACAATCACACCGACATTACACCAACATCACAATCACACCAACATCACAATCACACAGACATCACACCGACATCACAATCACACCGACATCACAATCACACCGACATCACAGCAACATCACAATCACACCGACATCACAATCACACCGACATCTCAATCACACCGACATCACAATCACACCGACATCACAATCACACCGACATCACAATCACACTGACATTACACCAACATCACAATCACACCGACGTCACAATCACACTGACATTACACCAACATCACAATCACACCGACATCACAATCACACCAACATTACAATCACATTAACATCACAACAACATCACACCAACATCACAATCACGCCGACATCACAATCACACCGACATTACGCCAACATCACAATCACACCGACATCACAATCAAACCGACATCACAATCACAACATCACAATCACACTGACATTACAATCACACTGACATCACAACAACATCACAATCACACCGACATCACAATCAAACCGACATCACAATCACACCGACATTACACCAACATCACAATCACACCAACATCACAATCACACAGACATCACACCGACATCACAATCACACCGACATCACAATCACACCGACATCACAGCAACATCACAATCACACCGACATCACAATCACACCGACATCTCAATCACACCGACATCACAATCACACCGACATCACAATCACACCGACATCACAATCACACTGACATTACACCAACATCACAATCACACCGACGTCACAATCACACTGACATTACACCAACATCACAATCACACCGACATCACAATCACACCAACATTACAATCACATTAACATCACAACAACATCACACCAACATCACAATCACGCCGACATCACAATCACACCGACATTACGCCAACATCACAATCACACCGACATCACAATCAAACCGACATCACAATCACAACATCACAATCACACTGACATTACAATCACACTGACATCACAACAACATCACAATCACACCGACATCACAATCACACCGACATTACAATCACACTGACATCACAACAACATCACACCAACATCACAATCAAACCGACATCACAATCAGACCGACATTACACCAACATCACAATCTCACTAACATCACATTCACACCGACATTACACCAACATCATAATCACACTGACATCACAATCACACCAACATCACAATCACACCGACATCACAATCACACCGACATCACAATCACACCGACATTACAATCACACTGACATTACACCAACATCACAATCACACCGACCTCACAATCACACCGACATCACAATCACATCGACATCACAATTAAACCGACATCACAATCAGACCGACATTACACCAACATCACAATCTTACCAACATCACAATCACACCGACATTACACCAACATCACAATCACACCGACATCACAATCACACCACCATCGCAATCACACCGACATCACAATCACACCGAAATTACACCAACATCACAATCACACCGACATTACACCAACATCACAATCACACCGACATCACAATCACACCGACATCACAATCACTCCGACATTACACCAACATCACAATCACACCGACATCACAATCAAACTGACATCACAATCACAACATCACACCAACATCACAATCACACTAACATCACAACATCACACCAACATCACAATCACACCGATATTACAATCACACCGACGTCACAATCAAACCAACATCACAATCACACCGACATCACAATCACACCGACATTACAATCACACTGACATTACACCAACATCACAATCACACCGACCTCACAATCACACCGACATTACACCAACATCACAATCACACCGACATCACAATCACACCAACATTACAATCACACTGACATTACACCAACATCACAATCACACTGACATCACACCAACATCACAATCACACCGACATCACACTAACATCACAATCTAACCGACATCACAATCACACTGACATCACACCGACATCACATCAACATCACAATCACACCGACATCACAATCACACCGACATCACAATTAAACCGACATCACAATCAAACCGACATCACAATCACACCGACATTACACCAACATCACAATCACACCAACATTACAATCACACCGACATCACAATCACACCGACATCACAATCACACCGACATCACAATCACACCGACATCACAATCAAACCGACATCACAATCACAACATCACAATCACACTGACATTACAATCACACTGACATCACAACAACATCACAATCACACCGACATTACACCAACATCACAATCACACTGACATCACAATCACACCGACATCACACCGACATCACAATCACACCACCATCGCAATCACACCGACATCACAATCACACCGAAATTACACCAACATCACAATCACACCGACATTACACCAACATCACAATCACACCGACATCACAATCACACCGACATCACAATCACACCGACATTACACCAACATCACAATCACACCGACATCACAATCAAACTGACATCACAATCACAACATCACACCAACATCACAATCACACTGACATCACAACATCACACCAACATCACAATCTCACCAACATCACAATCACACCGATATTACAATCACACCGATGTCACAATCAAACCAACATCACAATCACACCGACATCACAATCACACCGACATCACAATCACACCGACATTACAATCACACTGACATTACACCAACATCACAATCACACCGACCTCACAATCACACCGACATTACACCAACATCACAATCACACCGACATCACAATCACACCAACATTACAATCACATTGACATCACACCAACATTACAATCACACCGACATTACACCAACATCACAATCACACCGACATCACAATCAAACTGACATCACAATCACAACATCACACCAACATCACAATCACACTAACATCACAACATCACACCAACATCACAATCACACCGATATTACAATCACACCGACGTCACAATCAAACCAACATCACAATCACACCGACATCACAATCACACCGACATTACAATCACACTGACATTACACCAACATCACAATCACACCGACCTCACAATCACACCGACATTACACCAACATCACAATCACACCGACATCACAATCACACCAACATTACAATCACACTGACATTACACCAACATCACAATCACACTGACATCACACCAACATCACAATCACACCGACATCACACTAACATCACAATCTAACCGACATCACAATCACACTGACATCACACCGACATCACACCAACATCACAATCACACCAACATCACAATCACACCGACATCACAATTAAACCGACATCACAATCAAACCGACATCACAATCACACCGACATTACACCAACATCACAATCACACCAACATTACAATCACACCGACATCACAATCACACCGACATCACAATCACACCGACATCACAATCACACCGACATCACAATCAAACCGACATCACAATCACAACATCACAATCACACTGACATTACAATCACACTGACATCACAACAACATCACAATCACACCGACATTACACCAACATCACAATCACACTGACATCACAATCACACCGACATCACACCGACATCACAATCACACCACCATCGCAATCACACCGACATCACAATCACACCGAAATTACACCAACATCACAATCACACCGACATTACACCAACATCACAATCACACCGACATCACAATCACACCGACATCACAATCACACCGACATTACACCAACATCACAATCACACCGACATCACAATCAAACTGACATCACAATCACAACATCACACCAACATCACAATCACACTGACATCACAACATCACACCAACATCACAATCTCACCAACATCACAATCACACCGATATTACAATCACACCGATGTCACAATCAAACCAACATCACAATCACACCGACATCACAATCACACCGACATCACAATCACACCGACATTACAATCACACTGACATTACACCAACATCACAATCACACCGACCTCACAATCACACCGACATTACACCAACATCACAATCACACCGACATCACAATCACACCAACATTACAATCACATTGACATCACACCAACATTACAATCACACCGACATCACACCAACATCACAATCACACCGACATCACAATCAAACCGACATCACAATCACAACATCACAATAACACCGACATCACAATCACACTGACATTACAATCACAGTGACATCACAACATCATCACACCAACATCACAATCACACCGACATCACAATCACACCGACATCACAATCAAACCGACATCACAATCACACCGACATCACAATCACACTGACATTACAATCACACTGACATCACAACAACATCACAATCACACCGACATCACAATCACACCGACATCACAATCACACCGACATCACAATCACACTGACATCACACCAACATCACAATCACACCGACATCACACTAACATCACAATCAAACCGACATCACAATCACACTGACATCACACCGACATCACACCAACATCACAATCACACCGACATCACAATCACACCGACATCACAATTAAACCGACATCACAATCAAACCAACATCACAATCACACCAACATCACAATCACACCGACATTACACCTTCACAATCAAACCGACATCACAATCACACCGACATTACACCAACATCACAATCACACCAACATTACAATCACACTGACATTACACCAACATCACAATCACACCGACGTCACAATCACACTGACATTACACCAACATCACAATCACACCGACATCACAATCACACCAACATTACAATCACATTGACATCACAACAACATCACACCAACATCACAATCACGCCGACATCACAATCACACCGACATCACAATCAAACCGACATCACAATCACAACATCACAATCACACTGACATTACAATCACACTGACATCACAACAACATCACAATCACACCGACATCACAATCACACCGACATCACAATCACACCGACATCACACCAACATCACAATCACACCGACATCACAATCAAACCGACATCACAATCACACCGACATCACAATCACATCGACATCACAATCAAACCGACATCACAATCACACTGACATCACACCAACATCACAATCACACCAACATCACAATCACACCGACATTACACCATCACAATCAAACCGACATCACAATCACACCGACATTACACCAACATCACAATCACACCAACATCACAATCACACAGACATCACACCGACATCACAATCACACCGACATCACAATCACACCGACATCACAGCAACATCACAATCACACCGACATCACAATCACACCGACATCACAATCACACTGACATTACACCAACATCACAATCAGACCGACGTCACAATCACACTGACATTACACCAACATCACAATCACACCGACATCACAATCACACCAACATTACAATCACATTAACATCACAACAACATCACACCAACATCACAATCACGCCGACATCACAATCACACCGACATTACGCCAACATCACAATCACACCGACATCACAATCAAACCGACATCACAATCACAACATCACAATCACACTGACATTACAATCACACTGACATCACAACAACATCACAATCACACCGACATCACAATCACACCGACATTACAATCACACTGACATCACAACAACATCACACCAACATCACAATCAAACCGACATCACAATCAGACCGACATTACACCAACATCACAATCTCACTAACATCACAATCACACCGACATTACACCAACATCATAATCACACTGACATCACAATCACACCAACATCACAATCACACCGACATCACAATCACACCGACATCACAATCACACCGACATTACAATCACACTGACATTACACCAACATCACAATCACACCGACCTCACAATCACACCGACATCACAATCACATCGACATCACAATCAAACCGACATCACAATCAGACCGACATTACACCAACATCACAATCTTACCAACATCACAATCACACCGACATTACACCAACATCACAATCACACCGACATCACAATCACACCACCATCGCAATCACACCGACATCACAATCACACCGAAATTACACCAACATCACAATCACACCGACATTACACCAACATCACAATCACACCGACATCACAATCACACCGACATTACACCAACATCACAATCACACCGACATCACAATCAAACTGACATCACAATCACAACATCACACCAACATCACAATCACACTAACATCACAACATCACACCAACATCACAATCACACCGATATTACAATCACACCGACGTCACAATCAAACCAACATCACAATCACACCGACATCACAATCACACCAACATTACAATCACATTGACATCACACCAACATCACAATCACACCGACATCACAATCAAACCGACATCACAATAACAACATCACAATAACACCGACATCACAATCACACCGACATTACACCAACATCACAATCACACCAACATCACAATCACACCAACATCACAATCACACAGACATCACACCGACATCACAATCACACCGACATCACAATCACACCGACATCACAGCAACATCACAATCACACCGACATCACAATCACACCGACATCTCAATCACACCGACATCACAATCACACCGACATCACAATCACACCGACATCACAATCACACTGACATTACACCAACATCACAATCACACCGACGTCACAATCACACTGACATTACACCAACATCACAATCACACCGACATCACAATCACACCAACATTACAATCACATTAACATCACAACAACATCACACCAACATCACAATCACGCCGACATCACAATCACACCGACATTACGCCAACATCACAATCACACCGACATCACAATCAAACCGACATCACAATCACAACATCACAATCACACTGACATTACAATCACACTGACATCACAACAACATCACAATCACACCGACATCACAATCACACCGACATTACAATCACACTGACATCACAACAACATCACACCAACATCACAATCAAACCGACATCACAATCAGACCGACATTACACCAACATCACAATCTCACTAACATTACAATCACACCGACATTACACCAACATCATAATCACACTGACATCACAATCACACCGACATTACAATCACACTGACATTACACCAACATCACAATCACACCGACCTCACAATCACACCGACATTACACCAACATCACAATCACACCGACATTACACCAACATCACAATCACACTGACATCACAATCACACCAACATCACAATCACACTGACATCACAATCACACCGACATCACAATCACACCGACATCACAATCACATCGACATCACAATCAAACCGACATCACAATCAGACCGACATTACATCAACATCACAATCTTACCAACATTACAATCACACCGACATTACACCAACATCACAATCACACTGACATCACAATCACACCGACATCACACCGACATCACAATCACACCACCATCGCAATCACACCGACATCACAATCACACCGAAATTACACCAACATCACAATCACACCGACATTACACCAACATCACAATCACACCGACATCACAATCACACCGACATCACAATCACTCCGACATTACACCAACATCACAATCACACCGACATCACAATCAAACTGATATCACAATCACAACATCACACCAACATCACAATCACACTGACATCACAACATCACACCAACATCACAATCACACCGATATTACAATCAAACCGACGTCACAATCAAACCAACATCACAATCACACCAACATCACAATCACACCGACATTACACCATCACAATCAAACCGACATCACAATCACACCGACATTACACCAACATCACAATCACACCAACATCACAATCACACAGACATCACACCGACATCACAATCACACCGACATCACAATCACACCGACATCACAGCAACATCACAATCACACCGACATCACAATCACACCGACATCACAATCACACTGACATTACACCAACATCACAATCACACCGACGTCACAATCACACTGACATTACACCAACATCACAATCACACCGACATCACAATCACACCAACATTACAATCACATTAACATCACAACAACATCACACCAACATCACAATCACGCCGACATCACAATCACACCGACATTACGCCAACATCACAATCACACCGACATCACAATCAAACCGACATCACAATCACAACATCACAATCACACTGACATTACAATCACACTGACATCACAACAACATCACAATCACACCGACATCACAATCAAACCGACATCACAATCACACCGACATTACACCAACATCACAATCACACCAACATCACAATCACACAGACATCACACCGACATCACAATCACACCGACATCACAATCACACCGACATCACAGCAACATCACAATCACACCGACATCACAATCACACCGACATCTCAATCACACCGACATCACAATCACACCGACATCACAATCACACCGACATCACAATCACACTGACATTACACCAACATCACAATCACACCGACGTCACAATCACACTGACATTACACCAACATCACAATCACACCGACATCACAATCACACCAACATTACAATCACATTAACATCACAACAACATCACACCAACATCACAATCACGCCGACATCACAATCACACCGACATTACGCCAACATCACAATCACACCGACATCACAATCAAACCGACATCACAATCACAACATCACAATCACACTGACATTACAATCACACTGACATCACAACAACATCACAATCACACCGACATCACAATCACACCGACATTACAATCACACTGACATCACAACAACATCACACCAACATCACAATCAAACCGACATCACAATCAGACCGACATTACACCAACATCACAATCTCACTAACATCACAATCACACCGACATTACACCAACATCATAATCACACTGACATCACAATCACACCAACATCACAATCACACCGACATCACAATCACACCGACATCACAATCACACCGACATTACAATCACACTGACATTACACCAACATCACAATCACACCGACCTCACAATCACACCGACATCACAATCACATCGACATCACAATCAAACCGACATCACAATCAGACCGACATTACACCAACATCACAATCTTACCAACATCACAATCACACCGACATTACACCAACATCACAATCACACCGACATCACAATCACACCACCATCGCAATCACACCGACATCACAATCACACCGAAATTACACCAACATCACAATCACACCGACATTACACCAACATCACAATCACACCGACATCACAATCACACCGACATCACAATCACTCCGACATTACACCAACATCACAATCACACCGACATCACAATCAAACTGACATCACAATCACAACATCACACCAACATCACAATCACACTAACATCACAACATCACACCAACATCACAATCACACCGATATTACAATCACACCGACGTCACAATCAAACCAACATCACAATCACACCGACATCACAATCACACCGACATCACAATCACACCGACATTACAATCACACTGACATTACACCAACATCACAATCACACCGACCTCACAATCACACCGACATTACACCAACATCACAATCACACCGACATCACAATCACACCAACATTACAATCACATTGACATCACACCAACATCACAATCACACCGACATCACAATCAAACCGACATCACAATAACAACATCACAATAACACCGACATCACAATCACACCGACATTACACCAACATCACAATCACACCAACATCACAATCTCACCAACATCACAATCACACAGACATCACACCGACATCACAATCACACCGACATCACAATCACACCGACATCACAGCAACATCACAATCACACCGACATCACAATCACACCGACATCTCAATCACACCGACATCACAATCACACCGACATCACAATCACACCGACATCACAATCACACTGACATTACACCAACATCACAATCACACCGACGTCACAATCACACTGACATTACACCAACATCACAATCACACCGACATCACAATCACACCAACATTACAATCACATTAACATCACAACAACATCACACCAACATCACAATCACGCCGACATCACAATCACACCGACATTACGCCAACATCACAATCACACCGACATCACAATCAAACCGACATCACAATCACAACATCACAATCACACTGACATTACAATCACACTGACATCACAACAACATCACAATCACACCGACATCACAATCACACCGACATTACAATCACACTGACATCACAACAACATCACACCAACATCACAATCAAACCGACATCACAATCAGACCGACATTACACCAACATCACAATCTCACTAACATTACAATCACACCGACATTACACCAACATCATAATCACACTGACATCACAATCACACCGACATTACAATCACACTGACATTACACCAACATCACAATCACACCGACCTCACAATCACACCGACATTACACCAACATCACAATCACACCGACATTACACCAACATCACAATCACACTGACATCACAATCACACCAACATCACAATCACACTGACATCACAATCACACCGACATCACAATCACACCGACATCACAATCACATCGACATCACAATCAAACCGACATCACAATCAGACCGACATTACATCAACATCACAATCACACCGACATTACACCAACATCACAATCACACTGACATCACAATCACACCGACATCACACCGACATCACAATCACACCACCATCGCAATCACACCGACATCACAATCACACCGAAATTACACCAACATCACAATCACACCGACATTACACCAACATCACAATCACACCGACATCACAATCACACCGACATCACAATCACTCCGACATTACACCAACATCACAATCACACCGACATCACAATCAAACTGATATCACAATCACAACATCACACCAACATCACAATCACACTGACATCACAACATCACACCATCACAATCACACCGATATTACAATCAAACCGACGTCACAATCAAACCAACATCACAATCACACCGACATCACAATCACACCGACATTACAATCACACTGACATTACACCAACATCACAATCACACCGACCTCACAATCACACCGACATTACACCAACATCACAATCACACCGACATCACAATCACACCAACATTACAATCACATTGACATCACACCAACATCACAATCACACCGACATCACAATCAAACCGACATCACAATAACAACATCACAATAACACCGACATCACAATCACACTGACATTACAATCACACTGACATCACAACAACATCACAATCACACCGACATCACAATCACACCGACAACACAATCACACCGACATCACAATCACACTGACATCACACCAACATCACAATCACACCGACATCACACTAACATCACAATCAAACCGACATCACAATCACACCGACATCACAATCACACTGACATCACACCGACATCACACCAACATCACAATCACACCGACATCACAATCACACCGACATCACAATTAAACCGACATCACAATCAAACCAACATCACAATCACACCATCACACCGACATCACAATCACACCGACATCACAATCACATCGACATCACAATCAAACCGACATCACAATCACACTGACATCACACCAACATCACAATCACACCAACATCACAATCACACCGACATTACACCATCACAATCAAACCGACATCACAATCACACCGACATTACACCAACATCACAATCACACCAACATCACAATCACACCGACATCACACCAACATCACAATCACACCGACATCACAATCACACCGACATCACACCAACATCACTATCAAATCGACATCACAATCACACCGACATCACAATCACACTGACATTACAATCACACTGACATTACACCAACATCACAATCACACCGACATCACAATCACACCGACATCACACCAACATCACAATCAAACCGACATCACAATCACACCGACATTACAATCACACTGACATCACACCGACATCAAACCAACATCACAATCACACCGACATCACAATCAAACTGACATCACAATCACAACATCACACCAACATCACAATCACACCGACATCACAATCACACCGACATTACAATCACACTGACATCACAACAACATCACACCAACATCACAATCACACCGACATCACAATCAGACCGACATTACACCAACATCACAATCTCACCAACATCACAATCACACCGACATTACACCAACATCACAATCACACCGACATCACAATCACACTGACATCACAATCACACTGACATCACAATCACACCGCCATCACAATCACAGCAACATCAAAATCACAACGACATTACAATCACACTGACATCACACCAACATCACAATCACACCGACATCACACCGACATCACAATCACACTGCCATCACAATCACAGCAACATCAAAATCACAACGACATCACAGTCTGACTGACATCACAATCACACCGACATCACAATCACACCGACATCACAATCAAACCGACATCACAATCACACTGACATCACCAACATCACAATCACACCAACATCACAATCACACTGACATCACACCAACATCACAATCACACTGACATCACAATCACACCGACATCACACCGACATCACAATCACACCGCCATCACAATCACAGCAACATCAAAATCACAACGACATCACAGTCTGACTGACATCACAATCACACCGACATCACAATCACACCGACATCACAATCAAATCGACATCACAATCACACTGACATCACCAACATCACAATCACACCGACATCACAATCACACTGACATCACACCAACATCACAATCACACCGACATCACACCAACATCACAATCACACCGACATCACACCAACATCACAATCAAACCGACATCACAATCACACCGACATCACAATCACACCGACATTACACCAACATCACAATCACAGCGAAATCACAATCACACTGACGTCACAATCACACCAACATCACAATCACACCGACATCACAATCAATCCGACATTACAATCACACTGACATCACAACAACATCACACCAACATCACAATCACACCGACATCACAATCACACCGACATCACACCAACATCACAATCACACCACCATCTCTATCACACCAACATCACAATCACACCGACATCACAATTACACCGACATCATACCGACATCACAATCACGCCGACCTCACACCAACATCACAATCACACTGACATCACAATCACACCGACAACACAACATCACAATCACACTGACATCACAACAACATCACAATCACATCAACATCACACCGACATCACAATCACACCGACATCACAATCACTCCGACATTACACCAACATCACAATCACACCGACATCACAATCAAACTGATATCACAATCACAACATCACACCAACATCACAATCACACTGACATCACAACATCACACCAACATCACAATCACACCGATATTACAATCAAACCGACGTCACAATCAAACCAACATCACAATCACACCAACATCACAATCACACCGACATTACACCATCACAATCAAACCGACATCACAATCACACCGACATTACACCAACATCACAATCACACCAACATCACAATCACACAGACATCACACCGACATCACAATCACACCGACATCACAATCACACCGACATCACAGCAACATCACAATCACACCGACATCACAATCACACCGACATCACAATCACACTGACATTACACCAACATCACAATCACACCGACGTCACAATCACACTGACATTACACCAACATCACAATCACACCGACATCACAATCACACCAACATTACAATCACATTAACATCACAACAACATCACACCAACATCACAATCACGCCGACATCACAATCACACCGACATTACGCCAACATCACAATCACACCGACATCACAATCAAACCGACATCACAATCACAACATCACAATCACACTGACATTACAATCACACTGACATCACAACAACATCACAATCACACCGACATCACAATCAAACCGACATCACAATCACACCGACATTACACCAACATCACAATCACACCAACATCACAATCACACAGACATCACACCGACATCACAATCACACCGACATCACAATCACACCGACATCACAGCAACATCACAATCACACCGACATCACAATCACACCGACATCTCAATCACACCGACATCACAATCACACCGACATCACAATCACACCGACATCACAATCACACTGACATTACACCAACATCACAATCACACCGACGTCACAATCACACTGACATTACACCAACATCACAATCACACCGACATCACAATCACACCAACATTACAATCACATTAACATCACAACAACATCACACCAACATCACAATCACGCCGACATCACAATCACACCGACATTACGCCAACATCACAATCACACCGACATCACAATCAAACCGACATCACAATCACAACATCACAATCACACTGACATTACAATCACACTGACATCACAACAACATCACAATCACACCGACATCACAATCACACCGACATTACAATCACACTGACATCACAACAACATCACACCAACATCACAATCAAACCGACATCACAATCAGACCGACATTACACCAACATCACAATCTCACTAACATCACAATCACACCGACATTACACCAACATCATAATCACACTGACATCACAATCACACCAACATCACAATCACACCGACATCACAATCACACCGACATCACAATCACACCGACATTACAATCACACTGACATTACACCAACATCACAATCACACCGACCTCACAATCACACCGACATCACAATCACATCGACATCACAATCAAACCGACATCACAATCAGACCGACATTACACCAACATCACAATCTTACCAACATCACAATCACACCGACATTACACCAACATCACAATCACACCGACATCACAATCACACCACCATCGCAATCACACCGACATCACAATCACACCGAAATTACACCAACATCACAATCACACCGACATTACACCAACATCACAATCACACCGACATCACAATCACACCGACATCACAATCACTCCGACATTACACCAACATCACAATCACACCGACATCACAATCAAACTGACATCACAATCACAACATCACACCAACATCACAATCACACTAACATCACAACATCACACCAACATCACAATCACACCGATATTACAATCACACCGACGTCACAATCAAACCAACATCACAATCACACCGACATCACAATCACACCGACATCACAATCACACCGACATTACAATCACACTGACATTACACCAACATCACAATCACACCGACCTCACAATCACACCGACATTACACCAACATCACAATCACACCGACATCACAATCACACCAACATTACAATCACATTGACATCACACCAACATCACAATCACACCGACATCACAATCAAACCGACATCACAATAACAACATCACAATAACACCGACATCACAATCACACCGACATTACACCAACATCACAATCACACCAACATCACAATCTCACCAACATCACAATCACACAGACATCACACCGACATCACAATCACACCGACATCACAATCACACCGACATCACAGCAACATCACAATCACACCGACATCACAATCACACCGACATCTCAATCACACCGACATCACAATCACACCGACATCACAATCACACCGACATCACAATCACACTGACATTACACCAACATCACAATCACACCGACGTCACAATCACACTGACATTACACCAACATCACAATCACACCGACATCACAATCACACCAACATTACAATCACATTAACATCACAACAACATCACACCAACATCACAATCACGCCGACATCACAATCACACCGACATTACGCCAACATCACAATCACACCGACATCACAATCAAACCGACATCACAATCACAACATCACAATCACACTGACATTACAATCACACTGACATCACAACAACATCACAATCACACCGACATCACAATCACACCGACATTACAATCACACTGACATCACAACAACATCACACCAACATCACAATCAAACCGACATCACAATCAGACCGACATTACACCAACATCACAATCTCACTAACATTACAATCACACCGACATTACACCAACATCATAATCACACTGACATCACAATCACACCGACATTACAATCACACTGACATTACACCAACATCACAATCACACCGACCTCACAATCACACCGACATTACACCAACATCACAATCACACCGACATTACACCAACATCACAATCACACTGACATCACAATCACACTGACATCACAATCACACCGACATCACAATCACACCGACATCACAATCACATCGACATCACAATCAAACCGACATCACAATCAGACCGACATTACATCAACATCACAATCACACCGACATTACACCAACATCACAATCACACTGACATCACAATCACACCGACATCACACCGACATCACAATCACACCACCATCGCAATCACACCGACATCACAATCACACCGAAATTACACCAACATCACAATCACACCGACATTACACCAACATCACAATCACACCGACATCACAATCACACCGACATCACAATCACTCCGACATTACACCAACATCACAATCACACCGACATCACAATCAAACTGATATCACAATCACAACATCACACCAACATCACAATCACACTGACATCACAACATCACACCATCACAATCACACCGATATTACAATCAAACCGACGTCACAATCAAACCAACATCACAATCACACCGACATCACAATCACACCGACATTACAATCACACTGACATTACACCAACATCACAATCACACCGACCTCACAATCACACCGACATTACACCAACATCACAATCACACCGACATCACAATCACACCAACATTACAATCACATTGACATCACACCAACATCACAATCACACCGACATCACAATCAAACCGACATCACAATAACAACATCACAATAACACCGACATCACAATCACACTGACATTACAATCACACTGACATCACAACAACATCACAATCACACCGACATCACAATCACACCGACAACACAATCACACCGACATCACAATCACACTGACATCACACCAACATCACAATCACACCGACATCACACTAACATCACAATCAAACCGACATCACAATCACACCGACATCACAATCACACTGACATCACACCGACATCACACCAACATCACAATCACACCGACATCACAATCACACCAACATCACAATCACACCGACATTACACCATCACAATCAAACCGACATCACAATCACACCGACATTACACCAACATCACAATCACACCAACATCACAATCACACAGACATCACACCGACATCACAATCACACCGACATCACAATCACACCGACATCACAGCAACATCACAATCACACCGACATCACAATCACACCGACATCACAATCACACTGACATTACACCAACATCACAATCACACCGACGTCACAATCACACTGACATTACACCAACATCACAATCACACCGACATCACAATCACACCAACATTACAATCACATTAACATCACAACAACATCACACCAACATCACAATCACGCCGACATCACAATCACACCGACATTACGCCAACATCACAATCACACCGACATCACAATCAAACCGACATCACAATCACAACATCACAATCACACTGACATTACAATCACACTGACATCACAACAACATCACAATCACACCGACATCACAATCAAACCGACATCACAATCACACCGACATTACACCAACATCACAATCACACCAACATCACAATCACACAGACATCACACCGACATCACAATCACACCGACATCACAATCACACCGACATCACAGCAACATCACAATCACACCGACATCACAATCACACCGACATCTCAATCACACCGACATCACAATCACACCGACATCACAATCACACCGACATCACAATCACACTGACATTACACCAACATCACAATCACACCGACGTCACAATCACACTGACATTACACCAACATCACAATCACACCGACATCACAATCACACCAACATTACAATCACATTAACATCACAACAACATCACACCAACATCACAATCACGCCGACATCACAATCACACCGACATCACGCCAACATCACAATCACACCGACATCACAATCAAACCGACATCACAATCACAACATCACAATCACACTGACATTACAATCACACTGACATCACAACAACATCACAATCACACCGACATCACAATCACACCGACATTACAATCACACTGACATCACAACAACATCACACCAACATCACAATCAAACCGACATCACAATCAGACCGACATTACACCAACATCACAATCTCACTAACATCACAATCACACCGACATTACACCAACATCATAATCACACTGACATCACAATCACACCAACATCACAATCACACCGACATCACAATCACACCGACATCACAATCACACCGACATTACAATCACACTGACATTACACCAACATCACAATCACACCGACCTCACAATCACACCGACATCACAATCACATCGACATCACAATCAAACCGACATCACAATCAGACCGACATTACACCAACATCACAATCTTACCAACATCACAATCACACCGACATTACACCAACATCACAATCACACCGACATCACAATCACACCACCATCGCAATCACACCGACATCACAATCACACCGAAATTACACCAACATCACAATCACACCGACATTACACCAACATCACAATCACACCGACATCACAATCACACCGACATCACAATCACTCCGACATTACACCAACATCACAATCACACCGACATCACAATCAAACTGACATCACAATCACAACATCA
This sequence comes from Embiotoca jacksoni, assembly GCF_022577435.1. NCBI lineage: Eukaryota > Metazoa > Chordata > Actinopteri > Embiotocidae > Embiotoca > Embiotoca jacksoni. The sequence goes on from NW_027185412.1 coordinate 1,574,894, forward strand.
CACCAACATCACAATCACACTAACATCACAACATCACACCAACATCACAATCACACCGATATTACAATCACACCGACGTCACAATCAAACCAACATCACAATCACACCGACATCACAATCACACCGACATCACAATCACACCGACATTACAATCACACTGACATTACACCAACATCACAATCACACCGACCTCACAATCACACCGACATTACACCAACATCACAATCACACCGACATCACAATCACACCAACATTACAATCACATTGACATCACACCAACATCACAATCACACCGACATCACAATCAAACCGACATCACAATAACAACATCACAATAACACCGACATCACAATCACACCGACATTACACCAACATCACAATCACACCAACATCACAATCTCACCAACATCACAATCACACAGACATCACACCGACATCACAATCACACCGACATCACAATCACACCGACATCACAGCAACATCACAATCACACCGACATCACAATCACACCGACATCTCAATCACACCGACATCACAATCACACCGACATCACAATCACACCGACATCACAATCACACTGACATTACACCAACATCACAATCACACCGACGTCACAATCACACTGACATTACACCAACATCACAATCACACCGACATCACAATCACACCAACATTACAATCACATTAACATCACAACAACATCACACCAACATCACAATCACGCCGACATCACAATCACACCGACATTACGCCAACATCACAATCACACCGACATCACAATCAAACCGACATCACAATCACAACATCACAATCACACTGACATTACAATCACACTGACATCACAACAACATCACAATCACACCGACATCACAATCACACCGACATTACAATCACACTGACATCACAACAACATCACACCAACATCACAATCAAACCGACATCACAATCAGACCGACATTACACCAACATCACAATCTCACTAACATTACAATCACACCGACATTACACCAACATCATAATCACACTGACATCACAATCACACCGACATTACAATCACACTGACATTACACCAACATCACAATCACACCGACCTCACAATCACACCGACATTACACCAACATCACAATCACACCGACATTACACCAACATCACAATCACACTGACATCACAATCACACTGACATCACAATCACACCGACATCACAATCACACCGACATCACAATCACATCGACATCACAATCAAACCGACATCACAATCAGACCGACATTACATCAACATCACAATCACACCGACATTACACCAACATCACAATCACACTGACATCACAATCACACCGACATCACACCGACATCACAATCACACCACCATCGCAATCACACCGACATCACAATCACACCGAAATTACACCAACATCACAATCACACCGACATTACACCAACATCACAATCACACCGACATCACAATCACACCGACATCACAATCACTCCGACATTACACCAACATCACAATCACACCGACATCACAATCAAACTGATATCACAATCACAACATCACACCAACATCACAATCACACTGACATCACAACATCACACCATCACAATCACACCGATATTACAATCAAACCGACGTCACAATCAAACCAACATCACAATCACACCGACATCACAATCACACCGACATTACAATCACACTGACATTACACCAACATCACAATCACACCGACCTCACAATCACACCGACATTACACCAACATCACAATCACACCGACATCACAATCACACCAACATTACAATCACATTGACATCACACCAACATCACAATCACACCGACATCACAATCAAACCGACATCACAATAACAACATCACAATAACACCGACATCACAATCACACTGACATTACAATCACACTGACATCACAACAACATCACAATCACACCGACATCACAATCACACCGACAACACAATCACACCGACATCACAATCACACTGACATCACACCAACATCACAATCACACCGACATCACACTAACATCACAATCAAACCGACATCACAATCACACCGACATCACAATCACACTGACATCACACCGACATCACACCAACATCACAATCACACCGACATCACAATCACACCGACATCACAATTAAACCGACATCACAATCAAACCAACATCACAATCACACCATCACACCGACATCACAATCACACCGACATCACAATCACATCGACATCACAATCAAACCGACATCACAATCACACTGACATCACACCAACATCACAATCACACCAACATCACAATCACACCGACATTACACCATCACAATCAAACCGACATCACAATCACACCGACATTACACCAACATCACAATCACACCAACATCACAATCACACCGACATCACACCAACATCACAATCACACCGACATCACAATCACACCGACATCACACCAACATCACTATCAAATCGACATCACAATCACACCGACATCACAATCACACTGACATTACAATCACACTGACATTACACCAACATCACAATCACACCGACATCACAATCACACCGACATCACACCAACATCACAATCAAACCGACATCACAATCACACCGACATTACAATCACACTGACATCACACCGACATCAAACCAACATCACAATCACACCGACATCACAATCAAACTGACATCACAATCACAACATCACACCAACATCACAATCACACCGACATCACAATCACACCGACATTACAATCACACTGACATCACAACAACATCACACCAACATCACAATCACACCGACATCACAATCAGACCGACATTACACCAACATCACAATCTCACCAACATCACAATCACACCGACATTACACCAACATCACAATCACACCGACATCACAATCACACTGACATCACAATCACACTGACATCACAATCACACCGCCATCACAATCACAGCAACATCAAAATCACAACGACATTACAATCACACTGACATCACACCAACATCACAATCACACCGACATCACACCGACATCACAATCACACTGCCATCACAATCACAGCAACATCAAAATCACAACGACATCACAGTCTGACTGACATCACAATCACACCGACATCACAATCACACCGACATCACAATCAAACCGACATCACAATCACACTGACATCACCAACATCACAATCACACCAACATCACAATCACACTGACATCACACCAACATCACAATCACACTGACATCACAATCACACCGACATCACACCGACATCACAATCACACCGCCATCACAATCACAGCAACATCAAAATCACAACGACATCACAGTCTGACTGACATCACAATCACACCGACATCACAATCACACCGACATCACAATCAAATCGACATCACAATCACACTGACATCACCAACATCACAATCACACCGACATCACAATCACACTGACATCACACCAACATCACAATCACACCGACATCACACCAACATCACAATCACACCGACATCACACCAACATCACAATCAAACCGACATCACAATCACACCGACATCACAATCACACCGACATTACACCAACATCACAATCACAGCGAAATCACAATCACACTGACGTCACAATCACACCAACATCACAATCACACCGACATCACAATCAATCCGACATTACAATCACACTGACATCACAACAACATCACACCAACATCACAATCACACCGACATCACAATCACACCGACATCACACCAACATCACAATCACACCACCATCTCTATCACACCAACATCACAATCACACCGACATCACAATTACACCGACATCATACCGACATCACAATCACGCCGACCTCACACCAACATCACAATCACACTGACATCACAATCACACCGACAACACAACATCACAATCACACTGACATCACAACAACATCACAATCACATCAACATCACACCGACATCACGCCGACATAAACTTCTGCAGAATTATGGGTGGGGCTGCTTTGACTGTTAGGTGGGAGAACCCTTTCTCATTTCCAAATACTTTTTAGCACAGCCGTTAACGTGTCATTTGGAGGTTCTGATTTGGAGAAGATTTTGATTTGATTTACTTAAAAGAAATCCACGTTGACTTTTGTTTTATTATTGACTCGAACACCCATCATTGGTTTCTTCCAACCGACCAGCAGCCAGCAGTGATGTCATCAACCATCAGTGATGTCATCAACCATCAGTGATGTCATCAACCATCAGTGATGTCATCGTTGGTTTGTGAACGTTATGAATCCTCCAGTTCAGATTCTGTCTGCCACCATCTTTGCTAGTTCGGAGCGGTTTGGAGCAGGAAGTGACCATACTTGGACGAGATGTTAATTTAACGTTTTGTTTTGTAGATTTTCTTGAAGTTTGATTCGCTTCATCTGGATGGAAACCTTTCAGCTGACGCGGTGATGTCATATTGTGATCCATCAGGAGTCAGACATCCTTTTAGATAAACAGATCAATGAAGTGTTAGCAGAAAATAACACACACACACACACACACACACACACTCACACACACAAACTCACACACAGTCCCCTCCTCCACTCTGAGGAGATGCTGAGCTCAGCATGTGTGCCCCTCCCTTTGTTTTATGGCCTGTTGTTTTCAGCCTCCATCAGGCCATAAGCTCCGCCTCCTCCAGGACAGGAAGCTCTTAGAGAAACAGCTTGACCACTTCATGATCCGTGAGCTTCCTGTCCTGTGTACGACCCGCTGACATCATTGAGGAACAGAAAGTCCTTTACATGTCAGATTCCACCTCCACCGATGTTCATGGATGAGGTGACTGACAGATGACTCAGCAGTTGTCTTCTGACGCTGAGTCATCGTTGGAGCTGAACAGAAACGTTAAGGATGTTTTCAGAGTTTGGCTCTTCTTCTTTGGTTTAATAAGACCTGAGCGGAGTGTTAGCCCCACCTGCTGTTTATCTGGAGGTCTTTAACTTCTCACATTTCAAAGAGCCTCTGTTGACAGGAAAAGTCAAAATGAGCAGAAAAGATCATTAAAGTTATTTGTACATCAACGGTTTGGAGCAGGAAGTGACCATATTTGGATGAGCAGGGGGAGGAGCCAGCGGTGGATCTGACCGATCTGATCAGAAACCTGACGATACTACGTCCCGCCCACCGATAGCTGTAACCTGACTGTACCACAGGCCTGTCAATCAAACAGACACGCCCCCAAAAACAGGTCTTCTTGAATCTTCTTTTCTAATGAATGAGGGATTATTTTCAGATGGACCTCCAGAAAACTAATAAGAAGGAGTGACTTTAGCTAACAACACCGAGATAACTGATGGACACATTTTATTCACTTTGGATTTGATGAGAGAAGTTGAATGGAAGTCTATGGAGCCAGAGTGTCACCCGACCCTCCCTGTGATGATTGGCACGGCCCTCAGTGACATCATTCAGATCATATTTTACATCCTGCTGACAGCAGACACACTTAGAAAGTCACAGCAGCAGCAGCTGCATCACAGCTCCGAGTATTTAACTTTCAACTTCAGGATAACACAGCAGAGGAAGAGGAGGTTTATTACGGAGCCTCCTGCTGTCCTGAGACTCTGAAGCTTCATACAGGAAGAGGAGGAGCCCTCTGGTCCTCCTCACAGTGAGTAGAGCCCCGACCAATTGACAGGTGGATGAAGAGGACTCCAGTCTGAGTCCGTCTCTGCCCACCATGACCCAGTACTGCAGCCTGCTGCGACGCCTGCTGTCCTCCGAGAGTAAAGGAGAGGAGGCGGAGGAGGAGGAAGGCCAGACTCACCGGGAGAGCAGCCAGCAGGGTGAGTTGTCTGCCGGTCAGTGGGAACAGGTGGACTCTGTCTTCCACTGTCCACTAGGCGGCGCTGTGTAGGTCTATATGGGTGGATCTGTTCAACTTGCTGGCAACATGAAAACATAAAAACATAATGCTGTGGCCAGGAGGTGGCACAGTGCACATTTTGTTGTTTACGGTTGGTTTCATCCTGTTTTGTGTTGCATGTTATTGTGTTGGAGGAGCTGTGCTCTGATTGGCTCAGTGCTCGTGATGCAAAACTGTTCAAACAATATGAAAATAACATCCACAAACATGCAAATACAGCCAGCACAGACCCGAACACATGATCTGTGTTCATATGTACAGACTGTCAGAGATATACAGATGGAAAGTCATTTATTTATGTTCTATATAAGAATAATGTTCCTCAACGTAAAACTACAAAGAATTAGTGGATTTCATCGTCTACGGTTCATAATATCATTAAAAGATCCAAAGAATCTGGAGAAATCTCTGAACACAAGGGACCACGCTGGAAACCAATATTGGATGGTGGTGATCTTCGGGCCCTCAGGCAGCACTGCATTAAAAACACACTATTCTGGAGTGGAAATCACTGCATGGGCTCAGGAACACTTGTGAAAACCATCATCTGTGAACACAATATTTAGTTGTTAAAAGTAGAGATGATGCGACACAGAGCTGCAGATTACTGTTAGATAGTGTTGTCCAGTGGTTCCCAACCTAAGGGTCGGGCCCCTCCAAAGGGTCACCAGATTCATCTGAGGGGTCGTGAGATGATTGATGGGTGTTGAAATGACACCATGTGAGTCTGGTAGCGAGGAGACGAAGAGCCAATGACTCTTCGTCTGCTCGCTACCAGATTATAAATATCAGTGTGAAGGTCTGATCAGCTCTCAGTGTCTCACATACATCTTTATTTAGAAACACACATCAGCTGCTCCCTAAATATCAACTAACGGATGTCCTTCGTTCAGACCGGTTTTAACCCCCCCTGACACAGCGACCCCCCAGACCGCCCTGTAGCACTCTGCTAACATGAGCTATTGTTATCTTAGCCTAAACAAGCTAACATTTCTGTCAGGTGTTCCAACGAGCTGTTAGTGGCTTCAAAGAACAACTCAGATCTAAGTGGAGTTTGATGATGATGATGATGATGATGATGAACTGCTGCTTCCATCTGATTCTCTCTGCTGTTAATGCTGACTGCAAGTTTAAGTGTCTCTGTCTCCCTCTGCTGATCACAGTTACCTCCTCCTCGTCACTGAGTGAAGCTCTTATGTTTTATGTTTTGAGGAAGAAGATGTTTATTAATCTTCTTGGATTATTTTAGATTGTTTCTGAATTTAGAATCTTTGTTAAGACAATAATAATCATAATCATAATAATAATAATAATGATAATATTATCTGCTTTAATTGTCTTTTGCCAGTCAGTTCAGAGTTATCTGGTTAGTTTTGGTTAACTAGTTGTTCGGTGAGGTGGTTTAGTGGGTCGTCAGGAGTCGGACCAGCATGCACTTGGTTTGTTCACCGAGGACACAGGAAACAGGGTTCCTACTGTTCAAACAGTGGATTCAAACTACATTCCCCATGATGCATCAGGGGACCTTTTAGCCTGTCCCAAATCTGTCTCTGGGTTTTCTCTTCTTCTATCAGTTTGACCTCTGCAGGCCGCCGTAGTTCGCTGCTGGTTTCAGACTAAATGTCCAAAGTCTCTGATGTCCTCGAAAGACTGTTTCTAAAAGAGTTCGTAGCTTCAGGTCTGTAAAATGGTTCTGATCCAGAAGTGTCTTCAGCTGCAATACCAGCGAGTGCCACTAGAGGTCGGCTCCAAAAAGCCTCCGGCTCCATAGACTCCCATTCAACTTCTCTCATCAAATCCAAAGTGAATAAAATGTGTCCATCAGTTATCTCGGTGTTGTTAGCTAAAGTCACTCCTTCTTATTAGTTTTCTGGAGGTCCATCTGAAAATAATCCCTCATTCATTAGAAAAGAAGATTCAAGAAGACCTGTTTTTGGGGGCGTGTCTGTTTGATTGACAGGCCTGTGGTGCAGTCAGGTTACAGCTATCGGTGGGCGGGATGTAGTATCGTCAGGTTTCCAATCAGATCGGTCAGATCCACCGCTGGCTCCTCCCCCAGCTCGTCCAAATATGGTCACTTCCTGCTCCAAACCGCTCCGAACTAGCAAAGATGGTGACGGACAGAATCTGAACTGGAGGTTCATAACGTTCACAAACCAATGATGACATCACTGATGGTTGATGACATCACTGCTGGTTGATGACATTTCTGATGGTTGATGGCATCACTGATAGTTGATGACATCACTGATAGTTGATGACTGATTCAGGCTGATCGTCTCTGATGTCCTCACAGAGACAGAAGGACCTGAAGCTCTCTTTGTTTTTTCAGGGTCATGAATTTTGCAGCAGTTGAATGTCCTGAATTAGTGATTAAACATCAAACATTTAACACGCACACACAACCAGAGCATACAGCTGCAGAGTGTGTGTGTGTGTGTGTGTGTGTGTGTGTGTGTGTGTGTGTGTGTGTGAGAGTGCGTGTGTGACTGCGTGTGTGAGTGTGTGCGTGTGCGAGTTTTTTTGAGTGTGAGTGAGTGTGCGCGTGTGCGAGTTTGTGAGACTGAGTTTGTGTGAGTGTGTGTGATTGTGTGTGAGTGTGAGTTTTTTGTGAGTGTGAGTGTTTGTGTGAGTGTGTGTGAGTGTGAGTGTGAGTGTTTGTGTGAGTGTGAGTGAGTGAGTGAATGTGTGCGTGTGCGAGTTTGTGTGTGTGAGTGTGTGTCACGTTTCATAGTAGATTTACTTTCAGTGTTTACAGCTGCTTATAAAAACAGATTTTATACAATTAGATCCACAATTGAGTTATTTTCTTCATTCTTGTTGACTTTTCTGTCTTTTTACTTTTCTTTTCTTTTCTTCACACACTCTTTTCTTGTGTAAATGAATAAACTAAACTGAAGCACACAAATCGTAGCGCCTCAAATCACATCAGGAAAACTAAAATTCAAAACTTAACAGGTGGAAAAACACCAAAATTAGAACTAAAGAAAACATCAAACAAAAAGCTGGATCCTCTTTGTTTTTAATCTACAGGTAACTTCTTCCTCATGATGATGATGGTGATGATGATGATGATGGTATGATGATGGTGATGATGATGGTGGTGATGAAGATGATGATGGTGATGAAGATGCTGAAGGTGGTGATGAAAATAATGGTGATGGTGATGAAGATGGTGATGATGATGAAGATGGTGATGTGATGATTGTATGATGATGATGATGATGATGGTGATGAAGATGCTGAAGATGGTGATGATGATGGTGGTGATGAAAATAATGGTGATGATGATGATGGTGATGAAGATGAAGATGATATTGATGAAGTTTGATGATTAAATCATGAAACTGCAGCTGATATTGTGAGCTGCGGTTCTTCTGACGTCCAGCAGAGGGCAGTGCAGCTCCAGGAAACAGACTCACTGTTCAGTGTTCCAAGGAGAGGCTGCAGCTGATTGGTTCAAAATTGACCGAGTAGCAGCTTGAAGTGAAGCTGATTCTTTTACATCCTCGTTAGCTGGTTCATCAACATATTTACTTCAACAGAAAGTTGAACTTCATTCATAGAAAGAACAAAAGGAAACTACAGGATGTTGTTGTTGCATCTTCGTCCATGTTTCATTCTTAGATTGATAAATAATGTGCAGGTGAGAAATTCTGACTTTTGGTTTTGTTAAATTTTTATTTTAAAGACGAAACATCAGCAGATGATCTGACATTGAGAATATTTGAACCTGTTCTTCACAACCACACTTTAAGTTATGACATCATCAACTGATCGTCCTCGTCCCCGTCCTGTCCTCGCCCTCGTCTTCTCTTCGTCCTCGTCCCCATGAACAGCTGGAGTTCTGTGTTCTGATAGAGACGTCGTTTAACTGCTCAGTGACACGTTTTAGAAGTCAAACACTGAATATCTCCCAACATGACTCTGCACATGTTGTTGTTGTTGTTGTTGTTGTTGTCGTCGTCATCGTCCATTATCTGTTGCATCTCTGCTGCCTTCACTGCCTGAAGTACAACAGAAAAATTAATTTCAGAAGTTTGGTACCAAATTATTGATTCTTGTGACGTCTGTAGACACGAAGTATCGAAACAAATATTCAGTCTGTTAAAACGCAGAAACACAGTACTACAAATACTGCAAATACTACAAATACTACAAATACTGCAAATACTACAAATACTGCAAATACTACATATATTTATTATATTGTGAGTACTGCATATATTTATTGTATTGTGAGTACTGCATATCTATCTATACTGTATTTACTGTCTCAGGTGGTTTAATGGTTTCATTGTTGTTTAAGTGTCCTCACACACTCTCACACACACACTCTCACACACACACTCACACACACACACACACACACACACACACACACACACACACACACACACACACACACACACTCAGACACACACACACACTCACACACACACACACTCACACACACACACTCACACACACACACACACACACACACACACACACACACACACTCACACACACACACACTCACACACACACACACACACTCTCACACACACACTCACACACACACTCTCACACACACACACTCACACACACACACACACACACACACACACTCACACACACACACACACACACACACTCTCACACACACACTCTCACACACACACTCTCACACACACACTCACACACACACTCTCACACACACACACACACACACACACTCACACACACACACACTCACACACACACACACACACACACACTCACACACACACACACACACTCACACACACACACACTCACACACACTCACACACACACTCTCACACACACACACTCACACACACACACACACACACACACTCACACACACACACACTCACACACACACACACACACACACACTCACACACACACACACACACACACACACACACACTCACACACACACACACTCACACACACACACACACACACACTTGTTTGTATGAACCGAACACACACCAGATAAATACAAATAAACTTGGAGAACTCTACTTCTCAATAGAGGATAACACACACACATATATATATATATATATTTGGGCGGCATGGTGGTGCAGTGGTTAGCACTGTCACCTCACAGCAAAAAAGGTTCCGGGTTCGAATCTGGTCCTGGGCCTTTCTGTGCGGAGTTTGCATGTTCTCCCTGTGCTTGCGTGGGTTCTCTCCAGGTTCTCCGGCTTCCTCCCATCATCCAAAAACATGCACCTCAGGTCAGGTTACCTGGCGCCGCGCTAGTGGCAGCCTGCTGCAGCAGCTCCCCCCTGAGAGCCCCCCCTGCTGTAGTGAAGAAATTTCCCCTCGGGGATTAATAAAGTGTATAAAATCAAAAATCAAATATATATATAGTATACATTGTACATAAAAAGAGCTTCAGAAGCTGCCTGAGATTTTTCTGGTTTGAAGCTTCCTTCAGAACCCCAGTGATGCAGTGATGCAGTGATCCAGTGAAGCTTGTCTGAACATCAATGGCTTCATTACAACCAGGAGCTGACAGATCATTCTGTTGCTCTTTATGACTAACGTGAACAAATCAGCACATGTAGCTGACAACAGGCCTGTATGTGTCCTGATCGTTGTCCGAGGAGACCCGATGGTCTCTTTAAAGTGGGTCGGTTCTGTGGGGAGCTGGGCGGGTCGGGACATTTCATTAAACACTTATTAAACAGAACTTTTCCAGTAGTTATGAGTGAACCTTCGTTTTCTGTGGCCTGTCTGACCTGCGGAGTTCCCCAAGGCTCCGATCCCGGTCCTCTGTACTTCTTCTGTTCACATGCTTCCACTGGAACATTCAGTACAACACAAACAACATGATGCTGTCATTCTGCAGAACTCAGACCGATCCGTGTCCTAAAACCACAACAGTTGTTTTGGTTTTGAAAGAGTTCAGGATTTAAATGAAGAGATTTTCGTTATTTAAAAGTTACTGATGATTATGATGTTAAGTTTTGCTGAACAACTGTTTGTTGTTAAAATAACTCATCATGATGTCTCAACATGCAGCTGTTTTTAGGCAAGACAAGTTTATTTGTACATCACATTTCAACAACAAGGTAATTCAAAGTGCTTCACATAAAACCATTAAAAGCATCAAAACATCAGGCAAAAGAAAAGGATATTTAAAAACAATTATGAACATTTATTAAAACACTAAACAAGCTAAAAAAAAATATAATAAAAGTTACAATGCAGTTTAAGAAATATAATAGTTAAAAACAAAAACTTTTGAATGTGTTTTTCAATAGAAACCTTAAACGTTGACATTTTATTCTGACAATAAAACCTTCATTATTTTATGTGATAATTTTAACGTGAATACAAACTACTTGCTTTATTTTACTTAAATACCAGCCGGAGGTAGAATTTCAGTCGTTGGTGGTAATTAAATATTTTCCTCAATAAACTTACATCTCCTTTTATAACGTCACTCAGAAACCAATTTGCTGAAAATATAATTAATACTGATTTAATTTGGTCTTCCAAGTAACAGAATTTAGTCCGACACTCTTCTGATAATCAATAAATTTCTCCCTGCAGCTCCTGTTTTGAAACTTCATCCTGATCTTTCCTCTTTTAATAACTTCCCATGTAAACATCTCTGGATGGCTGCAGCTGAAGAAGAATCTAATAAGATTAAATATATTGCAATTTAAATATCTTTTATGTTAAATCAGGTCCACACACCAGGGGGCGCTGCACAGGTCCATCAACATCATTCATGGGAATAAAAAACGTCCTCCAAAGTTTGCGATTTGCTATTTTTTGTCATTTTAATCACTGTAAACTGACTTTATTTAAACTGCTGAGGTGAGTTTTAGACGTTGTGATCAGAGAGACTGTTGGAGATGAAGATGTTCCTCCTCCTCCTCCTCGCCGTCTCCCCCATCAGTCCCAGCGAGCAGGTACGAGGACGCAAATACACGACAGTAATTAAAGGCGCTGACCTGGTTTTGGAGCTGCAAGTGAAGGCCTACATTCAGCGTGGTGGTGCGTTCACTGACACGTGCTGCGGTGGATGATGTTAATCCTGTTCGGTCTGTCAGCAGGAGCCGTGAAAACCTGCCGGACACATCGGCCCCAGGCCCCGAAACCAACCGATTAGATCTGGAGGATTCGTCTTTAACAGCATCAAAGTGTTCGCACGCGGCGGCTCGACTCCAGAGCTGGAAAACACGGCGTGAAATATTCAGTGTGCTCAGGATGTTTCAGGCGTCTCATCAGGTCACGTTGCTGCAAACTTCCTGCAGGAAGCCGAATGATCAGAAGAACGAAAATCTCAAAATGTCTCAACACTGAAACACTCGTTATTTCTTCTTCTGTGAAACAGTTTAATTCTCCTCGTACACACCGACAATATCACAGCTGATGACATCACAGCTGATGACATCACAGCTGATGTCTTTGTCACATGAATCAGAGACGACGACGGACATCAATAAGTATTTCTTTCTTTGCACTGCGCTGTCTCATCAAACACTCATGATGATGATGATGATGATGATGATGACTCCATGTTTGTTGTCGGTGACTCATCCTTTTCTACAGCTGATAATTGGATTACATAACCATTAATTGGTCCGTCCACTCTCAGAGACTCTGTTTACTCGTTGTGTCGCTTTTCACGCCTCCAGCAGCCAATCACAGCTCAGGTTCAGCTCCTCCACAGGTGGCTCCCAAAGGTCACCACCCCATGGTCTCTGATTGGTTCTCCTCTGTGGGTCACTTCCTGTCAGACAAAGCGGTGTCCCACAGGGTTCTGTTCTGGGTCCTGTGTTCTTCTCTTTATATAAGCTGCCTTTTATACATATCGTTACTCGTATAGAGGCATCATTATTGTTTTTATGCAGATGATATTCAGCTCCAACAATTGTTCACTTTAAATTATGGATGCTGTCGAGATTTGGACGTCTGACAACAAACTCCAGTTAGAAGCAAATAAGACAGAAGCTCTTAAAATGACTTTTCCTTGAACTGGCTCTGGTGGTCGGGCCTCAGTAAAGACGGATGGTTTGGTGTTTGTTTGTGAGAGGACGGCGCTGAGCGTCGCCTGGTGTTGATACCTGCAGGCTCAGCGAGCTTCTCGTCGCTCAGAGCGGATCTCGTGATTCTTCAGCCTGACGACGTGTTGGTGAGAAACATGCAGCTGCAGAGACGTGAAGATGCTTTTATGTAACGCTGCAGTCGCTGACAGGATGCGTGTGTGGCGCACAGAGACTGAAGTGGTTTTAACATGGACCCTGGTGTGATTATCAGCTGGTATGTTCAGCTTTTTACATAATGGTAACCCTCTCCTGGTTGTCATGGTTACCTGTTCTGACCTTTGCCTTTAATTCTCTCTGATACGACCCGTAGGAGCAAAGCAGGAGAAATCCCTGCTGAAAAGTAGACAACCTTTTAGGATGTGACATTGCACAATTTAACAAAAGTTTATAAAAGGAGATCACTTGCTCCGCCCACTGGCTGATGACATCACAGGCTTAAATGAAGGGTTCGGCAGGTTGTTTGAAGGAAATCAAGGTTTAACTTTTTTTTTAATCTTTTATTGGAGTTTGTCTTCGGCTCAGAGTTAGAGAGAGTCATGTAATCACAGCAGCATCATGACAACATTTGATTTATTAAAGTTCATACGACAAAATTATAATAAACAAAGTTAAAATAACTGCACAGCTGTTGATGAGCTAAATGATAAACCAATAAAATAGTCCAAATTTTTAAATGAATCAAATAAAAGTAATAATGATTAGTGGAAAACATTTACTGACTTTGTATTAGAGGAGGGAACGAGTGGCACGGTGCAGTGGTCCGATGTGCACCAATGTGGACCGATGTGGACTGATGTGGACTGATGTGGTCTGATGTGGACTGATGTGGACCGATGTGCACCAATGTGGACTGATGTGGACTGATGTGGACCGATGTGGTCCGATGTGCACCAATGTGGACCGATGTGGTCCGATGTGCACCAATGTGGACCGATGTGCACCAATGTGGACGGATGTGGACTGATGTGGTCTGATGTGGTCTGATGTGGACTGATGTGGTCTGATGTGGTCTGATGTGGACTGATGTGGAACTACATGAAACATCAAGCAGAACATTTTTAGGAGCTTCTTCCACACCTCCATCTCTGCGTCTGTCTGTCTCTCCGTCTCTCTCTCTGCTGACGGCTGCTCTCTTCTCTCCCAGCCTCTCTTCATATTCAGCAGCTCTCAGCCTGTAAGGACGAAGCGGAGGAGGAGGAGGAGGAGGAGGACGAGGAGGAGGAGGAGGAGAGCATCAGGCAGAGTAAAATAGAGCAGAATAAAGTGCCTGTGTGGAGTCTCTGCTGGATGCGGTTGCTCTGGATTATTCGGGACTTCGTTGGGTTTTTATCATTTGTGTGGTTTTCTGTTTCTGAAAGTTGTCATTGAACTGATGATGATGATGATGATGATGATGGTGATGATAGGCGGATGAAGAACACACATCGGGTCGCCCTCTGATTCATCCGCTCATTGATGCATCAGGAAAACCACGGCAGCTCTGCAGCCATGTGCTTCCATCGGATCGCCTGAGAGATAAACTGATAAATTACCCAGCAGGCATTGTGGCTTTCTATCTGCACATGCTGCTGCTCCACGCGGCGGTAAACGAATTGATCGAGGCGTCATCAAGGGGAGTAAAATCATGAAGGTGATGACTGAAGATTTAACTGTAAGATGAATGATCCGCCGGTCAGCTGACTGTCGTCAACCTTCTGGTCTGGAACCAGTTACGACTCTTACTTTCATCGACCCAACAGCGCCGACTCAATGACCACCGACTCACCTGACAGAGCTCCCGTCCGCATCACATCGTCTTCACCGGCACGCTGTCAGCAGTGTGCGCTCCATCCGGACTCCTCGTGTTCATCACGTCTCCTGATCGTGATGAAACTTAATGTCAGTATATAACATTCTTTTGTTTTCTGTCACATTGAGTGAACACTGAATGTTGGAGAGACTCCAGCGACCTCTCCGAGTGTTCACCAGGACCAAATGTTCACCATGTGGACGTCAGTCTGAAAACCTCCAAACTGTTTCTGTCTTCTGGACAGAAATGATGTCTGCGGTGAGAATGAAGTGCACGAAACGTTTTTTAAGTCGTTAAGTTTTGCAGGTTTTGAGGATATTTTTGTATGTGAATATCTGCTCGCCAAGTGGATCTCCGGTGTCTCGGAGCACTTTCTAATAATGGATCGGCCGTAAGCACTGACAGGTGACCTTCCTCAGACTTGGTACTCAGAGCAGGAGCGGATATTTGGTTCCCCTGGGGCTCCGCCCACTTCTCAGGGAGATGGCGGCGGCCATCGCCAGCTCCCTGATCCGACAGAAGCGTCAGGCCCGCGAGTCCAACAGCGACAAGGTCGCCACCAACAAGAGGCGGTCGAGTCCCAGTAAAGACCCGCGGTCTCTGTGTGAGAGACACATCTTCAGCGTCTTCAGCAAAGTCCGCTTCTGCAGCGGAAAGAAACGACCCGTGAAGAGAAAACCAGGTGGGTTCAGACTCAAAAATGTTCTCACCTTTCAGTAGTACCACTGAGGACCACTAGGGGCTGTCTCCGTAGACTCCATGTGTAGTACCACTGAGGACCACTAGGGGCTGTCTCCGTAGACTTCATCTGTAGTACCACTGAGGACCACTAGGGGCTGTCTCCGTAGACTCCATCTGTAGTACCACTGAGGACCATTAAGGGCTGTCTCCGTAGACTCCATGTGTAGTACCACTGAGGACCACTAGGGGCTGTCTCCATAGACTTCATCTGTAGTACCACTGAGGACCACTAGGTCCATAGAGTCCCATTAAAAGTCAGTAAATATTTCCATTATGGTGTTATTCGATAAACTTCCTCTTTCTGATCAGTATTCTGGTCCTTCTGGAAATAATGCATCATTCATTACAAATGGTAAATGGTCTGTACTTGTATAGTTTTATCACCTTTCGGTCTCAAAGCGCTTTAACATGTTTTTTTCCCCATTCACACACTAATGAGACAGATCACCATGCAAGGTGCTGCCATCAGGAGAACATTCACACACCGATGGTTCACCATCGGGAGCAACTTAGGGTTCAGTGTCTTGCTCAAGGACACTTAGGCATGTGGACAGGAGGAGCTGGGGATTGAACCACCAACCTTCCGATTAGTGGTCAACCCACTCTACCAACTAAGCTACAGCCTCCCTGTCCATAGTAGGACTCTAACAGGTATGTTTGGGGGCGGGGCTAATAGGTATGTTTGAGGGTTCACGCTCCCTGAGGTAGAATATCCAACAAACCACATCTGTTCATATTGCAGCCCAACATTAGCCCCAGTCCTTGTTAGCCTGTCAGGCTCCACCTGGTGGTGAGCAGTTACACTCTAACCAGGACATTTTCTTTTTAAAGTTCAGTTCAGGCGTCTCATCAGGTCTGACGTGTTCCTCCGACTTCACCGGGCCGGCGTGTCGACGATCGGCCTGTTGGCGGTCGGCGTGTCAGCGGTTGGCATGTCGACGGTCAGCGTGTTGGCGTGTTCAGTTCCTCCTCAGCTGCGTTCACTAGAACCTCCTGCAGCAGATTCGCTGACTGACTGACGTCATCAGTGTTTGTTGGAGCTGTGATTTGAAGTGTTTGTGGTGTTTCAGGTGTTTCTGGTATTTCAGGTGTTTCAGGTGTTTGTGGTGTTTCAGGTGCTTCTGATGTTTCTGGTGTTTCAGGTGTTTGTGGTGTTTGTGAGTCGGACCGGCGCTAGCCGGAGAACCTTTGACGTCATATTATATAAATCGAAGTTCATGTGTTTGCTGCAGATTCCTCAGGATCATCTGTTCTTTAATAAATGCAGGAAATAGAGCGCGTAGTTGGTTTAAAGTCTGCCATGTTAAATATTTAATGCTGGTGAAAAACAGAAAGAAGAAGCTAAAGTGAAACAGCGTCTCTGCAGCGTCCCCGGAGACCTTCCTCTAAAAATAATAACAGCGAGCGCTCTTCTGCAGGCTAATGAGGGAAAAGTGGACTTGAAGTCTTCGTCTGCTGGACGCCACGCAGCTTTTACACATTTATGAGCTGTGATGAGCGACGTCCCGCTGCAACCAGCACTTCCTGTTTTCTTGGCAGCGCAAAAACGGGAGGTATTATACAAATTTCTGCTTGATCAGCGCCTTCGCAGTTTACAGTCCAGAGACATCTGCACGTTCTCCAGCGAGGAGTTCCTTTAACTTCCTGTGTGTTTCTTTAACTTCCTGCGTGTTTCTTTAACTTCCTGTATGTTCCATTAACTTCCTGTATGTTCCTTTAACTTCCTGTATGTTCCTTTAACTTCCTGTATGTTCCTTTAACTTCCTCTATGTTCCTTTAACTTTCTGTATGTTCCTTTAACTTCTTGTATGTTCCTTTAACTTCCTCCATGTTCCTTTAGCTTCGTGTATGTTACTTTAACTTCCTCCATGTTCCTGTAACTTCCTCTATGTTCATTTAGCTTCCTGTATGTTACTTTAACTTCCTCATGTTCCTTTTTGACTTCCTGTATGTTCCTTTAACTTCCTCCATGTTCCTTTAACTTCCTCCCTGTTCCTTTAACTACCTGTATGATCCTTTAACTTCCTCTATGTTCCTTTAACTTCCTGTATGTTCCTTTAACTTCTGGTATGTTCCTTTAACTTCTGGTATGTTCCTTTAACGTCTTCATGTTCCTTTAACTTCCTTCATGTTCCTTTAACTTCCTCTATGTTCCTTTAACTTCCTCCATGATCATTTAACTTCCTGTACATTCCTTTAACTTCCTGTATGTTCCATTAACTTCCTGTATGTTCCTTAAACTTCCTTCATGTTCCTTTAACCTCCTCCATGTTCCTTTAACTTCCTCCATGTTCCTTTAACTTCCTTAATGTTCCTTTAACCTCCTCCATGTTCCTTTAACTTCCTCCATGTTCCATTAACTTCCTGTATGTTCCTTTAACTTCCTGTATTACCTTTAACTTCCTGTATTACCTTTGACTTCCTGTATGTTCCTTTAACTTCCTCCATGTTCCATTAACTTCCTCCATGTTCCTTTAACTTCCTGTATGTTCCATTAACTTCCTGTATGTTCCTTTAACTTCCTGTATGTTCCTTTAACTTCCTTCATGTTCCTTTAACCTCCTCCATGTTCCATTAACTTCCTGTATGTTTGATTAACTACCTGTATGTTCCCTTAACTTCCTGTATGTTTCATTAACTTCCTGTATGTTTCATTAACTTCCTGTATGTTCCTTTAACGTCCTGTATGTTCCTTTAACTTCCTCCATGTTCCATTAACTTCCTCCATGTTCCATTAACTTCCTGTATGTTCGTTTAACTTCCTGTATTGCCTTTAACTTCCTGTATGTTCCTTTAACTTCCTGTATGTTCCTTTAACTTCCTTCATGTTCCTTTAGCCTCCTCCATGTTCCATTAACTTCCTGTATGTTTGATTAACTACCTGTATGTTCCATTAACTTACTGTATGTTCCTTTAACTTCCTGTATGTTCCCTTAACTTCCTGTATGTTTCATTAACTTCCTGTATGTTTCATTAACTTCCTGTATGTTCCTTTAACTTCCTGTATGTTCCCTTAACTTCCTGTATGTTTCATTAACTTCCTGTATGTTTCATTAACTTCCTGTATGTTCCTTTAACGTCCTGTATGTTCCTTTAACTTCCTCCATGTTCCATTAACTTCCTCCATGTTCCATTAACTTCCTGTATGTTCGTTTAACTTCCTGTATTACCTTTAACTTCCTGTATGTTTCTTTAACGTCCTGTATGTTCATTTAACTTCCTGTATGTTCCATTAACTTCCTGTAAGTTCCTTTATCTTCCTGTATGTTCCTTTAACTTCCTCTTGAGACATTATCTCTAGAACGCCTTCAGGTAATTTATTGAAACTTGGCAAAAAGGTTCACCTTTTAATAAGGATGAACTGATTAGATTGTAGTGGTCAATGGTCAAAAGTCAAGGTCACTGTGACCTCACGTCTGTCCTTTTTCTGGTGAACGCTGTCTCAGGAACGCCTCCAGAGACCTTCTTCAAATTTGGCACAAATGTTTGCTTGGACTGAAGGAGGAGGGGAATAGATTTTGGTGGTGAGAGGTCAAAGGTCACAGTGATATGACCTCACCTGATTGCAATATCTCAGGAACACATTGAGGGATTTTTAAAAAAAAGATTTGGCACGAACATTCACTGAACGGTGATTTGATTTGGGGGTCAAAGGTCACTGTCCACTGGGGTCATCATGTTTCTCTCCATCACTGCACAGCTTATTGTGAAACATCAGGGCAGGAAGTGTCCTAGTGAACTGATGGAGACTCAACAAACTATAGACAGGAATAATTATCAATAAGTGTTTGGTTGTGATTGTTTGTGTTATTGTGTATTATGTATATTATTATTATTATTATTATTATTATATATATTATTATACATTACATTTATCTGACTCTTTTATCCAAAGCGACTTACAATAAGTTCATTTCAACCATGAGGGTACAAAACCAGAACAACAAGAATCAAGAAAATATAATTTCTTCCAGAAAGCCAAACTACAAAGTTCTATCAGTAAGTTCCATTTTAAGATACTAAAGTTCTACTGTTCAAGGTAAAGTCTGAAGAGGTGTGTTTTTAGTTTATGGTGGAAGATGTTCAGAGTTTCTGCTGTCCTGATGTCGGTGGGGAGCTCATTCTACCATTTAGGAGCCAGGACAGAGGAGGAGGAGGAGGAGTGGAGTAGTGTGAGTGAATCTAGGAGGTCAAAGACCAGTGGAGCTGCTGCATTCTGGATGAGCTGCAGAGGTCGGATGGTACTAACAGGTAGACCTGCCAGGAGGGAGTTACAGTAGTTCAGACGTGAGATGACCAGAACCTGGACCAGAACCTGGACTAGAACCTGGACCAGAACCTGGACCAAAACCTGGACCTCCTTTTGAGTGAGAAGAGGACGTATTCTCCTGATGTTGTGCAGCATGTATCTACAGGAACGTGTTGTTGCAGTGATGTTGGCAGTAAGAGAGAGTTGACTGTGGAGTGTCTCCGAGGTTCTTATCAGTCAGGGTCGGGATAACAGAGTTGTTGAAGGTAGTAGTCAGGTCGAGGGTGGGAGAGTCTTTCTCTGGAAGGAAGAGCAGTTCGGTCTTGTGGAGGTTGATTTCCAGGTGGTGTGAGGACATCCACTGAGAGATGTCAGTCAGACAGGCAGAGATTCATGCTGCTACCTGTGTTTCAGATCTGGAAAAGAGAGGATCAGTTGGGTGTCATCAGCATAGCTGTGGTAGGAAAAGACATGCGAGTGAAGGACAGAGCTGAGAGAGTCGGTGTACAGAGAGAAGAGGAGGGGACCCGGGACGGAGCCTTGAGGGACACCAGTAGTCAGAGGACAAGGTTCAGACACAGATCCTCTCCAAGTTACCCGGTAGGTGAGGTCGTTGAGGTAGGATGAGAACAGGGAGAGAGCAGAGCCTGAGACACCGAGGTCCTGAAGGAGGAAAGAAGGATCTGGTGGTTCACTGTGTCAAATGCAGCAGAAGGTCTAGAAGGATCAGGACAGAGGACAGAGAGGCTGCTCTAGCAGTGTGAAGCTGCTCAGAGACAGAAGGAGGACCGTCTCTGTTGAGTGGTCTGTTGAAACCAGACTGGTGGTCAAGAAAGTTATTATGGTGGAGATAGGAGGAGAGTTGGTTGAAAATAGCTCGCTCCAGAGTTTTAGAAAGAAAGGGAAGAAGAGAGACGGTCTGTAGTTATACATGTATATTATATATATATATATATATATGAAAATAATAATATACATATGTATTGTTGTTATTATATATATATATACAGTATATTATTGCCGACAGGATGGATAGCCGCGGTCTGCGTCTTTTTACATGATGCAGTAACACCTCATTCGTCTCGACCATCTGCATGTTTAAAGATTCGCACAGTGACTATATCCACCAAAATGTATTTAAGTTAAGTTTATATAACAAGAAAAGAAGAAAAATAAGATACAAATTAATAAAACTAAAACATTTAAATGTGTTAATTCAGTTCATGTTTTTATGTTTTCAGCAAAAATAATTCAGGACAAATAACGAACTATAAGGAGGTGGATTTAGAATAAAGAAAAACACTTTATAATGTCAAATAAGAAGATCCACGATCACATTAACAAACACACATGAATGTCACAGACTCATTTGAATTGTGCTAATTATTGCTGAAAACATAAAATCATAACAAAGTTGATCTCTCAGTTGAAGAGATGAGAGAATAATTCAGCTTCCTGTTTAAATATTCCCTGTGTGTGCTTTTATTCTATTTATTGAACATGAGAGCGGATGGTTTCCTCTCATCTGCAGCACATGACGAGGTGTTTGAAACTCACAGCTCCAACACACACTTATAAATATACATCACGGATTACAATCACAGATGTGTCATGTCAGTTTTAAAATCTTCCAGATTCAGACTTTAGATTCAGGAGATTAAAGTGAAGCTT
This sequence comes from Embiotoca jacksoni, assembly GCF_022577435.1. Classification (NCBI taxonomy): domain Eukaryota; kingdom Metazoa; phylum Chordata; class Actinopteri; family Embiotocidae; genus Embiotoca; species Embiotoca jacksoni. The sequence goes on from NW_027185412.1 coordinate 1,597,326, forward strand.
GTCGTACGGCTTCCACAACAAACCACATGACCGTTTCTTACAAACATACCATAAACAACACGCTAACTATGGATCACATGACTGCATGATGAAGCTGCGCATTAACTGCGTATTAAATGTTTTTAAATGGGTTTTCTACACCGTGAAACACAGGGCCGCTGTTAGAGAACAGGAAGTCATCCCTAACATACTTTAATTCAATATATATATATATATATATATATATATATATATATATATATATATATATATATATACATATATCAATGATATACTCTGACACAGTGGTGCAGTGGTTAGCATTGTCACCTCACAGCAAAAAGGTTCCGGGTTGGAATCCGGTCCTGGGCCTTTCTGTGTGAGTTTGCATGTTCTCCCTGTGCTTGCGTGGGTTCTCTCTGGGTGCTCCGGCTTCCTCCCAACATCCAAAAACATGCACCTCAGGTTAATTGGTGGTTCTAGAAATTTCCCTTAGGTGTGAATGAGAGTGTGAATGGTCTTTGTTTCCGTCAGTCTCTCTGTGGCCCTTGGAGGGAGGCTGTAGCTCAGACGGTGGAGTGGGTTGCACACTAATCAGAAGGTTGTTGGTTCGGCCCCCAGCTCCTCCTGCCCACATGCCCAAGTGTCCTTGAGCAAGACACTGCACCCTAAAAAAAAAAATTGCTGTTGTAAGTCGCTTTGGATAAAAGCGTCAGCTAAATGTAATGTAATAATATATGTATACAGCAGCAAATCAGAACTAGGGTTATTTCAGGGTGCGTTCAGGTGTCCTTCCAACAGAACTTTACAGTCTCATACAAAGTCCCTCTAACAGGAAGAAAAACCTCCATCAGAACCCGGTTCCTCAAAGCCTTCAAAATTAACATATTACAGTCTGTTTATTATTCATCTTCGAAAATGATAAATAAAACTCTGTAATGACATCATTGTTAAAAGGTGAATTCAGTTGGTTTCCAGCTGTGTCGGCTGGATGTTGAACATACGGAGACTTCACAGCGTGTGAATGAGCATGAATGAAATGAGGCGGCCATGTTTGTTTGTTGGTCAGGTATTTCTGGATTAATTAGATAGATCAATGACAGAAATAGTTTTATTTTAATGTTCTTCATGAGTCAGAAACTGGTGATGACAGAAAGTATTCTGAAGACTTTGACTGTGAGTGTTTGTGGTTCTGCACATACACAAAAAGAAATGGATGTTTTTTGTTCGTAGTCTCTCCGTCAGACATTTGTTGTTGAGGGACGACAGAAGAGGTTTTTACCTGGTTTGTTCCTGGACATCTGTCAGTCAGTCAGTCAGTGAGACGTTAAGTAGCACAGCAGCCTGCTCCACATTCAACTCTGTCTTCTGGTCTATTTCTGACCGAGTCCAGTCCTTCTGGCCCACATTGTCATCTGGAGCATCACTGCTGCTGTTCAGCCTCCACTGTGTTCACGTCCTCAGACCCTCAGACAGGACGGACGCCGTCGGGTGGGTGTGTTGGTGGATGTTGGTGGATGTTGGTGGATGTTGGTGGATGTTGGTGGATGTTGAAGGATGTTGGTGGATGTTGGTGGATGTTGGAGGATGTTGGAGGATGTTGGTGGATGTTGGTGGATGTTGGAGGATGTTGGTGGATGTTAGTGGATGTTGGAGGATGTTGGAGGATGTTGGTGGATGTTGGAGGATGTTGGTGGACGTTGGTGGATGTTGAAGGATGTTGGTGGATGTTGGAGGATGTTGGAGGATGTTGGAGGATGTTGGTGGATGTTGGAGGATGTTGGTGGATGTTGGAGGATGTTGGAGGATGTTGGAGGATATTGGTGGATGTTAGTGGATGTTGGAGGATGTTGGTGGATGTTGGAGGATGTTGGAGGATGTTGGTGGATGTTGGTGGATGTTGGAGGATGTTGGAGGATGTTGGTGGATGTTGGTGGATGTTGGAGGATGTTGGAGGATGTTGGAGGATGTTGGTGGATGTTGGAGGATGTTGGTGGATGTTAGTGGATGTTGGAGGATGTTGGAGGATGTTGGTGGATATTGGTGGATGTTAGTGGATGTTGGAGGATGTTAGTGGATGTTGGAGGATGTTGGAGGATGTTGGTGGATGTTGGAGGATGTTGGTGGACGTTGGTGGATGTTGAAGGATGTTGGTGGATGTTGGAGGATGTTGGAGGATGTTGGAGGATGTTGGTGGATGTTGGAGGATGTTGGTGGATGTTGGAGGATGTTGGAGGATGTTGGAGGATATTGGTGGATGTTAGTGGATGTTGGAGGATGTTGGTGGATGTTGGAGGATGTTGGAGGATGTTGGTGGATGTTGGTGGATGTTGGAGGATGTTGGAGGATGTTGGTGGATGTTGGTGGATGTTGGAGGATGTTGGAGGATGTTGGAGGATGTTGGTGGATGTTGGAGGATGTTGGAGGATGTTGGAGGATATTGGTGGATGTTAGTGGATGTTGGAGGATGTTGGTGGATGTTGGAGGATGTTGGAGGATGTTGGTGGATGTTGGTGGATGTTGGAGGATGTTGGAGGATGTTGGTGGATGTTGGTGGATGTTGGAGGATGTTGGTGGATGTTGAAGGATGTTGGTGGATGTTGGTGGATGTTGGAGGATGTTGGAGGATGTTGGTGGATGTTGGTGGATGTTGGAGGATGTTGGTGGATGTTGGTGGATGTTGGAGGATGTTGGAGGATGTTGGAGGATGTTGGTGGATGTTGGAGGATGTTGGTGGATGTTGAAGGATGTTGGTGGATGTTGGTGGATGTTGGAGGATGTTGGAGGATGTTGGTGGATGTTGGTGGATGTTGGAGGATGTTGGTGGATGTTGGAGGATGTTGGTGGATGTTGGTGGATGTTGGAGGATGTTGGAGGATGTTGGAGGATGTTGGAGGATGTTGGTGGATGTTAGTGGATGTTGGAGGATGTTGGTGGATGTTGGAGGATGTTGGAGGATGTTGGAGGATGTTGGTGGATGTTGGAGGATGTTGGAGGATGTTGGAGGATGTTGGTGGATGTTAGTGGATGTTGGTGGATGTTGGAGGATGTTGGAGGATGTTGGAGGATGTTGGTGGATGTTGGAGGATGTTGGAGGATGTTGGTGGATGTTGGAGGATGTTGGTGGATGTTGGAGGATGTTGGAGGATGTTGGAGGATGTTGGTGGATGTTAGTGGATGTTGGAGGATGTTGGTGGATGTTGGAGGATGTTGGTGGATGTTGGAGGATGTTGGAGGATTTGGTGGATGTTAGTGGATGTTGGTGGATGTTGGAGGATGTTGGTGGATGTTGGAGGATGTTGGTGGATGTTGGAGGATGTTGGAGGATGTTGGTGGATGTTGGTGGATGTTGGTGGATGTTGGAGGATGTTGGAGGATGTTGGAGGATTTGGTGGATGTTGGTGGATGTTAGTGGATGTTGGAAGATGTTGGAGGATGTTGGTGGATGTTGGTGGATGTTGGAGGATGTTGGAGGATTTGGTGGATGTTGGTGGATGTTAGTGGATGTTGGAAGATGTTGGAGGATGTTGGTGGATGTTGGTGGATGTTGGAGGATGTTGGAGGATGTTGGTGGATGTTGGTGGATGTTGGTGGATGTTGGAGGATGTTGGTGGATGTTGGTGGATGTTGGAGGATGTTGGTGGATGTTAGAGGATGTTGGTGGATGTTGGTGGATGTTGGAGGATGTTGGTGGATGTTAGAGGATGTTGGTGGATGTTGGTGGATGTTGGTGGATGTTGATGAAGACAAACGATGTGAGATCAACTGAGAAGAGTTGATATGAAACACAGGAGAGACTGATGAATAATGAATGTGTTCAAAGAGTGTGACTTTTATTTTGAAATAGAGGACATTTACTGTGAAGTGTGTGTGTTCCTGTGTTTGTTGTGTTCACACTCTGAACTTCGTGTGTGTGTGTGTGTGTGTGTGTGTGTGTGTGTGTGTGTGTGTGTGTGTGTGTGTGTGTGTGTGTGTGTGTGTTGTGTTTCAGAGCCGCAGCTGAAGGGCATCGTGACGCGTCTCTTCAGTGAGCAGGGTTTCTTCCTGCAGATGCAGCCTGATGGAAGCATCAGTGGGAATAAGGACGAGAACAGCGACTACAGTGAGTTTCTAAGCTCCGCCCTGTTTCATGACTCTGAATCATTTGAAATGTTCTCTAATAATTGAGCAACAGTTCCGAGATGAAAATGTGATGTGAGGCGTTGAGGAAACATCTGTAAATTATATCTACACAGAAACATTCTCTTAGTCTAGATGCATGAAATCTAAAACTTTGAACCATAATGTGTATTTTTCATTTTCCTAAAATGGATTATATTAAATGATCTATTAGTTTCTGAACCGGTTTGATGTATTTTGGGGCGACAGTGAGCTGCAGCAGAAAGTGAGGAAGAAGAGGATGAGGGGAGGAGGAAGAGGTGGAGGAGGAGTAGGTGGAGGAGAGTAGGAGGAGGAGGTGGTGGAGGAGAGGAGGAGGAAGTGGAGGAGAGGAGGAAGAGGAGAGGTGAAGGAGGTGGAGGAGAGTAGGAGGAGGGGAGGAGGAGGAGGTGGAGGAGGAGGAGAGGAGGAAAGGAGGAGGAGGAGGAGATGTTTGGATTCTCCCTCAGATCATCTCTGTGCCTGCGTTAAATAAAGGAGGATTAACAGCAGCCGTCGCCGCAGGCCTCTTCCTCTTCCTCCTCCTCCTACTCCTACTCCTACTCCTCCTCCTCCTCCTCCTCCTCCTCCTCACCCACTGCAGCTCTCTGTCCCTGAGGATTAAATCCCCCCCCCCCTTTATTCTCTCAGCGTCACGTCAGCATCCTGTCGATGGTTTAAACCTCGTTATAAAACACAACTGATGAAATGTGCTTTTGTTGGATCTGATGTGGGAAGATGAGAATTATTGAAACAGGAGAGAATCAAACGTTCTGTTGATGATTTGAACAAAAAGAATTCCATCCTGCCTGAAAGGAAATCTTTTATTTTTTAGCTGTTTCTACCTCTGCAGTAACTTCCTGTCTGTCTGTCTGTCTGTGTGTGTGTGTGTGTGTGTGTGTGTGTGTGTGTGTGTGTGTGTGTGTGTGTGTGTGTGTGTGTGTGTGTCTGCCTGTCTGTCTGTCAGCTCTGTTTAACCTGATCCCGGTAGGTCTCCGGGTGGTTGCCATGCAGGGGGTGAAGGCCGGTTTGTACGTGGCGATGAACGCTGAAGGATTTCTCTACACTTCAGTAAGAACATCAACTCTGAAGACTTTTTTCTCTGTTCATGATTTTGTGTTTCAAGAAGTAAAAATTAAGCCTTACATTAGCGTAGCCACCGATGCTAACAGCAGACTGCAGCTGCTTCAAAGTAAAAGACCTCCAGAGGCAATGCGCTGCGTTGTTTTGAGTTGGGCAGCTTTTATTCTGAAATGTTTTATTGTGAAGCAGATAGAGGACTTTCAGATAATATATTAAAGTTTTAGTCATGTGGAGTTTGTTGATCTTCCAACGGCCTCACCTTGTCTCTGTTAGCTTGATAAACTGTTAGTGGTACTCGGTCTCCTGTAGGAGGTCACTCAGGAAGCAGCTTCCTGTTGAAGCAGCTTTCACAAAATCCAACATTGCAAGCGAAAGTACTGTTTCTACTTTTAATGGACGACATGAGCTGTGGTGGATTTATATGCTTCTTTTATTTTGAAGGAGTTCCTTGATAGAACAATCAGATTTTACAATGAATCATAACAACCAAGTAGAGACCAATAATTCAGTTGTGTGTGTGTGTGTGTGTGTGTGTGTGTGTGTGTCAGGATGTGTTCACAGCAGAGTGTAAGTTTAAGGAGTCGGTGTTTGAGAACTATTACGTCATCTACTCATCCACGCTGTACCGGCAGCACGAGTCGGGCCGGGCCTGGTTCCTCGGCCTCAACAAGGACGGCGTCATCATGAAGGGAAACCGCGTGAAGAAAACCAAACCCTGCTCACACTTCGTCCCCCGACCCATCGAAGGTGAGACACTCATCTAAGGATGCAGCAGGCTGCAGGTCAAAGGTCGAGGGAGTGGGGGGGAAGGGGAGGGTAGTTAGCCTAGCTTAGCACAAACCATGTGGACAATGTTAGATGCAACAACTCCATCTATTCATTGGACAAGAGACGAAATGTGAATGGAGTCTTCAGGTGCGGACGTCTCGACACATCGGGGGCGTCGCCAATAAAGAAAATACAAAATACTCATCAGGGAAATATTTTGCATTATCTTCATACTGACATCGTTTTAAAAAAGAAGGTTCAAATAGATTTCTGTCAGCTTGTCACAACTATCACAAACACCGTCGGACAAGATGGATGTCGCTCTGCTGATAGGAGAGTTTCAGAGAGTTTCATAGGTTTGTAGAGTTTCGTAGTTTTGTAGTTTCGTAGAGTTTCATAGAGTTTCGTTGGGTCGTAGAGGTTCATAGTTTCGTAGGTTCGTAGAGTTTCATTGGTTCATAGAGGTTCATAGAGTTTCGTAGGTTCATAGAGTTTCATTGGTTAGTAGAGGTTCATAGAGTTTCATTGGTTCATAGAGGTTCGTAGAGTTTCGTAGGTTCATAGAGTTTCATTGGTTAGTAGAGGTTCATAGAGTTTCGTAGGTTCGTAGAGTTTCGTAGGTTCGTAGAGTTTCGTAGAGGTTCGTAGAGTTTTGTAGGTTCGTAGAGTTTCGTAGAGATTCGTAGAGTTTCGTAGAGTTTTATAGGTTCATAGAGTTTTGTAGGTCCGTAGAGTTTCGTAGGTTCATAGAGTTTCGTAGGTTCGTAGAGTTTCGTAGGTTCGCAGAGTTTCATAGAGGTTCGTAGAGTTTCATAGGTTCGTAGAGTTTCGTAGAGATTCATAGAGTTTCGTAGAGTTTTATAGGTTCATAGAGTTTCGTAGGTTCGTAGAGTTTCGTAGGTTCATAGAGTTTTGTAGGTTCGTAGAGTTTCGTAGGTTCGCAGAGTTTCATAGAGGTTCGTAGAGTTTCGTAGAGGTTCGTAGAGTTTCGTAGGTTCGTAGAGTTTCGTAGAGATTCGTAGAGTTTCGTAGAGTTTTATAGGTTCATAGAGTTTCGTAGGTCCGTAGAGTTTTGTAGGTTCGTAGAGTTTTGTAGGTTCGTAGAGTTTCGCAGGTTCGTAGAGTTTCATAGAGGTTCGTAGAGTTTCGTAGGTTCGTAGAGTTTCGTAGAGATTCATAGAGTTTCGTAGAGTTTTATAGGTTCATAGAGTTTCGTAGGTCCATAGAGTTTTGTAGGTTCGTAGAGTTTCGTAGAGTTTCTTAGAGGTTCGTAGAGTTTCGTAGAGTTTTATAGGTTCATAGAGTTTCGTAGGTCCGTAGAGTTTTGTAGAGTTTCTTAGAGGTTCGTAGAGTTTCATAGAGTTTTATAGGTTCATAGAGTTTCGTAGGTCCGTAGAGTTTTGTAGGTTCGTAGAGTTTCGTAGAGTTTCTTAGAGGTTCGTAGAGTTTCGTAGAGTTTTATAGGTTCATAGAGTTTCGTAGGTCCGTAGAGTTTTGTAGAGTTTCTTAGAGGTTCGTAGAGTTTCGTAGAGTTTTATAGGTTCATAGAGTTTCGTAGGTCCGTAGAGTTTTGTAGGTTCGTAGAGTTTTGCAGGTTCGTAGAATTTCGCAGGTTCGTAGAGTTTCATAGAGGTTCATAGAGTTTTGTAGAGGTTCGTAGAGTTTCGTAGGTTCGTAGAGTTTCTTAGGTTCGTAGAGTTTCGTAGGTTCATAGTTTCATTGGTTCGTAGAGTTTCATAGGTTCATAGAGTGTCGTAGAGTTTTGTAGAGTTTTGTAGGTTCGTAGAGTTTCGTAGAGTTTCGTAGAGGTTCGTAGAGTTTTGTAGAGTTTCATAGGTTCGTAGAGTTTTGTAGAGTTTCGTAGGTTCGTAGAGTTTTGTAGAGGTTCGTAGAGTTTCGTAGGTTCGTAGAGTTTCTTAGGTTCGTAGAGTTTCGTAGGTTCATAGTTTCATTGGTTCGTAGAGTTTCATAGGTTCATAGAGTGTCGTAGAGTTTTGTAGAGTTTTGTAGGTTCGTAGAGTTTCGTAGAGTTTCGTAGAGGTTCGTAGAGTTTTGTAGAGTTTCATAGGTTCGTAGAGTTTTGTAGAGTTTCGTAGGTTCGTAGAGTTTCGTAGAGGTTCGTAGAGTTTCGTAGGTTCGTAGAGTTTCGTAGAGTTTCGTAGGTTCGTAGAGTTTCGTAGAGGTTCGTAGAGTTTTGTAGGTTCGTAGAGTTTCGTAGGTTCGTAGAGTTTCGTAGGTTCATAGTTTCATTGGTTCGTAGAGTTTCATAGGTTCGTGGAGTTTTGTAGAGTTTTATAGAGTTTCTTTGGTTCGTAGAGTTTTGTAGGTTCGTAGAGTTTCGCAGGTTCGTAGAGTGTCGTAGAGTTTCGTAGAGTTTCATTGGTTCGTAGAGTTTTGTAGGTTCGTAGAGTTTCGTAGAGTTTCGTAGAGGTTCGTAGAGGTTCGTAGAGTTTCGTAGCTTAGTCGAGTTTCGTAGAGTTTTGTAGGTTCGTGGAGTTTCATAGAGTTTCTTTTGTTTGTAGACTTTCATAGGTTCGTAGAGTTTTGTAGAGTTTCATAGGTTCGTAGAGTTTCGTAGGTTCGTAGAGTTTCGTAGAGGTTCGGTGAGTTTCTTTGGTTCGTAGAGTTTTGTGGGTTCGTAGAGTTTCATAGAGTTTCGTAGGTTCGTAGAGTTTTGCAGAGTTTCGTAGGTTCGTAGAGTTTCGTAAAGGTTCATAGAGTTTCGTAGAGTTTCGTAGAGTTTCTTTGGTTCGTAGAGTTTTGTGGGTTCGTAGAGTTTCGTAGAGTTTCGTAGGTTCGTAGAGTTTCATAGAGGTTCGTAGAGTTTTGTAGTTTCATAGGTTCGTAAAGTTTTGTAGAGTTTCGTAGGTCCGTAGAGTTTCGTAGAGGTTCGTAGAGTTTCATAGCATCGTAGAGTTTCGTAGAGTTTTATAGGTTCATAGAGTTTCGTAGGTCCGTAGAGTTTTGTAGAGTTTCTTAGAGGTTCGTAGAGTTTCGTAGAGTTTTATAGGTTCATAGAGTTTCGTAGGTCCGTAGAGTTTTGTAGGTTCGTAGAGTTTTGTAGGTTCATAGAGTTTCGCAGGTTCGTAGAGTTTCATAGAGGTTCGTAGAGTTTCGTAGGTTCGTAGAGTTTCGTAGAGATTCATAGAGTTTCGTAGAGTTTTATAGGTTCATAGAGTTTCGTAGGTCCATAGAGTTTTGTAGGTTCGTAGAGTTTCTTAGAGGTTCGTAGAGTTTCGTAGAGTTTTATAGGTTCATAGAGTTTCGTAGGTCCGTAGAGTTTTGTAGAGTTTCTTAGAGGTTCGTAGAGTTTCGTAGAGTTTTATAGGTTCATAGAGTTTCGTAGGTCCGTAGAGTTTTGTAGGTTCGTAGAGTTTTGTAGAGTTTCGTAGAGTTTTGCAGGTTCGTAGAATTTCGCAGGTTCGTAGAATTTCGCAGGTTCGTAGAGTTTCATAGAGGTTCATAGAGTTTTGTAGAGGTTCGTAGAGTTTCGTAGGTTCGTAGAGTTTCGTAGGTTCATAGTTTCATTGGTTCGTAGAGTTTTGTAGAGTTTCGTAGGTTCGTAGAGTTTCGTAGAGGTTCGTAGAGTTTCGTAGGTTCGTAGAGTTTCGTAGAGTTTCGTAGGTTCGTAGAGTTTCGTAGGTTCATAGTTTCATTGGTTCGTAGAGTTTCGTAGGTTCGTAGAGTTTCGTAGAGTTTCATAGGTTCGTGGAGTTTTGTAGAGTTTCGTAGAGTTTCTTTGGTTCGTAGAGTTTTGTAGGTTCGTAGAGTTTCGCAGGTTCGTAGAATGTCGTAGAGTTTCGTAGAGTTTCATTGGTTCGTAGAGTTTTGTAGGTTCGTAGATTTTCGTAGAGGTTCGTAGAGGTTCGTAGAGTTTCGTAGCTTAGTCGAGTTTCGTAGAGTTTTGTAGGTTCGTGGAGTTTCGTAGAGTTTCTTTTGTTTGTAGACTTTCATAGGTTCGTAGAGTTTTGTAGAGTTTCATAGGTTCGAAGAGTTTCGTAGGTTCGTAGAGTTTCGTAGAGGTTCGGTGAGTTTCGTAGGTTCGTAGAGTTTCGTAGAGTTTCGCAGGTTCGTAGAGTTTCATAGAGTTTCGTAGGTTCGTAGAGTTTCGTAAAGGTTCATAGAGTTTCGTAGAGTTGCGTAGAGTTTCTTTGGTTCGTAGAGTTTTGTGGGTTCGTAGAGTTTCGTAGAGTTTCGTAGGTTCGTAGAGTTTCATAGAGGTTCGTAGAGTTTTGTAGTTTCATAGGTTCGTAAAGTTTTGTAGAGTTTCGTAGGTCCGTAGAGTTTCGTAGAGGTTCGTAGAGTTTCATAGCATCGTAGAGTTTCATAGAGGTTCGTAGAGTTTTGTAGAGTTTCGTAGGTTCGTAGAGTTTCGTAAAGGTTCATAGAGTTTCGTAGAGTTTCTTTGGTTCGTAGAGTTTTGTGGGTTCGTAGAGTTTCGTAGAGTTTCGTAGGTTCGTAGAGTTTCATAGAGGTTCGTAGAGTTTTGTAGTTTCATAGGTTCGTAAAGTTTTGTAGAGTTTCGTAGGTCCGTAGAGTTTCGTAGAGGTTCGTAGAGTTTCATAGGATCGTAGAGTTTCATAGAGGTTCGTAGAGTTTCGTAGAGTTTCGTAGGTTCGTAAAGTTTCGTAGAGTTTCGTAGGTTCGTAGATTTTTGTAGAGTTTCATTGGTTTTTAGAATTTCGTTGAGGTTCGTAGAGTTTCGTAGGTTCGTAGATTTTTGTAGGTTCGTAGAGTTTCGTAGAGTTTCGTAGGTTCGTAGAGTTTTGTAGAGTTTCGTAGGTTCGTAGAGTTTCGTAGAGGTTCGTAGAGTTTTGTAGAGTTTTATTGGTTCGTAGAGTTTCGTAGAGGTTCGTAGAGTTTCGTAGGTTCGTAGAGTTTCGTAGGTTCGTAGAGTTTTGTAGAGTTTCGTAGATTTTCATAAAGTTTCATTGGTTCGTAGAATTTCGTTGAGGTTCGTAGAGTTTCGTAGGTTTGTAGATTTTTGTAGGTTCGTAGAGTTTCGTAGAGGTTCGTAGAGTTTCATAGCATCATAGAGTTTCATAGAGGTTCGTAGAGTTTTGTAGAGTTTCGTAGGTTCGTAGAGTTTCGTAAAGGTTCATAGAGTTTCGTAGAGTTTCGTAGAGTTTCTTTGGTTCGTAGAGTTTTGTGGGTTCGTAGAGTTTCGTAGAGTTTCGTAGGTTCGTAGAGTTTCATAGAGGTTCGTAGAGTTTTGTAGTTTCATAGGTTCGTAAAGTTTTGTAGAGTTTCGTAGGTCCGTAGAGTTTCGTAGAGGTTCGTAGAGTTTCATAGGATCGTAGAGTTTCATAGAGGTTCGTAGAGTTTCGTAGAGTTTCGTAGGTTCGTAAAGTTTCGTAGAGTTTCGTAGGTTCGTAGATTTTTGTAGAGTTTCATTGGTTTTTAGAATTTCGTTGAGGTTCGTAGAGTTTCGTAGGTTCGTAGATTTTTGTAGGTTCGTAGAGTTTCGTAGAGTTTCGTAGGTTCGTAGAGTTTTGTAGAGTTTCGTAGGTTCGTAGAGTTTCGTAGAGGTTCGTAGAGTTTTGTAGAGTTTTATTGGTTCGTAGAGTTTCGTAGAGGTTCGTAGAGTTTCGTAGGTTCGTAGAGTTTCGTAGGTTCGTAGAGTTTTGTAGAGTTTCGTAGATTTTCATAAAGTTTCATTGGTTCGTAGAATTTCGTTGAGGTTCGTAGAGTTTCGTAGGTTTGTAGATTTTTGTAGGTTCGTAGAGTTTCGTAGAGGTTCGTAGAGTTTCATAGCATCATAGAGTTTCATAGAGGTTCGTAGAGTTTTGTAGAGTTTCGTAGGTTCGTAGAGTTTCGTAAAGGTTCATAGAGTTTCGTAGAGTTTCGTAGAGTTTCTTTGGTTCGTAGAGTTTTGTGGGTTCGTAGAGTTTCGTAGAGTTTCGTAGGTTCGTAGAGTTTCATAGAGGTTCGTAGAGTTTTGTAGTTTCATAGGTTCGTAAAGTTTTGTAGAGTTTCGTAGGTCCGTAGAGTTTCGTAGAGGTTTGTAGAGTTTCATAGGATCGTAGAGTTTCATAGAGGTTCGTAGAGTTTCGTAGGTTCGTAAAGTTTCGTAGAGTTTCGTAGGTTCGTAGATTTTTGTAGAGTTTCATTGGTTTTTAGAATTTCGTTGAGGTTCGTAGAGTTTCGTAGGTTCGTAGATTTTTGTAGGTTCGTAGAGTTTCGTAGAGTTTCATAGGTTCGTAGAGTTTTGTAGAGTTTCGTAGGTTCGTAGAGTTTCGTAGAGGTTCGTAGAGTTTTGTAGAGTTTTATTGGTTCGTAGAGTTTCGTAGAGGTTCGTAGAGTTTCGTAGGTTCGTAGAGTTTCGTAGGTTCGTAGAGTTTTGTAGAGTTTCGTAGATTTTCATAAAGTTTCATTGGTTCGTAGAATTTCGTTGAGGTTCGTAGAGTTTCGTAGGTTTGTAGATTTTTGTAGGTTCGTAGAGTTTCGTAGAGGTTCGTAGAATTTCGTAGGTTCGTAGAGTTTCGTAGGTTCGTAGAGTTTCGTAGGTTCATAGTTGCATTGGTTCGTAGAGTTTCGTAGGTTCGTAGTGTTTCGTAGAGGTTCGTAGAGTTTTGTAGGTTCGTAGAGTTTTGTAGATTCGTAGAGTTTTGTAGGTTCGTAGAGTTTCGTAGGTTCGTAGAGTTTTGTAGAGTTTCGTAGGTTTGCAGAGTTTTGTAGAGTTTCATAGAGTTTCATTGGTTCGTAGAATTTCTTTGAGGTTCGTAGAGTTTTGTAGAGTTTCGTAGAGTTTCGTAGGTTTGTAGATTTTTGTAGGTTCGTAGAGTTTCGTAGAGGTTCGTAGAGTTTCATAGCATCGTAGAGTTTCATAGAGGTTCGTAGAGTTTTGTAGAGTTTCGTAGGTTCGTAGAGTTTCGTAAAGGTTCATAGAGTTTCGTAGAGTTTCGTAGAGTTTCTTTGGTTCGTAGAGTTTTGTGGGTTCGTAGAGTTTCGTAGAGTTTCGTAGGTTCGTAGAGTTTCATAGAGGTTCGTAGAGTTTTGTAGTTTCATAGGTTCGTAAAGTTTTGTAGAGTTTCGTAGGTCCGTAGAGTTTCGTAGAGGTTTGTAGAGTTTCATAGGATCGTAGAGTTTCATAGAGGTTCGTAGAGTTTCGTAGAGTTTCGTAGGTTCGTAAAGTTTCGTAGAGTTTCGTAGGTTCGTAGATTTTTGTAGAGTTTCATTGGTTTTTAGAATTTCGTTGAGGTTCGTAGAGTTTCGTAGGTTCGTAGATTTTTGTAGGTTCGTAGAGTTTCGTAGAGTTTCGTAGGTTCGTAGAGTTTTGTAGAGTTTCGTAGGTTCGTAGAGTTTCGTAGAGGTTCGTAGAGTTTTGTAGAGTTTTATTGGTTCGTAGAGTTTCGTAGAGGTTCGTAGAGTTTCGTAGGTTCGTAGAGTTTCGTAGGTTCGTAGAGTTTCGTAGAGGTTCGTAGAATTTCGTAGGTTCGTAGAGTTTCGTAGGTTCGTAGAGTTTCGTAGGTTCATAGTTGCATTGGTTCGTAGAGTTTCGTAGGTTCGTAGTGTTTCGTAGAGGTTCGTAGAGTTTTGTAGGTTCGTAGAGTTTTGTAGATTCGTAGAGTTTTGTAGGTTCGTAGAGTTTCGTAGGTTCGTAGAGTTTTGTAGAGTTTCGTAGGTTTGCAGAGTTTTGTAGAGTTTCGTAGTTTCGTAGATTTTCATAGAGTTTCATTGGTTCGTAGAATTTCTTTGAGGTTCGTAGAGTTTTGTAGAGTTTCGTAGAGTTTCGTAGGTTTGTAGATTTTTGTAGGTTCGTAGAGTTTAGTAGAGGTTCGTAGAGTTTCGTAGGTTCGTAGAGTTTCGTAGGTTCGTAGAGTTTCGTAGAGGTTCGGTGAGTTTCATAGGTTCGTAGAGTTTCGTAGAGTTTCGTAGAGTTTCGTAGGTTCGTAGAGTTTCATAGAGTTTCGTAGGTTCGTAGAGTTTTGTAGAGTTTCGTAGGTTCGTAGAGTTTCGTAAAGGTTCATAGAGTTTCGTAGAGTTTCGTAGAGTTTCTTTGGTTCGTAGAGTTTTGTGGGTTCGTAGAGTTTTGTAGAGTTTCGTAGGTTCGTAGAGTTTCATAGAGTTTCGTAGGTTCGTAGAGTTTCGTAAAGGTTCATAGAGTTTCGTAGAGTTGCGTAGAGTTTCTTTGGTTCGTAGAGTTTTGTGGGTTCGTAGAGTTTCGTAGAGTTTCGTAGGTTCGTAGAGTTTCATAGAGGTTCGTAGAGTTTTGTAGTTTCATAGGTTCGTAAAGTTTTGTAGAGTTTCGTAGGTCCGTAGAGTTTCGCAGAGGTTCGTAGAGTTTCATAGGATCGTAGAGTTTCATAGAGGTTCGTAGAGTTTCGTAGAGTTTCGTAGGTTCGTAAAGTTTCGTAGAGTTTCTTTGGTTCGTAGAGGTTCGTAGCTTCGTAGAGGTTCGTAGAGTTTCTGCAGTGAAGCGGTGAGTCGCAGCAGAGGTCGTCCTGCAGGAGCTCCCTCTGAGTTCGAGGACAAGGTGAATCTCTAATATCACAGATGGAGGTTTAACAGGAAACATGAAGCTCCGGCTCTGCTTCCCCCGTCCCCCATCATTTAAAAATATCTGTCAAGTATCACTTTCCTCTTCCTCCTCTTCTTTGTCCTTCAACCTCTCCACATCTAACTCCTCCTGGTTCCATCCTCAGTGAACAGCTTCTACTCGACTACAGATCTATAAACACGTCATCATGTTTTCATATTATGCAGCAATTCACTCTCAAGATATATTAGTCCATTAGTGTTAGTGTGATCTCCGTTTCCATAGCGGAAACGGGGTACGACTAAGAACGGGAAAACAATCAGTCGCATCAGTAGACTCTTATGTAATGTGTGCAGTGTTTACTACTCCAGGAAGTAGTCCTACCCTTAAATTCAATTTCAAATCAATTTTATTTCTATAGCGCCAAATCACAACACAGGTTATTTCATGGCACTTAACACATTAAAGTCCTTACAGCAGAACTTTACAACATTACACAGAGAAACCCAACAATTCATCAATTCAACAATTCATCAATTCAACAATTCAACAATTCCCACATAAGCTAGGAGGAAAAAACTCCTCTTTAAGGGAGAAAAACCTCCAACAGAGGGAAGAAAAACTCCCTTTAACAGGAAGAAACCTCTGACAGAACCAGGCTCAGAGGTGGGCGGAGCATCTGTTAACAGAACCAGGCTCAGAGGTGGGCGGCCATCTTCCTCGACCGGTTGGGGTGAGAGGAGAGCAGAGAGAGAAAAGGACAGCATAGAGATAGAAGAGAAGAACTGTTGGTGGAGACGACAATCACAGAGCAGAGACATGCAGCTCCATGACGGGACATCTGGAAAAGAAAGAACAGAAACTGCACGAGTGAAGGAACTGAATGGAGACAACAGATAATAAGAAGAAACTATGGGAGAGAAAAAGATGGCGAGGTATGAGTCAGTTAAAGAGTAGGAGCAACCACCTAGCAACAAAGATTTCTAGTCTCCAACTGAATAAATACAGAACATAGAAACACTAAACTGCTCAGCTGGCTCAGTCTGGTTGGAACAAAGATATCTGATGAACAAAGATATCTGGTGAACAAAGATATCCATGGACTCATGTGTTTTTAACATTTTAGCTCCGTGTCATGTGTTCAAACCAAACCGGTCCAGCTAGCCGCCGCTAGGACTGTAAGTGCGTGACTATCCGTGGTGTTACGGTTGTTGTACGATGTACAGCTCATCATCACTCAGTGGTTAACAAAATGTCGTGTCACCCCACACCCCCACCCCACCCCCTTCCTGCAGTCTGCATGTATAAGGAGCCGTCGCTCCACGAGCTGGAGGAGAAGCTGCTGAAGCCGTCGAGGAGCCCGACGATGAACGGTGAGGAGCGAGCGAGGAGTCCGGAGCGGCAGGAGCAGCAGCAGGAGGACTCCACAGCGCAGGACGGCTCGTAGCCTGCAGCGCCCCCCGCAGGAAGGATGAGGAGAACTCCCATTTTAACACTCCCTCTGTTCAGCAACAACCACACCAACGACAACAACAACAACAAACAACGACGCCACGACGACGGCGACAACAACAAAAACAAAGGAAAAAAAGAAGCTAAAAAAAAATTCTGGTAAAAAATGTTCTGCTCATGATGAAATGTTTTAAAATCAAATGGGGGATGGGGGAGGGGGTAGGGGGGAGGGCCGGGCTGGAGAGGAAGAAAAATCAGGACGCTGATGATGGTGATTTACATTTTATGCAAAAAGCCCTGCTGAAATGGCGCCGGGAGGCTAGCACACTTACTCTTCATCGCCACATCATAATAATCATCATCATTTCTGTCACCACGTTGACAAAATGTTTTCCGAGTCGAGCGAGCGCTCAGAACTCCGAAGCTTTAAACCATGTAGAAACTTCACCTTTCATTTCTTAATGAATGCAAAAACTTTCGCACTTTCGACACGCCGCGCTTCTTCTTCTCTGTGTTGTTCTGTCCAATCAGGAGGAAGAGATTCTTTCTGTTCCGCCTTCTTCAGCTGCCACATCTCCTTCGGTTCTGTCAGGTTCTGGGTGGTTCTGGGAGATGTTCTGTTGCAGACACTGCCGATTAAAAGGCCCGGAGGGGAACTGAGAGACTTGTGCTCTGTGGAGGAGCCCGGTCAGGTGACCCACTTCCTGTGGAGGAGCCTGGTCAGGTGACCCGCTTCCTGTCTGTGATTCCTACACGTTCCCACCCGTCCTGCAGTGTTCGATCTGACTTCGTGAAAATCAGCTTTAAACCTGCTGCAGAGAGACGATCCGTCCAATCACGTCAGTTTAGTCACTAGGAGGTGGGCGGGGCTAATGAGGTCAGGGGTTCTTCATAAAATAAATACTTCATTCATGTGATTTTAATCTACATTGTGTTAATAATCAGACAGGAGGATAAAAGCGGAGGGTTTTGTAGCCCTCAGCAGCGTCTGTAGGCTGCATGAAGTCACACAACCTAAATCAGAGGATCCCAAACTTTATTTAACTGCAACTTCCTAAAACAACAAATAAATAACAACAACATCCGGCTGCTGGTTCAACGCCAGCACGTCTCTAACGTAGGCATGATGCTTCGGCACAGATCAGATGGTGTCGGGGGGTTCGGTGAATACTTGGCGTGATGTTGGATGTGATCGGAGGAGCGTCTCTCTGCAGGACGACTTCATGGACTTCAGTGTGAAACTGCCGGTTTGGATGAGACGGAACGTGAAGTCTGAACGAGGAGCGTGTTCGTGCTGCGTTCAGGGTCCGATCACACGTGTCTCTCCGTGTTGAGACGTCGCGGGCAGAAATATTGCATGATGTGATTTCTAAAAGTGTAGCGACGCCCCCGCAGACATCGGGGGGGGTAAATGATTTATTGTGTTGTGTAACTCTGATCCGGTCTGAACAGGACTGAACCGAGCGGCGAGTTGACTCTGGCCCCGCCCACCAAGGCATGTCCAAACTGTATGATACATGATATGATATGAAGTGAGAGGACTTCACGTGTTAAAATGCATCAGCATGCGTTCAACAGCCTCAAACTGACACTTCGTCTTCTCAACACGACTGTTTGTTTCATTTCAGACTCCGCCTCCTGCTGTGATGCGTTCAGCTGCGCTGAGCTCCGATTGGGGAACGGCTTGATTTTAAGTGGGAAACACCACACCTTCAGTTCACGGGCCAATCACAGGCAGGGGGCGGAGCTTATGTTCACATCCGACCAAAGGCAACACGATCACCTGATGATGTCATCCCTGATCAGTGTCACAGCTGATCAATAGTTATTGATCCATGACTGTTTTTGTGATTCACAAAAAAATTGAAGTATTTTTTTTATTAAATCTTTACGTGAAGATGGAAAATCTGATGAATTTTCTCGAACTGAGAAGATAAATCAGATTTTCAGCAGTTTTGATGAGCTAAAATTTGTTTTATTCATTTTTAAGCATAAAAACGTGTATTTGATGCTTTGTGGAGAAAACGATGGTCACAGGTGAACTAGATGAACGTTTCACGGTGCGTTAAAAACCTGGGAATTCTCACGCTAAAACCCAAAATCATATTCGTCTGAATGAACGACAGGAAGTGAGTTCATGTTGCAGATTTGGTGAGACGTTGGGAGACCAAAGTTTAAAGTGAACTTTCTGTATTCATGAGTTTATTTCGTGTTTCGGGATCTTTTGTCGTTAAAGTCCTAAAGCTGCAACGCCGAAGCTTCAGTTCAAACGTGCAGAAAGTTTTTCTTTTTAAGTCTTTTTTTTTGTATTTTGACGGTTTGGATGTCGGCTGTGACGTCACCGCCCTCTGCTGGTCACGTCCTGGTGATGCGTTCAGGTGTCGGCTGATGGGAGGACTTGTTAGCGTGTTCAACACTGCCCTGCTTCGTTCAGATGAAGATCACTGCCCTGAAAACTGAAAGCTGTCTCAGTCCGACCTCGTCTGAACTTTGTGAACCTTTGATTACACATGGAAAGAACAAAACGACGAATACTTGCTCGACACAGAACAAGTATTAAGTCTGGATTTATTAATTTTTTTATGTTGGTAAACTGAAGGTGTTGAATAGTTTTTTAATTCCAGAACGTAAAGTTCAGACGCGTCGCTGCACTGCCCTCTCTGGCCACTAGTCCTCCCGTTGCTCCTCTCGCTGCCACAGTTTCCCCAAAACATCTGGAGCAGTTTTTAGAAATGTTCATCCGTCTCCTCAGATGTTCTATCACTGCCTTCATCCTTCTCATCCTATCGTTTTAAAGCTGATGCTGTGTTTCACCGTAACTGTCAACTCAGCTGTTTTATACATTTTGCTCACATTAAAATCATAAAGTCACTGAATATTCACACATTTAATAATATATTAAATTTATGTTTTTTACCACATGCAGGTCCGAGGGGACGTGAATGAGGTGCATTTTTTTTTTTTTAACCTTTCTGTGATAAATGAAGAAGGAAAATAAATATTTCTGAGTCCTCAAGAAGTTAGTTGTTAATTAAAATTATAACTTTATTTTCATCTAATCAATTGACAAAAGTTGAATCTTACCTCAGTGTTTAAATAATCCCCCAAAAAACATGATAAAACAGACCTCAGTATAACGGAGTCAAACACTGCGACAGGAAGATTTTATTTGTGTTTACGGGTAAATTGATAAAACCGGTCTTTGAACGCAGCGCTAATCCGATGATTTTTGGGAAACTCTGTCACCTCTCATCAGCCGACTGGAAATAAAAGACATAAAGTTGATAATTTCACGGTGTTTTCACGATGTTACATCGCAGAGTAAAAATGGTAAGAAATGTTTTCATGTTCACGATAAAAAACGCACTGCTAGCAAACACGCTGCTGTTTTGAATTCAGTTAAAAGTTCTGGAACAGGAGTGTGAAAGGAGGCGGGGTCAAGGTGGGCGAGGTCAAAGAGGTTGGCTCTAATTGGCCACCGCAGCCCAGGTGTATATTTTTCTGTTTTGAGATTGGTTTGTAGATTTTAACGGCCGGATGGACTGAAGGAAGGAACCAATCACAATCCACCGTACTGCCTCAGAGAAAGTCTTCCAGTCGGGACCGAAGAGACCGACAGTGTTTCCTCTTCCGGTCCGACGGGACGTCAAATGTTTGTGACGAGTGAATGACCTCCTCTTTGTGTTTCTGTAACCAAACTACTCGACAGGAATGTTGTAACACGAGTGTCTTTTCTTCACGTCGTCTGCTCGTAGAATCAGAACCAACCGAACCGGGTCCCGTTTTAAACAGTTGAACGCTGCCTTCATGTGTCGAGACGTCGCTTCAAGAGTTCCAGAAACACACAAAACTAAAATCACTGATGGGTTTCTTTAAAACTCAATTTAAGATTTAATTAAAAATATTTAAATGCTTAAAATCACAACTATTTACATTTAACTATCTTTTGTTTACAAATCTGTTTTTGTTTGTTTATTCCTGATTTTAATTTTATGAGCTTATATGAAAAAAAATATCAGAAAAAGAAATCAAGAATGTTTCTAATTTAAGAATATTTTAGGAACGAAATGAAGAAAGTTTTAGTAATTATTAAAATTGAAAATGAAATAATTTTCTAAATGAAGCCAATGTGACTTTTTTTGTCCTCTTATCCTTTTTAAATCAAAAAAAATAAATAAGGTATGATAAAAATATCAAGCAATAAATAAAAAAGCCATTTAAGAAAATATAAGATTAAATATTATTTTGTTTGTCGTCAGTCACATTGTGCTGAACAACTGCTTTATTTACACATAACTGTACATTTTATAAACCTGTGGGAAACAAACTGGTGAAAATATTATAAAGTAGAAAATATTTGCGAAAGTCTTGAAGTTTAAGCTTCACTTTAAAAACACTGAAAACTAACGGCACCAACTTTTATTTTGTCTTCATGCTTCACTGTTGATCACAAATTTTATTCAGACTTTCTCAAATCTTCTCAACACGAACTTGAATTTTCACGAGTTTTCAACAGAAACGCAGGTTTTTTAATTTGTGCAAAGAAAAAAGATCTCCATGAAGTTTTACGTGTCACCTGAAGGTGGCGTCTGTCTGCCAACAGGAAGCAGGAAGTGGAGAAAGGACACTCCGCAGTGAAAGTCTGTGATTTTGGAGGACGGCAGGTCAACCTGCTGAACTCTGCAATTTATCCAAAAACCGTGAGACACCGGGCCTGTAGGGGTCGCTGTTGCACCGGCGCAAAATGATGATGTCATTACCAAGCGACAGATGCCCGTGGCGGTGAGTCGGTCGGCCTCTCGGGGGCGGGACGAAGACGAACTGTCGCCATGTTGAAATCTTTCTTTGTGTTTGCTGATGTTTGCACCTTTTCTGAGACACCTTCATATAACGATCATATATAGAACTACGTCATCGCAACTACGCAGCAGGATGGAAAAGATGATTCAAAATAAAAAAGAACAACATAAGAACATCGTGTCGGACTCCTTTTTTAACGTGTTCGTTCCTTCTGTCTGCTGCACATAAATGTTTGGGGGCTGGGGCTCTTTGATTGACAGGCCAGTTCATCCAATCACTTCTGTCTCCAAAATATCAATAAAATGGCAGAACGAGTTCACAAACCAGCAGGTGGCGTCTCGCTTCGTTTCCGTTGGTGTTTACGCTCCGAGAATGACGTGGTCCAGTTCAGAAAACAATCTGTTTAACGTAGGTAACGTTCAGGAAACGTAATGTTCAGGAAACGTAACGTTTAACGTACGTAACGTTTAGCTTACATAACATTTAACGTAGGTAACGTTCAGGAAACGTAATGTTCAGGAAACGTAACGTTTAACGTATGTAACGTTTAACTTACGTAACATTTAACATACGTAATGTTTAACATAGGTAATGTTCAGAAAATGTAATGTTCAGGAAACGTAACGTTTAACGTACATAACGTTTAACTTACGTAACGTTTAACATATATAACGTTTAACGTACATAACGTTTAACTTGCGTAATGTTTAACATATGTAACGCTTAACTTACGTAACGTTAAACATATGTAACATTTAACGTACGTAACGTTTAACATACATAACGTTTAACTTACGTAATGTTTCACGTAGGGAATGTTCAGAAAATGTAATGTTCAGGAAACGTAACGTTTAACGTACGTAACATTTAACGTATGTAACATTTAACTTACGTAACGTTTAACGTACATAACGTTTAACTTACGTAACGTTTAACATATGTAATGTTTAACGTACATAACGTTTAACTTACATAATGTTTAACATATGTAACGTTTAATGTAGGTAATGTTCAGAAAATGTAATGTTCAGGAAACATAACGTTTAACGTACATAAAGTTTAACTTACGTAACGTTTAACGTAGGTAACATTCCGGAAATGTAATGTTCAGGAAACGTAATGTTTAACGTACATAACGTTTAACTTACGTAATGTTTCACGTACATAACGTTTAACGTAGTTAACATTCCGGAAATGTAATGTTCAGGAAACGTAACGTTTAACGTACATAACGTTTAACTTACGTAATGTTTCACGTAGGTAATGTTCAGAAAATGTAATGTTCAGGAAACGTAACGTTTAACGTACGTAACATTTAACGTATGTAACATTTAACTTACGTAACGTTTAACGTACATAACGTTTAACTTACGTAACGTTTAACATATGTAATGTTTAACGTACATAACGTTTAACTTACGTAACGTTTAACATATGTAACGTTTAACGTACCTAACGTTTAACGTACGTAACGTTTAACTTACATAATGTTTAACTTACGTAATGTTTAACATACATAATGTTCAGGAAACGTAACATTTAACGTACATAACGTTTAACGTATGTAACGTTTAACTTACGTAATGTTTAGCATACGTAACGTTTAACATATGTAACGTTTAATGTAGGCAATGTTCAGAAAATGTAATGTTCAGGAAACAACGTTTAACGCACGTAATGTTTAACTTAGGTAATTTCAGGAAACGTAACGTTTAATGTACATAACGTTTAACTTACATAATGTTTAACATATGTAACGTTTAATGTAGGTAATGTTCAGAAAATGTAATGTTCAGGAAACATAACGTTTAACGTACATAAAGTTTAACTTACGTAACGTTTAACGTAGGTAACATTCCGGAAATGTAATGTTCAGGAAACGTAATGTTTAACGTAGGTAATGTTCAGAAAATGTAATGTTCAGGAAATGTAACGTTTAACGTACGTAACGTTTAACGTACGTAACGTTTAACGTACATAACATTTAACTTACGTAACGTTTAACATACGTAACGTTTAACGTACATAACGTTTAACGTAGGTAACATTCCGGAAATGTAATGTTCAGGAAACGTAACGTTTAACGTACATAACGTTTAACGTACATAACATTTAACGTACGTAACATTTAACTTACGTAACGTTTAACATACGTAACGTTTAACGTACATAACGTTTAACTTACGTAACGTTTAACGTAGGTAACATTCCGGAAATGTAATGTTCAGGAAACGTAATGTTTAGCGTACGTAACATTTAACGTACGTAACATTTAACGTATGTAACATTTAACTTACGTAACGTTTAACTTACGTAACATTTAACATATGTAACGTTTAACGTACATAACGTTTAACTTACGTAACGTTTAACATATGTAACGTTTAACGTACGTAATGTTTAACGTACGTAACGTTTAACTTACATAATGTTTAACATACGTAACGTTTAACGTACATAACGTTTAACTTACGTAACGTTTAACATATGTAACGTTTAACGTACGTAACGTTTAACGTACGTAACGTTTAACTTACGTAATGTTTAACGTAGGTAATGTTCAGAAAATGTAATGTTCAGGAAATGTAACGTTTAACGTACGTAACGTTTAACGTACATAACGTTTAACTTACGTAACGTTTAACATATGTAACGTTTAACGTACCTAACGTTTAACGTACGTAACGTTTAACTTACATAATGTTTAACTTACGTAATGTTTAACATACATAATGTTCAGGAAACGTAACATTTAACGTACATAACGTTTAACGTATGTAACGTTTAACTTACGTAATGTTTAGCATACGTAACGTTTAACATATGTAACGTTTAACGTAGGCAATGTTCAGAAAATGTAATGTTCAGGAAACAACGTTTAACGCACGTAATGTTTAACTTAGGTAATTTCAGGAAACGTAACGTTTAACGTACATAACGTTTAACTTACATAATGTTTAACATATGTAACGTTTAATGTAGGTAATGTTCAGAAAATGTAATGTTCAGGAAACATAACGTTTAACGTACATAAAGTTTAACTTACGTAACGTTTAACGTAGGTAACATTCCGGAAATGTAATGTTCAGGAAACGTAATGTTTAACGTAGGTAATGTTCAGAAAATGTAATGTTCAGGAAATGTAACGTTTAACGTACGTAACGTTTAACGTACGTAACGTTTAACGTACATAACATTTAACTTACGTAACGTTTAACATACGTAACGTTTAACGTACATAACGTTTAACGTAGGTAACATTCCGGAAATGTAATGTTCAGGAAACGTAACGTTTAACGTACATAACGTTTAACGTACATAACATTTAACGTACGTAACATTTAACTTACGTAACGTTTAACATACGTAACGTTTAACGTACATAACGTTTAACTTACGTAACGTTTAACGTAGGTAACATTCCGGAAATGTAATGTTCAGGAAACGTAATGTTTAGCGTACGTAACATTTAACGTACGTAACATTTAACGTATGTAACATTTAACTTACGTAACGTTTAACTTACGTAACATTTAACATATGTAACGTTTAACGTACATAACGTTTAACTTACGTAACGTTTAACATATGTAACGTTTAACGTACGTAATGTTTAACGTACGTAACGTTTAACTTACATAATGTTTAACATACGTAACGTTTAACGTACATAACGTTTAACTTACGTAACGTTTAACATATGTAACGTTTAACGTACGTAACGTTTAACGTACGTAACGTTTAACGTACATAACGTTTAACTTACGTAATGTTTAACGTAGGTAATGTTCAGAAAATGTAATGTTCAGGAAATGTAACGTTTAACGTACATAACATTTAACTTACGTAACGTTTAACATACGTAACGTTTAACGTACATAACGTTTAACGTAGGTAACATTCCGGAAATGTAATGTTCAGGAAACGTAACGTTTAACGTACATAACGTTTAACGTACATAACATTTAACCTACGTAACATTTAACTTACGTAACGTTTAACATACGTAACGTTTAACGTACATTACGTTTAACTTACGTAACGCTTAACGTAGGTAAAATTCCGGAAATGTAATGTTCAGGAAACGTAATGTTTAGCGTACGTAACATTTAACGTACGTAACATTTAACGTATGTAACATTTAACTTACGTAACGTTTAACGTACGTAACGTTTAACATAAGTAACGTTTAACGTACATAACGTTTAACGTACATAACGTTTAACATATGTAACGTTTAACGTACGTAACGTTTAACGTACGTAACGTTTAACTTACATAATGTTTAACATACGTAACGTTTAACGTACGTAACGTTTAACTTACGTAATGTTTAACATATGTAACGTTTAACGTACGTAATGTTTAACGTACGTAACGTTTAACTTACATAATGTTTAACATACGTAACGTTTAACGTACATAACGTTTAACTTACGTAATGTTTAACTTATGTAACGTTTAACGTACGTAACGTTTAACGTACGTAACATTTAACTTACGTAACGTTTAACATACGTAACGTTTAACGTACATAACGTTTAACTTACGTAACATTTAACGTAGGTAACATTCCGGAAATGTAATGTTCAGGAAATGTAATGTTTAACGTATGTAACGTTTAACGTACGTAACATTTAACGTATGTAACATTTAGCTTACGTAACGTTTAACTTACATAACGTTTAACATATGTACCGTTTAACGTACGTAACGTTTAACGTACGTAACGTTTAACTTACATAATGTTTAACTTACGTAATGTTTAACATACATAATGTTCAGGAAACGTAACGTTTAACGTACATAACGTTTAACGTACGTAACTTTTAACTTACGTAACATTTAACATACGTAACGTTTAACATATGTAACGTTTAACGTAGGTAATGTTCAGAAAATGTAATGTTCAGGAAACAACGTTTAACGCACGTAACGTTTAACTTAGGTAATTTCAGGAAACGTAACGTTTAACGTACATAACGTTTAACTTACATAATGTTTAACATACGTAACGTTTAATGTAGGTAATGTTCAGAAAATGTAATGTTCAGGAAATGTAACGTTTAACGTACATAACGTTTAACTTACGTAACGTTTAACGTAGGTAACATTCCGGAAATGTAATGTTCAGGAAACGTAACGTTTAACGTACATAACATTTAACGTACGTAAAGTTTAACTTACGTAACGTTTAACATATGTAACGTTTAACGTAGGCAATGTTCAGAAAATGTAATGTTCAGGAAACAACGTTTAACGCACGTAACTTTTAACTTG
Source organism: Embiotoca jacksoni (assembly GCF_022577435.1). NCBI lineage: Eukaryota > Metazoa > Chordata > Actinopteri > Embiotocidae > Embiotoca > Embiotoca jacksoni. Next base: position 1,623,304 of record NW_027185412.1, read on the forward strand.
GGTAATTTCAGGAAACGTAACGTTTAACGTACATAACGTTTAACTTACATAATGTTTAACATACGTAACATTCAGGAAATGTAATGTTCAGGAAACGTAACGTTTAACGTATGTAACGTTTAACTTACGTAACATTTAACATACGTAATGTTTAACATAGGTAATGTTCAGAAAATGTAATGTTCAGGAAACGTAACGTTTAACGTACGTAACGTTTAACTTACGTAACGTTTAACATACGTAACGTTTAACGTACATAACGTTTAACTTACATAATGTTTAACTTCCATAATGTTTAACATACATAATGTTCAGGAAATGTAATGTTCAGGAAACGTAACGTTTAACTTACGTAGTGTTCAGGAAACCGGCCAATCACGCTCTTCTTCAGACTCTGTACTTGTCACATGACGCTCTGCTGTCCTACCAGCAGGTTTAGTAACGGCAGACGTCTTCAGTCCCTTTAAATCTTCCTGTCAGGTTGTGGAAAATAATTTATTTGCGTTTCGAAGGTTTCTGTCGCAGAGAAACATGAAACAAACACTTTGGGCTAAAAATAAAGTTTCCTGATCCGTGAAGCTGAAGAAGTTCAGCTGCTCCTAAAAGCTTCCTGTTATTCCTGAAGTGAAGTGACGAACACGGAGACGAGATAAAAGTCTTTACACACGAGTCAGATGTTCTGATGTCTTCATCAAACTTTAACCAGCTGGGACACGAAAACACGACTGAGCTGCTCAAACCATCAGCCGACATGACGTCGGAGGTGGGGGGGGGATCTGCCCGGCAGCAGCACACACATGTAAACAACTCTATTTATATTTACATGAAGGCTTTTATTGTGAAGTATGAACGGGTCTTTTATTGTGAAGCAGCTGTTTACATAATAAGACTAATGTAAGAGGGTTTTTTGGGTTTTTTTTTTTTTTTTAAACACGTCATGAACAAACACTTAATCACAAGCACTGCTGGAGTTGAGTTATTCACTGGATGTCCACTGGGTGTCGCTGTACTCACAGAAACGGACCTTTTATTCATTGACAACTTTAAACATGCTGATTATTAATGTTCAGCTGAAACAGGTGAAACGTCCAACAGAGGACACGTCTGTCCATTCCAACCATTCACATCCACATTCAGGCTTTTACTGTGAAGGTCCTGGAGGGCTTTTATTGTGAAGCAGCTGCACAGGTGTGCAAACATCAGTCAAACAAAACCCTACCAAAGTAAAAGTACAAATACCCCATTGTGTACCTCAGTTCTTTGGTGTTGTTAATAATAAAGAACATAAAGTGTTGCATGATACTTTGCCTTTATCACACCGCCTACTAGTGGACAGATGCTGTATTGAGTGGAGGAAGTATTCAGATCCTTCACTCAAGTAAAAATACTCATCCTGCTTTGGAAACCTTACCAAAATAAAAATTTGAAAGTATTATCAGTGTAAAGTAAACACTTCCTGTCAGTGTTTTATTATATCTGATGTTTTCAGATAATATTACTGCTTCATTAATGTTCATTTTACTGCTGTATATTAGAGTTATTTTAGGTTATCGAAACTCTAACTGCTCAGTTTTCATGCTCTATAACATCATGTTTGTTAAATGAGCTGAGGCTGACTTCCTGCCTCCAGGTGTCGTTACGGACTGCCACCACCAGGGGGCGACGTCTCACCACGAGACAACTTAAGAAACCTGAAGACAAACTGGTCAAACTTTGTCTTTTTTCAGCCTGCTGTCATGAAGTTGTTCATTTAAGACACAAACAGACTGAAGTATTGATTATTGATTTATCAGTGATGATGTGGTTCTTTTTATTTGGATGATTCTATTCTTCTTTACTTCTGTTGGTGTTGATGAATATGTTTTTATTATAAACAGAATCAGACTGAACTGATTATTATTTATATTTACTTATATAGTATAGATACTAAATCATAGTTTCACAGTCACGTGACCGTGAAGTCCAGCTGTCACTTCACCGTCTGTTACGTCACTCCGAGGTCGGAGGGCTCGCGCTGTTGGGAAATCACACTGATCGATTTCGCAACCGTGCGCGCGAGGAGTGGGCGGGGCGTCGACCGGAATCATCTGTACTTCCTCGTGTACACACACCGGGCCGCCTCGCGCCGCTTCACAGCAGCTTTCTGCGCCTCTGACACACATTTCTAACTTCAGGGTGTGCAGCTGCTCGTCCCGGTCCGGTTCTCCCTCCTTCCGGTCGGTTCCCGGAGCGTTTAATTAAACCGGTTCGGTGGTTTTGATTAGTTAATTAGCACGTGACGTTACTCCGGGTTCGTTAATTACTGGGAGAGGCTCCTCGTGTCGCCGCCGCTCAGCTTGGAGGAGTTCCCGGAGCACCGGGGACCGGCGCCTCCGGAGATTTACAGCCGTGACCGAACCCTGACACGAAGCCGTTAATCATCGGGGTCCCGGTGTGTGTGTGTGTGTCAGCAGCGGGGCTCTCTCACTCCTCACACACACACGTAAAGACCTGGGACAGTCCTCTCCGGTTCTGCCCCGCCCCCCGCCACCGGGACGCTCAGCTGCGCAGCCCCGAGCGGTTCCTCCGCACCGGACCGACACCGAGCGGACCGGACCGACCTGCTGCCCATGTAAGTCTCCCCCCGCCACCTTGTGTTTTCAAATGTGGGGATTTTTCTAACGGAGTCTGGTGCCGTCCGGTGCTGCGCTCTCATCCTGTTAGTCTAATGAGTGATGGTGTTCCGGTGCTGCGTTCAGGGACAGTCGGTCCGAATCCGAACATGATCCGGATGAATGAAGGTCTTCAGGTTGTTGATCACTGGACAGACTCCTGTCTGCCGCGTGCGGAACGTCATTTAGAAATCTGTCACTTTCTTGTTTTTTTACAACCCGTCAGCATGAATCAGGTCCAGATGTTCTGCATGTCAGCATGAATCAGGTCCAGATGTTCTGCATGTCAGCATGAATCAGGTCCAGATGTTCTGCAACACAGTGAAAGACAGTCTGTGAATTTAGATTTTAATTTATTTAATATTTTTAAATTATACATCGGCTGAATTTCCTTTCAGACTCTAAATATTTGTAAAATATTTTGTAAATAACAAAAAGTTGAATGAAAAACTTAAAATATGAAGACAGTTAAAAACGGAGACTTTTTAAATGGGACTCTGGTGAGAGATTTTCTCCATGAAGACAGTCAGCTCGCCATCGACCCGCTCTGATAATCTGATAATCTGATTATCGTCAGGACCGTTCAGACTCTGCAGAGATCAGCAGAAACACAGCTTCATCTTCATCCTCATCTTCATCAGTAACCTCTCAGAGCAGCAGAACTCTCCTCAATAAATACATGAACCTTAAATCAGTAAATAATAAAACGGTAAAATAATGTTTATAAAGTAGCAATATGAGATCAATAAAGGTCGATCAATCGGTTGATTGATCGCTGCAGCTGAGATCATAAAGATGGAAGCTGCTCAACAATCAACTACCCACAATCCTCTGGGGCAAAGTTATCTCTGTACCTGTGGGGAAGAATATTACAAGCTTATATAAACACAGACACACACACACACACACACACACACACACACACACAGACACACACACACAGACACACACACACAGACACACACACACAGACACACAGACAGACACACACACACACACAGACAGACATTAACACACACAACCAAATGAAAGTGAATGATTTCATGGATCAGAGATGAGGAGGAGGAGGGAGGTGATGAAGGTTAATCAGAGATGAGGAGGAGGGGGGAGGTGATGAAGGTTAATCAGAGATGAGGAGGAGGAGGGAGGTGATGAAGGTTAATCAGAGATGAGGAGGAGGAGGGAGGTGATGAAGGTTAATCAGAGATGAGGAGGAGGAGGGAGGTGATGAAGGTTAATCAGATGAGGAGGAGGAGGGAGGTGATGAAGGTTAATCAGAGATGAGGAGGAGGGAGGTGATGAAGGTTAATCAGAGATGAGGAGGAGGGAGGTGATGAAGGTTAATCAGAGATGAGGAGGAGGGAGGTGATGAAGGTTAATCAGAGATGAGGAGGAGGAGGGAGGTGATGAAGGTTAATCAGAGATGAGGAGGAGGGAGGTGATGAAGGTTAATCAGAGATGAGGAGGAGGAGGGAGGTGATGAAGGTTAATCAGAGATGAGGAGGAGGGAGGAGGTGATGAAGGTTAATCAGAGATGAGGAGGAGGAGGGAGGTGATGAAGGTTAATCAGAGATGAGGAGGAGGAGGGAGGTGATGAAGGTTAATCAGATGAGGAGGAGGAGGGAGGTGATGAAGGTTAATCAGAGATGAGGAGGAGGGAGGTGATGAAGGTTAATCAGAGATGAGGAGGAGGAGGGAGGTGATGAAGGTTAATCAGAGATGAGGAGGAGGAGGGAGGTGATGAAGGTTAATCAGAGATGAGGAGGAGGAGGGAGGTGATGAAGGTTAATCAGAGATGAGGAGGAGGGAGGTGATGAAGGTTAATCAGAGATGAGGAGGAGGGAGGTGATGAAGGTTAATCAGAGATGAGGAGGAGGGGGGAGGTGATGAAGGTTAATCAGAGATGAGGAGGAGGGGGGAGGTGATGAAGGTTAATCAGAGATGAAGAGGAGGAGGGAGGTGATGAAGGTTAATCAGAGATGAGGAGGAGGAGGGAGGTGATGAAGGTTAATCAGATGAGGAGGAGGGAGGTGATGAAGGTTAATCAGATGAGGAGGAGGGAGGTGATGAAGGTTAATCAGAGATGAGGAGGAGGGAGGTGATGAAGGTTAATCAGAGATGAGGAGGAGGGAGGTGATGAAGGTTAATCAGAGATGAGGAGGAGGAGGGAGGTGATGAAGGTTAATCAGAGATGAGGAGGAGGGAGGTGATGAAGGTTAATCAGAGATGAGGAGGAGGGAGGTGATGAAGGTTAATCAGAGATGAGGAGGAGGAGGGAGGTGATGAAGGTTAATCAGATGAGGAGGAGGAGGAGGGAGGTGATGAAGATTAATCAGACTCGATGAGATCAATAAGTTTTATTTATTGGTCATAAAATGTTTCTTGCTGGAGGAAGAAAATGTTTCTGAGATTTATGAATCATCTCATTCTGTTGTAAATATCGAAATGATGAAAGTCCATCTGTCTGCAGGGCGTCCTTCATCTCCGGCCTACTCTTCCTCTTCCTCCTGATGGGCGGGGCCTGGCCTGCTGTCAGTCAACCCAGCGAGCCGACAGGTAGGTGACAGCTCGTTAAAGGAGCAGCGACTCTGGACGACCAAATATTTCTGATTTATTTATTTAATACGGTGAAACGTGGAAACAGGTTAAACAGGGAAGGGGGGGAACAGGAGGGGGGGGGGGGAGGAGGAAGGGGGTGGAGGAGCAGGAGGGAGGGAGGAGGGAGCAGGGGGGGGGGGGATAATAGGAAGACTAATCCTCCAGCAGGAGAAGCTGACAGCTTCATTTCCAACACCTCCTCTGGACCAGGAGATGAAGAGAACCTCCATTAATCCTCCTGCTCTTCAGTTTCCCAACATGAGGCTCTGGACCATCAACGGGCCGCTGCTCCTCAGCTGCTCAGTTCTTCTTCTGCTGTCAGACCGACGTCTTCATCGTCTCTGAATATTTAACATGTTTCTTAAGTTCTGGTTCTTGTAACTGCAGCTGATAATCTGTTCCACCTGTCAATCACTGTATTGATCCCCAGTTACCTATTGAAAGATCACCTGTGGGGGCGTGTCTGTGTGATTGACAGGCCTGTGGTGCAGTCAGGTTACAGCTGTCGGTGTTCCTATTTTTATATTTCTACTGAATCATCCCTCTGATGAGACGACTAATTAAAGCGTGTTAGAGATTCTGAAGGAGGCGTGTTGGAGAGAACACGCTAGTCATCACTGTTATTATCAGAGTATTGAACAGTCAATCATCTTAATCCTCCATCTAATGAACTCATTCATTTTAAATTAGGTGTGTGTGTGTGTGTGTGTGTGTGTGTGTGTGTGTGTGTGTGTGTGTTGGAACAATTAAACCAGTGGAGAGGAAATGAATCTGCGTTCATTTCGATGATCAGCTGATCATCTTTTTAATGAGATCATCAGTCATAAATGTTTATAAATATCTTATAATTATAACTCTGCTCTTCTTTATTCCTTCTCTCCTCTGTCTCTCCTCTGTCTCTCCTCTGTCTCTCGTCTGTCTCTCCTCTGTCTATTGTCTGTCTCTCCTCTGTCTCTCAGATGTCTCGCCGCTGTCTCTCCTCTGTCTCTCCTCTGTCTCTCAGATGTCTCTCCTCTGTCTCTCCTCTGTCTATTGTCTGTCTCTCCTATGTCTCTCCTCTGTCTCTTGTCTGTCTCTCCTCTCTCTCTCTCTCTCTCCTCTGTCTCTCAGACGTCTCTCTCTGTCTCCCTCCAGTTTGATGAATCCCCTGCAGTGGTTTTAATCTCAGATGAAGGTTTCTGTCCTGTCTCAGAGGACCTTTAATGGAGCGCTCGTCTTCTCTGCTTCGTTCCTTTAACGAGATGGAAGCTGATAACGGGATCCTTTAACGAGGCCTGTTAACGAGGACGTCCTCTAAGCTCTGTTTGATTCTCACATTAAAACTGTAAATCAGAACCAGACCGACATCCTAGACCGGGTCCAGGGAGGAAGAGAGACGTCCCCTCCTCCTCAGTTTATTTTTCGACAGGATGAGGACTGGTTTTGAACTTGGGTTTGGAGGTAGTTCTGGACTTAGTTCTGGACCTGTTTTGGACAAGTTTTTTAACTGGTTTTGGGCTCCATTATTCAGCACCATGTTGTTGAACTGTCCCTCTAAATGTCTCCATCTCTCAGATCCCATGTGTTACGACTGGGGGGAGTCCAGGAAGGGGGCAGTCTCGGTCCTGGAAGGGGAGGCCGGCTGGCTGACTTGCCCCCTCTTCTCTCACCCGTCTGTCTACAACTTCACCTCCACCCAGAACGCCAGACACAACTTGATCTGGTACCACCTCCCCGAGGGCCACTACCTGGAGCAGCCAATCAGACATAAGTACACCCAAGATCGTGTGTGTGTGTGTGTGTGTGTGTGTGTGTGTGTGTGTGTGTGTGTATGTGACAGTAAGTTGTGTATCTGATTGAATCGTGTCATTCATTCGGGTCTGATGTGGGTTTGATGTGGTTCTGTTGTGGGTTTGATGTGGGTCTGTGGTGGGTCTGTTGTGGGTTTGATGTGGTTCTGATGTGGTTCTGTTATGGTTCTGATGTGGTTTTGTTGTCTTTCTGATGTGATTTTGTTGTGGGTCTGATGTGGTTCTGGTGTGGTTCTGATGTGGTTTTGGTGTCTTTCTGATGTGATTTTGTTGTGGGTCTGATGTGGTTCTGATGTGGTTTTATGTGGGTCTGATGTGGTTCTGTGGTTCTATGTGGGTCTGTTGTGGTTCTGTGGTTCTATGTGGGTCTGTTGTGGTTCTGTGGTTCTATGTGGGTCTGTTGTGGTTCTGATGTTGGTCTGATATGGTTCTGATGTGGTTCTGATGTTGGTCTGATGTGGTTCTGATGTGGTTCTATGTGGGTCCGATGTGGGTCTGATGTGGTTCTATGTGAGTCTGATGTGGGTCTGATGTGGTTCTATGTGAGTCTGATGTGGTTCTGGTTCTGTTCTGCAGCTGGTGGCTCAGTAAGGAGAGAGAGAGACTGTGGCTGCAGCCGGCCGCCTCCTCTGACAGCGGGTTGGTTCTGATGTTGGTCTGATGTGGTTCTATGTGGTTCTGATGTGGTTCTATGTGATTCTATGTGCGTCTGATGTGGGTCTGATGTGGTTCTATGTGAGTCTGATGTGGTTCTATGTGGGTCTGATGTGGTTCTATGTGGTTCCATGTGGTTCTGATGTGGTGCTATGTGGTTCTGATGTGGTTCTATGTGGTTCTGGTTCTGTTCTGCAGCTGGCGGCTCAGTAAGGAGAGAGAGAGACTGTGGCTGCAGCCGGCTGCCTCCTCTGACAGCGGGTTGTACATCTGCATGCTGCGGTGAGACACTGCAGCTCATCATCTGTTGATCTGAGGAGGAACCTGAAGCCTCCTGAGTCAATGTTCTCACATGATCACTGTCATACATGTGGAAAATATGTGAAACTTTTCTTTCTGTTCCACTTTTCTTCAGTCAGACGTTTACGGACATTTCTGTGAGCAGATTGATGTTTCTTTAGTTTTCCATAAGTTGATTGTTCTTCTGTCTGATGTCACCGCTGAGTTTCTTCCTGGAGGCGTCACATGACCTTCTTGGTTCATACATGAAAGAAAAAACACTGAGTCCTGGTGAAGAGTTGATCATGTGACTGCAGCTCAGACATCAGAGTTGATCATGTGACTGCAGCACTTCATCAGATAAAGTGTCTCTGAGAGGCTCCAGATTACAACGAGGTCCACATGTGACCCGTCAGCTGGCCTGAGTCCAGACCTGCAATCAGCACCAGGAGGAATAGGAGGAGGAGAAGGGAGAGGAGGAGGAGGAAGAAGAATAGGAGGAGAAGGAAGAGGAGGAGGAGGAAGAATAGGAGAAGGAGGAGGAGGAGGAGGAAGAACAGGAGGAGGAGGAGGAAGAGGTACAGTTTCGATCACTCTGATTGGACCAGAACTTCTACTGACGCCCAGAAACAATCAGCAGAGTCATCAAATCTGAACATTTCTATTATTTCGATTTCTCTGATTTATTCTGCTTTTCATTATTTTATGACAAAAATATCCAATAAATATTCAATGAAATAACTTACTGAGGATGAAAATGTTAATAAGTCCTGAAGTTTTAAAGAACTGAGAATTAAAACTGTTTTACAGGAAATGGTTGTCGTCTAACCGTTTAATTTGAAGAGAAACATGTTCCACTTCCTGTTTCCTGCAGCAACAAGTCGTCCTGCAGTAAGATCGCCATGCAGCTGAAGGTGTTGCAGCGCGACGAGGCGGTCCGCCGCACCGACTGTGAGCCTCCAGTTGCCGTGGCAGCAACCCCCATGGTCATCGAGTTGCACCACGGCGCCATGCTAGACTGTCCAGACCTGGAGAACGTCACTAACGTGGCGGACAGCAAGCCCGACGTCAGCTGGCTGCACGTCACACAAGAGACGTCGGTAAAACACCCAGTCCATGAACAGGAACGGCTGCAGTGAGGCATTATGGGTAGGACGGGGCGTCTCATGGAGGTCGATGACAGTCAGAAAAATGTCATTAGTGGTTTCACCGTGGACCTGAAAATCTTCAACACGCCGCTCAGCACGATAAAAACAGGCGCCCGTTCTCATTGTGCTGAGCGTCGTGTTGTCATGTTGTTGAAGCCTGTTGCCATGGAAACAGATCAGGTGGTCCAGTGAGTGTTCCCCTCAGGAGGTCCTAGTAGAACTCGGTGTTGACAGTCGGACTCTGAAACCCAGCTGGTGTCTCCTGACCTGACGCTTTCTTCGGTCTCAGACAGTGAAGCTCCGCCCCTCTTGAAACGTGATGTCATCAGAACATCTCGCCGCTTCATGGCCGTAGACTTTCTGAACATTTCAACGGTCTCTGTTGACCGTTTACAGAGTTTGACATCAAATCTGATGTTTCTGCTCCAGTTTCAGGTTTGCTGTAATCACTGATGTTCACGTAGCAACGGTCACGTTAACGTTGATGTTGATCAGTAACTGAATACTTCCTGATGGAGGTGTTTGGTTCTCCGTGTGCAGCACCGTGCTGCGTTCAGGAACACGGAACAGAACAGATGAACTATAAGCTTAAATTCAGATTCAGCTCTTTTTCAAACTGTCATCAGGCCCAGTGGGTTCATATAAAGATCCGTTCTCAAGGTTCGAAGGTTCCCGTTGTGTTCTGGGTCTACAGTGTGTAAACCTGGCTCTCTGACCTCTTTCAGACATGTGTGAAGTCTGAGAAGTGGAACAGCGACCGGGAGCAGAAAGGAGCCCGGATCCAGGTCCACGTCATGTTGAAGTACTACCAGGGTTTATACTTCTGCAGCGTGGTGTACCAGCGGGGGGGCAGGAACCTCAGCTTCACCCGCAGCATCAACGTCACTGCAGTCTGTGAGACAACAACCCTGCTAACAGCTGATAGACAGGTGTTCACCAACAGAACCGGGCAGGTAAACACTGCTTTTATTCTCTCAGATCCGACCACGCTACCCAAAGAGCCGAGCATCCTCCACCCGGCGCTGGACCAGGTGTTCACCGTCAGACCAGGTGGGTCGATGACCGAAACGGAGAAGCTGTTGGGTCCAACATGTGTGAAAAGTCCACCTTTTACAGTCTGGAGCTTCTTTACAGCAACATCCAGATGTGAAGCATCCTCTGTTGTCATGGCAACGACTTGGTGTTCTATCAGATTTAGATCTATTGGACAAGTACCCGAGGACACGCCCGCTACCCGAGGACCCGCCCGCCCGCTACCCGAGGACCCGCCCGCCCGCTACCCGAGGACCCGCCCGAGCATGGAGAGACGCTGTCTTTGGGATGAGGCTGCAGACACATCGATCAGTACTGATGACAGTCAGAGGTTGTTGTTGAAGGATGCGGTCGTCATGGTGATGCAGCAGATCAGCAGAAGCGTTCACTGCAGTAATTCGTTATTGATCAGAAACGATGGATTAGAAAAAGACAAAGAAAAACAGGCAGGACAAAAAAAACACAAAAGAATGAAGGAAACGTAGAAAATATTAGAGTTTAAATAAAATACATCAAAACGTGTGAAGACCTGCACACAGAGAGGTCGGAAATAAAATCAGTTTCTACTAAATGTGAAGTCATGCTTTCACACTCATGGGACGTACATGAAGCCACTGTGACCTTTGACCCCCAAAATATAGTCACTTCATCCGAGAGTCCAAGTGAACGTTTGTACCAGATTTAAAGAGATTCCATCGAGGTGTCTTCGGGATGTTGACGAGAGCAGGACGACATCCTGAACACAAACAGCACAAAAACACCAGAACCTTCCAAACCTCCTTCTGATTGGTCGACTCCTGTAAACTCTGCCGTGCTCCTCCCCCTGCTCCTCCCCCTGCTGCGTCTCAGGACATGAAGCTGCACAGATGGAGCTACTACTTCTTTTAAATTGGATGTGTGCAGCGTCTCGGAGGTTTAATCAGCTGCTCCGTGTCCCTGATTGAAGGAAATGTTTCTGTTGGATTTATTCTTCTTCTCAGCATCTTCATTAATCTCCGTTTATGACATCGTTTAAAATGAAGCTCATCACACAGCAGCTCCGCTTAGCAACACAAACACAGAGCAGCACCAAAATAATCAAAACCAATGAACGAGAACTTAAAAAAATCCTAAATCTCATTCTGATGGAATACAAACTTGTTGCCATGACAACAGTCGATGCTTCACACACGTCCTAACCGACCCAAAGACGAGTCCTAACCGCGTCCAAATGTAGTCCTGGGACTGTTTTCAGCTGCGGGTGGATTCACGTTGGTGCTGTCGTGAGTATTTGTGTCAGCTGAGCAGTGATGTCACGATGACATCACCGCCAGGTGGCGGTCCGGTTGACGCTGATCTGTGACTGTGAATGTGTCCGTCAGACTCGGAGGTGCGTCTGGTGTGCCGCGCTCTGTTCCCCGGCATCTTGCGCAGCCCCTGGTGGGAGATATGGTGGACGGTGGACGGGAAGACGCTGGACACACTGAGTGACCAGCATCGCTTCTCCCAAAGCAACAGGTGGGCGGAGCCACGGTGTGATTTATTGAAGCTGTCAGAGAACACGTTCTCCTGATTTATTAGAGCTGCTTCAGTCTGTTGAACATTATGAACCTGCAGCTCTTCTGTTCCTGCTTCTCTCTGACTCCATCTCTAGTTTTAATCTGGAAGGTGTCAGAAGAGAATCAGCCTGCTCATCTTTTTAGCCTCTTTGAGCGCCCAGTTTCTGATTTCAGGGTCTTTTCACACCTAAAAAGTTCAAACCAAAGTTCCTGATTTTGAGGTGTTTGATTTGATGTGGTTTGTTTTGGTTTGACCTGATTCTCACGTCGGCGTGCAGTGAAAAGTGAAGAAGATCTAAAGCAGAACGTTTTTCTAACTCGGAGTGAGTGAGTTTTATTTTGAAAGGGTCTGAGTGTGTGTTGGTTGCAGCGTGGTGAACGAGGACATGGGAGACAAGATGGTGGAGAACCAACTGCTGATCCACGACTTCAACTCACAAGACCTGAAGTCTGAGTTTAACTGTTCGGTGAGGAACGAGAAAGGATGGGACACCCGCAGAGCTCAGCTGGAGGAGGAAGGTGAGGACTGCAGTCACTGATTGGCTGCTGTCAGTTAAACTCTGCACTTCCTGCACGTTTCACATTAAAAGTTCAGCGTTAAAGGAAGTTATTATGGTCTGTCTGTAAATGACAGGTCTGACATCACTTTGTCTTCTCACATGTTTCAGGCGCAGTAAAGTTACACGTGCTTTTATTTTGAAATGATTCCGATTTGGAGAGAACTGTACTGGATTTAATGTGTGTGTGTGTGTGTGTGTGTGTGTGTGTGTGTGTGTGTGTGTGTGTGTGTGTGTCAGTGAGTGTTCCCTCCCTAGAGTTAGCTTGTGGTCTTGGTGTAACTCTGGTTCTGATGGTGCTCCTCTTCGTTCTCTATCACGTCTTCTGGTTGGAGCTGCTGCTCATCTACCGGTCCTGGTTCGGCACCGACGAGCGGCACACAGGTGAGTCATGGAACACGTGAGTCGTGGAACACGTGAGTCGTGTAACATGAGTCGTGGAACACGTGAGTCGTGGAACACGAGAGGCGTGGAACACGTGAGTCGTGGAACACGAGAGGCGTGGAACACGAGAGGCGTGGAACATGAGTCGTGGAACACGAGAGGCGTGGAACACGAGAGGCGTGGAACACGAGAGGCGTGGAACACGTGAGCCGTGGAACACGTGAGCCGTGGAACACGTGAGGCGTGGAACACGTGAGGCGTGGAACACGAGAGGCGTGGAACACGAGAGGCGTGGAACACGAGAGGCGTGGAACACGAGAGGCGTGGAACATGAGTCGTGGAACACGAGAGGCGTGGAACACGAGAGGCGTGGAACACGTGAGCCGTGGAACACGTGAGCCGTGTAACACGTGAGTCGTGGAACACGAGAGGCGTGGAACACGAGAGGCGTGGAACACGAGAGGCGTGGAACACGTGAGCCGTGGAACACGTGAGTCGTGGAACACTTGAGTCGTGGAACACGAGAGGCGTGTAACACGAGAGGCGTGGAACACGAGAGGCGTGGAACACGTGAGTCATGGAACACTTGAGTCGTGTAACATGAGTCGTGGAACACGTGAGTCGTGGAACACGTGAGCCGTGGAACACGTGAGCCGTGTAACACGTGAGTCGTGGAACACGAGAGGCGTGGAACACGAGAGGCGTGGAACACGAGAGGCGTGGAACACGTGAGCCGTGGAACACGTGAGTCGTGGAACACTTGAGTCGTGGAACACGAGAGGCGTGTAACACGAGAGGCGTGGAACACGAGAGGCGTGGAACACGTGAGTCATGGAACACTTGAGTCGTGTAACATGAGTCGTGGAACACGTGAGTCGTGGAACACGAGAGTCGTGGAACACTTGAGTCGTGTAACATGAGTCGTGGAACACGTGAGTCGTGGAACACGAGAGGCGTGTAACATGAGTCGTGGAACACGAGAGGCGTGGAACACGAGAGGCGTGTAACACGTGAGTCGTGGAACACGTGAGGCGTGTAACACGAGAGGCGTGGAACACGAGAGGCGTGGAACACGTGAGCCGTGGAACACGTGAGTCGTGGAACACTTGAGTCGTGGAACACGAGAGGCGTGTAACACGAGAGGCGTGGAACACGTGAGTCATGGAACACTTGAGTCGTGTAACATGAGTCGTGGAACACGTGAGTCGTGGAACACGAGAGGCGTGTAACATGAGTCGTGGAACACGTGAGTCGTGTAACACGAGAGTCATGGAACACTTGAGTCGTGTAACATGAGTCGTGGAACACGTGAGTCGTGGAACACGAGAGGCGTGTAACATGAGTCGTGGAACACGTGAGTCGTGGAACACGAGAGGCGTGGAACACGAGAGGCGTGGAACACGTGAGTCATGGAACACTTGAGTCGTGTAACATGAGTCGTGGAACACGTGAGTCGTGGAACACGAGAGGCGTGGAACACGTGAGTCATGGAACACTTGAGTCGTGTAACATGAGTCGTGGAACACGAGAGGCGTGGAACACGTGAGGCGTGGAACACGTGAGTCGTGTAACACTTGAGTCGTGTAACATGAGTCGTGGAACACGTGAGTCGTGGAACACGTGAGGCGTGGAACACGTGAGGCGTGGAACACGAGAAACGTGGAACACGAGAGTCCACCTGGATTCAGGAAGAAGCCGTGAGTCCTTTCAGAGTCAGACGGGGGAAATCTGACAGAAACCCTAAGTTGGATGTAAAAGTTGTTCCTGGAGAGGAAACAGGATTAAAACACTTCCTTCAAAAGATTTGAGGGGGTCAGAAGGTAGAGTGTGACATCACGTGTGACATCACGTGTGACATCACGTGTGACATCATCCAGTATAGCGCTGAACATTCCATCCAATACACACCCATTGTAAACTGAGACTTGGTCCAAAAAGTTCATGTGTGTGTGTGTGTGTGTGTGTGTGTGTGTGTGTGTGTGTGTGTGTGTGTGTGTGTGTGTGTTCAGATGATAAGGAGTACGACGTGTACATTTCGTACGCGAGGAACAGCGAGGAGGAAACATTCGTTCTGTCGACGCTGCGCAAAGTTCTGGAGAACGAGTTCGGATACTCAGTTTGCATCTTCGACCGGGACAGTCTGCCAGGGGGGAGTGAGTACTACTACTACTAGTACTACTACTACTATTATTACTACTAGTGCTACTTCTACTGGTACAACTACTACCAGTACTACTGCTACTACTAGTACTACTACTACTAGTACTACTACTATTATTACTACGAGTACTACTACTAGTACAATTATTACCAGTACTACTACTGCTAGTACAACTACTACTATTATTACTACTACTACTACTAGTACTATTACTACTACTACTATTATTACTACTAGTACAACTACTACCAGTACTACTGCTACTACTAGTACTACTACTACAAGTACTACCACTACTACTAGTACAACTACTACTACCAGTACTAGTGCAACTAGTACTACTACTAGTACTGCTACTACTAGTATTACTACTACTACTACTACTGGTACTGATACTACTACTAGTAGTAGTAGTACTAGTACTCAGTAATACTGCAGTGCACACTGATCCATCCATCCATCATCAATCATTGCTCCATCTTCCTCCTTCTCTTCCTTTTCCTGCTCCTCCTCCTCTCCATCCTCCCTCTCTTTCTCTTCCTCCTCCTCCTCCTCTCCATCCTCCTCCTCCTCCCCTTCAGCCATCACAGATGAGACTCTGAGTTTTGTGGCTCGTAGCCGGCGCCTCCTGGTGGTCGTTAGTCCCGGCTACGCCTCGCGGGGGTCCCAGGCTCTGCTGGAGCTGAAGGCCGGTATCGACGGCATGGCGCTGGGAGGACACCTGCGGGTGATCCTGGTCCAGTACCGGCCGGTCCGGAGGCGGGGCTGGGTCAGGGAGCTGAGGAGGGCCCGGGTGGCTCTGGCGCTGGTCCGGTGGAAGGGGGACAAGTCCAGAGAGCTGACGTCCCGGTTCTGGAAGAGGCTGAGGGTGGAGCTGCCCGTGAGGAGGGCCGGCAGCAGGGAGGAGGGGGAGGGGAGCAGTAAGGAAGCGGGTCTGATGAGGCTCTACAGCCAGAACAGCACCAACTCCCAAACGGGCCTCCTCAGCAGCCCCGTCAGAGACCCGCAGACCGACCTGGACTCTGCAGCATAGCGGGACGTCCGTCCTCTCGCTGGACGTCTCCATCCTCCAGCTGTGACTATAGTCTGCCAGACGCTCTGAGGGGCGGACCAATCAGCGGCCACTGTCCCGCCCCTCCTTCTCTGTGATTGGACGGCTGGGTGAATAGTGTCGGTGATGTTTGCTCAACGTTGAACATTAAAAACATTTTAATACTGCGTGGAGGACGGGTGTCGTTCTGGTCGTCGCGGTGATGGAGTGACAGCCGGTTGGTTAAAATGAAGCCGACGCCCAGTCGGAGGAAACGTTTCGTGATGAAGTGAAATCGGTTCCAGATATTCACCCGGTGGATCCGCTAGGCTGCCGAGCTGCTAGCATCGCTAAACATTCACACAAACAGCATGCTAACTTCAGCGAGCTGACTAAAATCAGCCAGTTCGCGAAGAAGCGTTATTTCATCAGCTAGCATGTTGATAGCGCCCTCTACAGTTCGTAGAGTTCATCACAGTATCTGAGTTTCACCCACCGAAAAGTAAACATGTTTTGTTGTTAATTTATGTTTTCTGACCAACACACAAACTTGACTTTTCCATAAACTTCAGTATTATCTGTCCTCCATCATCTGTCCTTCATCATCATCTTCATCACCATCATCTGTGCTTCATCATCATCATCATCTGTCCTTCATCATCTTCATCATCTGTGTTTGATGTCACCTGTTGGTCCAGAGTTCAGATCTCCGGCTGTTGTTTCATGACTGAACTTTTTGTTTGTTTTAGTTACCTTCTAATATTTAAACACAAATGAAAAATAGAAACAAGCACAGCGGCTGATTGGCCGAGACACCTCTCAATCAAGGCAAAATAAATATCAAATAAAAATATCAAATAAATATATATATATATATATATATATATATATATAAGGACCCATAAGTAGAAATTAATTAAAACGAAATCTACAATACGTGTGAACGGGTGTGAATACGCGTGAACGGGTGTGAATACGCGTGAACGGGTGTGAACGAGGCCTTTGAGAAGCTGTTTTTCTCAGATATTTGAGGGCGATCACTGAAAACAAACCGACAGAAAATGTTGGGTGTGGTCTGCATAGAGGGAGATTCACAGTTTCATCTTTAGTGGGAAGGTAGAGGAAGTTGTCAAATCTAACAGGAAGTTCTAAAATGTAAAATGGACCAATGAACTGCAGATTTCAGTAAAAATCTGTTTAACACTGAAACTTTTACAATGTTGCAACTACGCTGCACTTTCAGTATTTTTATTTATTTTTGTTTCCACTTTAATACGTTCAATATATCAACAATATATCATCATTACATTTCATTTATCTGACGCTTTTATCCAAAGCGACTTACAATCAGTTCATTTCAACCATGAGGGTTCAAAACCAGAACAACAAGAATCAAGAAAATACAATTTCTTCCAGAAAGCCAAACTACAAAGTTCTATCAGGAAGTTCTATTTTAAGATACTAAAGTTCTACTGTTCAAGATAAAGGAGGAAGAGGAGGAGGAGAGGAAGAGGAGGAGTTGTGTTTTTAGTTTGTGGTGGAAGATGTTCAGAGTTTCTGCTGTCCTGATGTCGGTGGAGCTCATTCTACCATTTAGGAGCCAGGACAGAGGAGGAGGAGGAGGAGCAGGAGCAGAGTGAACGGGGTGGGGTGTAAGGTTGGACCATGTCCTGGATGTAGACTGGACCTGATCTGTTCGTAGCACGGTACGCAAGTACCAATGTTTGGAAACGGATGTGGGTTAGGGTTACTGGTAACTAGTTGTATATCAAGAATATATCAAGAATATATCAGGTCATATTGTTCTTATTAAAATGATCAATATTGTAACGGGAGAAGCATCCTGCAGTTTACAACATTTCATCTTTTGTTTTTAATAAACACATTTTTCATTAATCGACATGTCATCGTCATTATTCATTTATGTTTTTATTTCATGTGTTCCATTTGCAGAAACATTCTGAATCACAACTTCTATGATAATAATGATGTAAATATACATTCTGATAACGTGAACTCAACCAGGTCTTCTGTCCATAAACACACATTTAACTTTTATTAAAATGGACTCTGTAATAGTTTCATCCATCTGAGCTGTCGTCACACACAACAACATTTCGTGGAGTAAAGTTTGATAAAACAATGTTAGCAACATATCGACTTCGTAGCTTTTTACGTTGCGCTGTGCTCTGAAAACAAACATCGGTTGATCATCCATGTCGAGCACGTTTAGAGCATTTTGAAACAGAAATAGATCTGACCTCTGTTGGAGGTCACGAATCGGTCCTGCAGCCAGTTTACAGCGACGCTAGCGCCCCCCTCTGGTTGGAGCTGAACGCTACAGTTAGCATGCTATTGCTTTTTTAATTTATGCATTTTTCCAAACTGACATAACTCCAGTTGAGCTGGTTTTTAGCAAAATTAGTTGTTTGTTTATGAGCAGGTTGTGAGACTCAACTTCGAGTTCTACTGGGACCTTCTGAGGTTCTGAGGGAAACATTCATTGTGAACCACCTGAAATTTCTGATGATGGCAACAGCTTCTCGAGCGAACATAAGGCTCTGTGGAACAACGGTTAGTGTATTGGACTTCTAGTGAAACGAGATATTCAAAGGTTCTGGATTCAAGTCTCACCAGAGACAAATTTTAAAGTTTGTCTTTGAATATTTGCTGCAGCTGATTTGATAGATTCATAACGACTCTCTTATGGTTTTACAGTAAAAAAAAAAAAAAGACTTACCTGATGAAGTCGCTGGTGATGCTGATGGACTTCTGGGTGATGTATTTCTGGATGATGTATTTCTGGATGATGTCGTTCTGGGTGATGTCGTTCTGGGTGATGTATTTCTGGATGATGTATTTCTGGATGATGTCGTTCTGGGTGATATCGTTCTGGGTGATGTATTTCTGGATGATGTCGTTCTGGGTGATGTATTTCTGGATGACGTATTTCTGGATGATGTCGTTCTGGATGATGTCGTTCTGGGTGATGTATTTCTGGATGACGTATTTCTGGATGATGTCGTTCTGGATGATGTCGTTCTGGGTGATGTATTTCTGGATGATGTCGTTCTGGATGATGTATTTCTGGATGACGTATTTCTGGATGATGTCGTTCTGGATGATGTCGTTCTGGGTGATGTATTTCTGGATGATGTCGTTCTGGATGATGTATTTCTGGATGACGTATTTCTGGATGATGTCGTTCTGGATGATGTCGTTCTGGGTGATGTATTTCTGGATGATGTCGTTCTGGATGATGTATTTCTGGATGATGTCGTTCTGGGTGATGTATTTCTGGATGATGTCGTTCTGGGTGATGTCGTTCTGGGTGATGTATTTCTGGATGACGTATTTCTGGATGATGTCGTTCTGGATGATGTCGTTCTGGATGATGTATTTCTGGATGATGTCGTTCTGGATGATGTCGTTCTGGATGATGTCGTTCTGGATGATGTATTTCTGGATGATGTCGTTCTGGATGATGTATTTCTGGATGATGTCGTTCTGGGTGATGTATTTCTGGATGATGTCGTTCTGGATGATGTCGTTCTGGGTGATGTATTTCTGGATGATGTCGTTCTGGATGATGTATTTCTGGATGATGTATTTCTGGATGATGTCGTTCTGGATGATGTATTTCTGGATGATGTCGTTCTGGGTGATGTATTTCTGGATGATGTCGTTCTGGATGATGTCGTTCTGGGTGATGTATTTCTGGATGATGTCGTTCTGGATGATGTATTTCTGGGTGATGTATTTCTGGATGATGTCGTTCTGGATGATGTCGTTCTGGGTGATGTATTTCTGGATGATGTCGTTCTGGATGATGTATTTCTGGATGATGTATTTCTGGATGATGTCGTTCTGGGTGATGTATTTCTGGATGATGTCGTTCTGGATGATGTATTTCTGGATGATGTCGTTCTGGATGATGTATTTCTGGATGATGTCGTTCTGGATGATGTATTTCTGGATGATGTCGTTCTGGATGATGTATTTCTGGATGATGTCGTTCTGGGTGATGTATTTCTGGGTGATGTATTTCTGGATGAATCCTCTGAGGACGTTGAATCTCAGGATCAGATGTCATGAATGAGTCCAGAGTTTCTTTAAATGTTTCAGTCTAGACTAAAGTGTTGACACCGGTTCTGCCCAGTTCTTCTTGGTTCTGCCCGGTTCTTCCTGGTTCTGCCCAGTTCTGCCTCACTGGTTTTAGGTTGAACTGAGTAAATTTCTCGGTGATTCGAAGCTGTTGGTATTTCAGCTGATTTACTGTATGTTGTCTTTCAGACCAATCAGAGGCCATCCTGCACTCGATGCAGCGGAGCCGCCGCCTGCTGTTCGTCCTGAGTCCCGGTTTCCTGGCGGAGAAGAGCTTCAGCTTGCTGGAGTGTCGTCTGGGTGTGTACCTGCAGCACGCCCACCGGGCCTCCCTGGTGTCGGTGGTGTACCGCTCGGTCAGTAAGCTGCCCTGCGTGGAGGTCGCTCAGCTCCGGCAGGCCGCCGTCAGCGGCGTGACGTGGCGTGGAAGCCGATCAGAACCGCCGCGCTCTCGGTTCTGGCTGAGGCTGCGGCTGGCGCTGCCGGTCAGGCCGCTCGCTCTGGGCAGGAGGATGATTGACAGCACGTCGTCCCACTCGGACCTGGCTGCTCTGGCGCTGCAGAGAGCCCAACGGTTCCAGAACCAGAACCAGAGCGACAGGACCAATCAGAGCCGCAGAAACAGCCGGACTTCAGCCAATCAGAGCCGCAGAGACAGAAAGGCCCCGCCCAGAGGGAGGGCCAGTGTGAGGAGGGGGGGTTCATGCCGGGAGGAGGGACCACAGCACAACAGTCTGCCAGGGTGCGCTGGGTTGATTGGCCAGGTGGAAGACAGGGGGGTGGAGCTTACGAAGGAGATAGAGCAGGGGTCACGTGACAGGACTCAGACCCTGTCAGACCCAGTCCCAGAAAAGGACCCCACCCCTGTTTCTGACTCCACCCACTGCACTCCTAACCACGCCCTGACCTGGCCTCTGACTCCGCCCTGCCCACAGGTCAGCAGGACAACGGCAGGAAACACAAGCAGCAGCCGCAGCTGATTGGTTCAAGGACTTCTGAGGAAATTATGTCATCGGATAAGTAAACATGAAACTGACTCCGCCTCTCGCAATAAACCCAACTGAGCCTTTCTGACTTTCAACAAACTAACGCTGCGTTCAAGTCATACGGGAAAGATGGCCATTTATAAATACACACTCAACACTTTCTGTGTATTTCAAATTAAAAGCCTCCCATTGTTTCAGTAGAAAGAGACCCTTCACTTCTTAACAATGCTTTTATTGTTAAACATTTGCAGGATCCTGTTGTGATTGATATCGAACAATAAAACTTTAGATAAATGTTGACTTGATTAAATTTAAGTAATGGAAACACATTATTGACTGTTGTCTTTAAACTTGTCACCATACAAAGATAGGACTGAGTTTTACATGACCTGTGTTCTCCTATGTAAAATGAACGCAGCACCGGAGCCCTCCATCAGGGGGCAACATTCTGCCCTCAGCATGAACCTTAATGAGACAGTTCACCTGTAAAATAACTGGAAATGCCTTATTTTATATAAGCAGAAACGTTCAGTTTTTCATTAAAAAATTAGTCTCATGACTTCATGTTGATATGTTCCATGTATGTTCCATGTATGTTCCATGTTGAGTCTGTTTGGTTCTCTGAGATCTGCTCATGTGTCTCCAGCTGTGTTTCTGCATGTCAGCTTGTCTTCTCACTTCTGATGAAAAATAAAGACATTTCAACTCTGATCTTCATTTAAAGTGACTCTGAGGATTTATTAGTTTAGGACGTGTTTTAGGACTAGTTTTGGACTTTGTTTTGGACGTGATTTAGGATTACTTTAGGACTAGTTTTGGACTTTGTTTTGGACGTGATTTAGGACTACTTTAGGACTAGTTTTGGACTATGTTTTGGACTAGTTTTGGACATGGTTTAGGACTAGTTTAGGACTGATTTGTGAATCAGCCCTGAGGAGGGCTTCTAGATGAACACCTCGTCCACCTGTGGACCGCAGTAACATCTTCAGCCTCTAAGTGAACTTGAACTCTGAGGTTTGTGAGCTGAACATGCTGACGTGCTCGGTGAAGTTGAACCTCCTCATTCTTCATTAACAGACCACTCGTTGGATTTATCAGAGTGTTGTTGGACATGTCTGTCCATCTGACCTTTCCCTCGTCCTCCGATCAGTCTCCACCCGTCCTCCTTTATGCTGCTCCCACTAATAAAGCACCGATAGCTTTCAAAGGAAAACAGGCTCATCAGCGTTTATTAATGCGAGCTGCATCTCTCCGAAACCATCCGTCGTCACCTGGACGCCGCTGAGGATCGCGGCCAACGGACCGCCGCAGACACACATCGATTCAAAGTTTAGTCCGGACGAGTTTCATTCTGCTGATCAACTGGAGGACTCATGGACGTCTGACCAGACGCATCTTCGTCTTGAAAGTCTGTCGAAGCTTCACATCTCCACCTGAGCAGGAATTCAAACTGAAATATGAAAACCTGCAGCTCCACCACCAGGATGGAATGAGTCCCCGTTGGCTGCAAATCAGTCTCCCGCTGTCCTCCCACATTTCCTGTCTCGCTAAATGTCCCCAAAAACCAGACCAAGTGAAATACAGCGGTCAGCACCCCCTACAGGTGCCATTTTAAACAAGGCCAGGCTGCTGGTGATGCTAAGCTATGCTAAGGGTGCGTTCATGAGCAACTGGGGGGTGGGAAACTTCAGACCTCCCAGTGGGACATTCCACCTAAATGCCATCAAACTGGAAACAACCGATCAGCAGCGGCAGCGACTTCAGCCGGCGGTTCAGGAACTTTACGAAGTGAAGATGTTGGTTGTCAACAACTCGCTAGTTTTCAGGCAGAAGTTATCGTATTGAGACGATCTCAGGACAACACTAGAACAGAGGACACGAAGCCCCGCCCACCGCTAGCTGTAACCTGACTGCACCACAGGCCTGTCAATCAAACAGACACGCCCCCAAAAACAGGTCTTCTTGAATCTTCTTTTCTAATGAATGAGGGATTATTTTCAGATGGACCTCCAGAAAACTAATAAGAAGGAGTGACTTTAGCTAACAACACCGAGATAACTGATGGACACATTTTATTCACTTTGGATTTGATGAGAGAAGTTGAATGGGAGTCTATGGAGCCGGAGGCTTTTTGGAGCCGACCTCTAGTGGCACTCGCTAGTATTGCAGCTGAAGACACTTCTGGATCAGAACCATTTTACAGACCTGAAGCTACGAACACTTTTAGAAACAGACACAGGAATAGTATCAGAGGGGGGCGGGGCTTGACAGGAGGAGACACATCAGACTTCCCAGTTCAGAATCATTCTGTGAACTCATTCAGCTAGTTAGTAATTATAACTCTGTGTGTTAATTGTTGAGCAGGAGACTGCAGCAGTTAGTATGTTGGTATGTGAGTTACTGATCATGAGACAGAACTGAAGAGACATTAACCATTAAACAGACAGACAGATAGACAGACTGATTGATTGATTGATTGATTGATTGATTGATTGATTGATTGATTGATTGATTGATTGATTGATTGATTGACAGGTGTATCAGAGATAGATTTGGTTTAATTGTTTTTTTTATCATATTTAAATGCAGATGCTTCTTTCATCCTGAAATATTTCTGTTGAACTGCAGATCTTTTTGATTTTTAGTTCATACGTTGTCGTTGACAACCATTTGACCATTATCATAATGTCTGTCCTCTGTGGTACCAGAGGACTCCACCAGATGGCGCACCACAGGATCCTGGACACAATCAGAACATCTGGATCTGTCTGATGTAATTAATAAACATGGTCTCCCCTCATCTCTCATCTCCCCTCATCTCTCGTCTCTCCTCATCTCCC
Organism: Embiotoca jacksoni; assembly: GCF_022577435.1. Taxonomy (NCBI): domain Eukaryota; kingdom Metazoa; phylum Chordata; class Actinopteri; family Embiotocidae; genus Embiotoca; species Embiotoca jacksoni. The sequence goes on from NW_027185412.1 coordinate 1,647,056, forward strand.
CTCGTCTCTGGTCTCTCCTCGTCTCCCCTGGTCTCCCCTGGTCTCCCCTTGTCTCTCGTCTCTTGTCTCTCCTCATCTCTGGTCTCTCCTCGTCTCTCGTCTCTTGTCTGTCCTCGTCTCTCATCTCTCCTCATCTCTGGTCTCTCCTCGTCTCTCGTCTCTCCTCATCTCCCTCTCGTCTCTGGTCTCTGGTCTCTCCTCATCTCCCCTCGTCTCTCATCTCTTGTCTCTCCTCGTCTCTCGTCTCTCCTCATCTCCCTCTCGTCTCTGGTCTCTGGTCTCTCCTCATCTCCCCTCGTCTCTCATCTCTGGTCTCTCCTCGTCTCTCGTCTCTCCTCATCTCCCTCTCGTCTCTGGTCTCTGGTCTCTCCTCATCTCCCCTCGTCTCTCATCTCTTGTCTCTCCTCGTCTCTCGTCTCTCGTCTCTCCTCATCTCCCGTCGTCTCCCCTCGTCTCTCATCTCTGGTCTCTCCTTGTCTCTCGTCTCTTCTCGTCTTTCATCTCTCGTCTCTCCTCGTCTCTCGTCTCCCCTCGTCTCTCCTCATCTCTCCTTGTCTCTCATCTCTGGTCTCTCCTCGTCTCTCGTCTCTTCTCGTCTTTCGTCTCTCGTCTCTCCTCGTCTCTCGTCTCCCCTCGTCTCTCCTCATCTCCCCTCGTCTCTGGTCTCTCCTCATCTCCCCTGGTCTCCCCTCGTCTCTTGTCTCTCGTCGTCTCTCGTCTCTTCTCGTCTCCCCTCGTCTCTCGTCTCCCCTTGTCCTCTGTTTTCAGCTCCTCTGCAGCTTTTCTCCCTCACTGATCACTCCATCCAGGGGTCAAAGGTCAGTAGCACCCACAGTTATACATGACGCATTACCTAAAAGCAATTAGTGAGACACAGCAGACGCTCAGTCAATCTGTAACCACATGTCTGTGTGTGTGTGTGTGTGTGTGTGTGTGTGTGTGTGTGTGTGTGTGTGTGTGTGTGTGTGTGTGTGTGTGTGTGTGTGTGTGTCTACATTCCTGATTCTGAAGTTCCCTCATCAATCAGTTAATTACTGTTGGACACTGATCAATAAATACACACACAGTCAGAGCAGTGAGGAGGAGGAGGAGGAGAAGGAGGAGGAGGAGAAGGAGGAGCGGCGCTAATACGTTTTAATATTACAGGGAGGAGGGAGATGGGGGGGTAGATAAGATACTTCCTGTTATTGACCTCATCATTCCAGGTGAGACATTAAACAGAAATTAAATGAATGTCGATAAATCTGCTTCAAATCCTGAGAAAAACACAGAAGTTCAGAAGTCCCTCAAGATTCTGCACATTTTAAATTTCCTTCAGTGTCACAGTGATCCAGTGACAGCTCTCTGATTACCCATGATGCACTGCAGTCAGGAGCAGCTCTCACACACTTCTGCTGCTTTTGATGGTGAAAATTGGTGACAGGAGTCTGGATTTTGGTGTTTCCATGGTTTCATCTCAGCTGTAGTTTTACTGACAGACTCAGGTAATATGAAATCTCCTCCAGCAGACCTGCCTAATGACATCTGACAGATCAGCTCTCTGACTGGACAGCAGCGTCTGTCCCATCTGTCCCGGCTGTCTGACGTCCTCTGAGGGGACACGTTGGTCCAGAGAGGGTTAATAGGAGGAACAGACGTGTCAGTAATGGATGGAAACAATCCAGCCAATCTCAGTATGGACGCCTGATTGGACGGAGGAGGTCAGGTGATGGAGGAGGAGGAGTCTGTGGACGGAAGAGGTCGGGAAGACGGGACCACCAGTAGAACTCGACCCGGTTCTGATGATGGAACAACATGCAGTGTTTAACCACAGACTGACAGAAACACAGTAGGACGGCTGTGACGTGACATTTACGGTCGAACCGGACCGGACCGGACTAGACCACAACGGAACCGGACTGGACCTCTCACTGGTTCCGGTTCTGATGGGTTAAAATCTGGTGACCTGAGTGTCCTCCAGGAGACCTGATGAGGCAGGTCGAGCCTCAGAGTCTCACCTGTGTAACCGTAGCGACTCATTAGCTGCAGTTCTCTGAGGCGAGCCAAGCTGTCAGGTTGTGCGAGAACGTGGGGCTGAGGCCGGATCGGGTTTCAGCCGGCCTCCTTAATGACCCGTTTTCCCGGCCGGCCTCCTTAATGACCCGTTTGCCCGGCCGGCCCTCGGAGCCTGAGACCCAGACCGGTCCTCCTTTCACATTCCTGCCAGTCGAGAGCTCCAAGCTGTCGGACATCTGCAGCCGTCTAACTTGTCATTAGAGATCGACCACCGGCCGCCTCGGACACCGCTCGCTCTCAACTCTCCCCCGGCCCTGGCCCGCTCTCAGGGGACCCGGGGCAGGGCCGGGACCCCGTGTTGAGAACCCCCAGGGAGAGAGTAACTCCCACCGTTGTTACCCGCAGGGGCGGATCTGAGTGGAGGAGGATGTGGGGGGGCGTCACCACGGAGCTTTAGTTCCTGAGGAAGAGGAGGATGGTCAGACTGGTTTCACTGGTAACTGAAGACGGAGACACGAAACTACCTCTGAGTCTGAGGAGGACATCAGGACACAGAGACACTGGGACACACAGAGACACTCAGAGACACGGAGACACAGAGACACTCAGAGACACACGGAGACACATGGAGATACGGAGACACAGAGACACGGAGACATGGGGACACACGGAGACACACAGAGACATAGAGACACACGGAGACACACAGAGACATAGAGACACATGGACACACGGAGACACTCAGAGACACGGAGACACATGGACACTCAGAGACATAGAGAAACACGGAGACACACAGAGACACAGAGACACTCAAAAACACGGAGACACTCAGAGACACGGAGACACACGGAGACACTCGGAGAAACGGAGACACATGGAGACACGGAAAGATACGGAGAAGCTAAAGTCACTCCTTCTTATTAGTTTTCTGGAGGTCCATCTGAAAATAATCCCTCATTCATTAGAAAAGAAGATTCAAGAAGACCTGTTTTTGGGGGCGTGTCTGTTTGATTGACAGGCCTGTGGTGCAGTCAGGTTACAGCTATCACTGGGCGGGACGTAGTATCGTCAGGTTTCCGATCAGATCGGTCAGATCCACCTCTGGCTCCTCCCCCAGCTCGTCCAAATATGGTCACTTCCTGCTCCAAACCGCTCCGAACTAACAAGATGGTGACGGACAGAATCTGAACTGGAGGATTCATAACGTTCACAAACCAACGATGACATCGCTGATGGATGATGACATCACTGATGGTTGATGGTTGGTTATGTCTCACACATATGCAATACTGTGGTCAGTTCTGATTGGTTAAAGCTGCTCCAATAGTTTCATAATCAACCAGCAGGAGGCGGAGCCCGAAAACAATCATAAATACAGAATGAATGTATCGATCCCGGGTTACGGTCCAGCCGTGAGAAATGAAGCAAGATGTCACGTCAACATTTAATCTGAAGGAGTGAGACGTTTTACGTTAAATCACATTGTAAAACAACATTTTCACACATTAATATAAAAAACATTTCATGTTAATTAAATGTATAAACACACTTTTTCACAGGAGGCACTCATTGTTTTCATGTTTTTATAGAACAAACAGTAGAAAATGTGATTTTATTTTATTTTTATCAAGTACACATTTGAAAAGAATAATTTCCTCATCATCTGACCTCCCTGAACTTTTGACCCTCTCTTCTGATTGGCTGACTGTTTTCTGAGTGACAAACGTCCAGACCAATCACAGCTGTTCTTCAGTTTTGGAGCTTGCTAGCTTTCTTCCACATAAAAGGTTGGAGAAGACATATGATATCATCGTGAGTTTGTGACATCACAAACTCAGTTGCTGAGTACGAGCTGTGAGTATTTCTCTGTGGACAGATTTTGTTAAAGTTTTTATAGCTGCCAGACCTACTTTATAGTCAAAAAGGAAATCAGAATTCATTCGAAACTGCTTTCCTTGCATGTCTGAACGTGATTTATTGTTTTATTCATTCTTTCCTGCGTAAAGTTCTCATGAATAAATATGAATAAACATGAATAAACATGAATTCCACGCTACCTACGGACCGTTAACATTCAGACGTTAGTTTGTCGTTCAGTCGCTGGAATCTTTTTCTCATGGTGTGAAGGCAGTTTTAAAAACAGCAGCAGTGACGTCATTAAAATTACAGCAGACCTCTGACCTCTGACTTCCTGTCCGTCATCTAATATTAACAGTCAAGTTTTAGTTCCTCTAACGGTCATAAACACCTGCTGACAGTCGGATGTGTTATCGGTTCTGTTCAGTTCTATTGGATCCTGTTTGATGGACTTGACCAACGTCTGGAGGTCCCTGAGGTTTACGGTCCTGAAAATGGTTCACGGTCGGTCCCTCCTCGGTCCACGGACCAGCCGTCTGACCACAACGACCCGGTCCTTATCTTGACAACGTCTTCATGCCTCAGATCTCGTCTCCAGATAATCACGTTATTTGGCTCATCGGGACACAAACCTTGTCGATGTTTTGATGTGGCAGCTTCACAGACTGACACCGGTTCAAGAGGTTCTGTTCATTTCTAATGTTACACTCAGTAAGCTGGAGATAATTTACGACTAATGTAAAACGCTCCATCATTGGTTTGAGTTGAGAGAAGAAAATAAATGAGATCCTCACTGAAGGATCATAAAAGGAAAATGATCAGAAGTACAAAGGTCAATCAGAAAGCTCCATTTACAGGAGGATCAATAACCTTCATCAGGAGTTATTGATCAACGTTAACGTGATCGCTGCTACGTGAACATGTGTGATGTCACCTTGGACCTGAAACTGGAGCGGAAACATGAACTGTGTAAACGGTCATTAGAGACCCTCGAAATGTTCCAAAAGTCTACGGCGATGAAGCGACGAGCCGGCAACGTGTTCTGATGACATCACGTTTCAACAGGGGCGGAGCTTCGTGTTGAAGATTTTGTGTTCCTCAAAGGACTGATGAAAGGGACCAGACTGAAAACCAACGTTGGATGGATGTGATCTTCTGCTTTTAAAAACAGACATGATTCTGTGGTGGAAATCACTGCGTGGGCTCAGGAATACGTACCAGTGGTCATGTTGACGTGTGGAACTCATGAAGGATGTTGATCCTTCGTGTGCACCACCATGCTGCGTTCAGGAACACTCTGAACTTATTGATCGAGCTCTGATTTCCATCTAATCTCTGATTGGTCTGTTGACCTCCGGCTCCCCGGCAGTCTACGGTCCTTGTCTGGGCACCCAGGTGAAGTTCCAGCGGCCCTCCATGTCCTTCCTGACGAAGGCCTGTCCCTGGGGGAAGCTGTGAGTCTTGACACTGCTGGACGGACTAAGGGACATACTGAACGCCAGGTCCATTTGGCTGCGAGGTGTCCATGGCGCGGCGGGAGGCTGAGGTGCTGCCGGCGGACTCGTCGGGCTGCAGCCGATGACAGGCGTCCTGGTTTGGTTTGTGATTGGACTTGAGGACGACATGGGGGACAAATAAAGTGTCTCTGCTGGTGGACTGAACCGGGTCGTGTCCTGGGAGAGTGTCCGGCTGTCGTGTACTGGAGACCAGTAGGATGGATGTTGGTCTGCGTGTGCCTGAGAGAGGACGTGACTGAAGGCAGTGAGACGGACCTCCGCTCGGTCGGACTGGAAGGAGGTCGAGGTGTTGAACCTGATCTCCGCTTCGGGAGCTTTGTGATGTCGGGTCGGTCCAGTGGCAATGAAGTGACCCGGATGGTCCTGAGCTGACTTGGCAGGATGAATACAGTTTGTTAGTTGAGCTCCGTACCTGCAGTCAGGTGATCTCTGGTTCCTTTGGACCGGTGAAAATGTGGCGACCGGCGGGCCGAGAGAGGAGAGAGGAGAGTATTCGGGGGATGAGGACGAGGGGATGGCAGCATCGTGGACGAACCCTCCAAGACAGTCTACTGAAGACTCAGTGGACGTATCGATGGTGTCCCGGTCCTTCAGTCCCAGCGTCCGTAGAATCCAGAGGTCCAGATTTGTCTCTGAGCGGGCCGCTGTCTCAGAGGACTTGCAGCAGAACTCGCCGGTGAGGTTCCGGCAGACTCTCTTGCTGACCTGCTGAATGCCGGGTTCGTGGTGGAGGTACATCTGGTCTCTCTTCAGACTCCTCCTCCCGTCGGTGAAAAGTTTCTGTGAGGAGAAATGAGGACAGAATGAGACGCAGGTCGGACCTTCAGTCGGAACTTCAGTCGGAACTTCAGTCAGCCCTTCAGTCAGACAGTTGGGCCTTCAGACAAACAATCGGACCTTCAGTCGGCCCTTCAGATGAACAGTCGGACTTTCAGTCGGACCTTCAGACAAACAGTCGGACCTTCAGTCGGACCTTCACACAAACAGTCGGACCTTCAGACGGACCTTTAGTCGAACCTTCAGACAAACAGTCGGACCTTCAGTCAGACCTTCAGACAAACAGACGGACCTTCAGACAAACAGTAGGACCTTCAGGGGGACCTTCAGTCACACCTTCAGTCAGAACTTCAGGCGGACCTTCAGGCGGACCTTCAGTCGGACCTTCAGTTGGAATTTCAGTCGGAACTTCAGTCTGACCTTCAGTCGGACCTTCAGGTGTATCTTCAGACGAACAGTCGGTCCTTCAGTCAGACAGTCGGACCTTCAGTCGGACCTTCAGTTGGACCTTCAGACAAAAAGTCGGACCTTCAGTCACATAGTTGGACCTTCAGAAAAACACTTGGACCTTCAGACAAACAGTCAGACCTTCAGTCGGACCTTCAGACAAACAGTCGGACCTTCAGACAAACAGTCGGACCTTCAGTCTGACCTTCAGTCGGACCTTCAGTCGGAACTTCAGTCGGACCTTCAGTCGGACAGTTGGACCTTCAGACAAACAATCGGACGTTCAGGCGGATTTTCAGACAAACAGTCGGATCTTCAGTCGGACCTTCAGATGAACAGTCGGACTTTCAGTCGGACCTTCAGACGAACAGTCGGACCTTCAGTCACATAGTTGGACCTTCAGAAAAACAGTTGGACCTTCAGTCAGACCTTCAGTCGGACCTTCAGACAAACAGTTGGACCTTCAGACAAACAGTCGGACCTTCAGACAAACAGTCGGACCTTCAGTCACACAGTTGGACCTTCAGTCAGATATTCAGACCTTCAGGTGGACCTTCAGACAAACAGTAGGACCTTCAGTCGAATATTCCGGCCTTCAGGTGGACCTTCAGACAAACAGTCAGACCTTCAGTCGGACCTTCAGATGAACAGTCGGACCATCAGACAAACAGTCGGACCTTTAGTCGGACCTTCAGACGAACAGTCGGACCTTTAGTCAGACCTTCAAACGAACAGTCGGACCTTCAGACGAACAGTCAGACCTTCAGTCGGACCTTCAGACGAACAGTTGGACGTTCAGTCGGACCTTCAGACGAACAGTCGGACCTTCAGTCAGACCTTTAGTCGGACCTTCAGACAAACAGTCGGATCTTCAGACGAACAGTCAGACCTTCAGTTTGACCTTCAGTCAGCCCTTCAGTCAGACCTTCAGACAAATAGTCGGACCTCCAGTCGGACCTTCAAACAAACAGTCGGACCTTCAGACAAACAGTAGGACCTTCAGTAAGACAGTTGGACCTTCAGTCAGGCCTTCAGACAAACAATAGGACCTTCAGTCAGACAGTTGGACCTTCAGTTGGACCTTCACGTGGACCTTCAGTCGGACCTTTAGCCGGACCTTCAGTCGGACCTTCAGTTGGACCTTCAGATAAACAGTCGGACCTTCAGACAAACAGTAGGAACTTCATTAACACAGTTGGACTTTCAGTCAAACCTTCAGTTGGACCTTCAGACAAATAGTCGGACCTTCAGACAAACAGTAGGACCTTCTGTCAGACAGTTGGACCTTCAGTTGGACATTCAGTTGGGCCTTCAGCCGGACCTTCAGTCGGACCTTCAGTCGGAAGGTCCAGACAAACAGTCGGACTTTTAGGCAGGCTTTCAGACGAACAGTCGGACCTTCAGACCTCCAGTCAGACGTTCAGTCGGATTGTCTGCTTCTATCGGTGTGGACGGACGAGTCTGACCGAACAGGTTTTTCAGGACAATGTTGGGGAATAAAAGGTTTCTGATATCGACTGCTGTTATTAGAACCATCTGAGGATTTTTTTTTTTAAACTTCATCAACCCAGACGGGGCGGAGCCTCAGCAGCTGTTTGTCTGTAAAATCTTCATTTGAAAAGTCACTAAATCCATTCATCAGATAGAAAATAAGAAGAATAACTACGATACTTCCTGTGGATGTTTAGGAACCAGTGAAGATCTCATCGACTTCTGGATTGGACCAGAGCGCCCCAGTGCAATAAAGGTCCAGTACAGCAGTGGTTCTGAATGGTTCTGCACTCACCTTGGCCTTCTGCTCCAGGCTCCTCACAAAGGAGGAGGTGAGGAACTCCCGGAGTTTGTTGTTCTCCTCCTGCAGCCTGGCGAGCTCCTCCTCCCTCTGCAGCAGAGTGTCCTGCAGCTGCAAGCATTTAAAACAAGTTCAGTACCGGACTGGACCGCAGCCTGGAGCAGAACTGGCCCCGTACCTCCTCCTCCCACTGAACCAAAGTGAGCCAAAATATATCAGAAACGTCAGCTGCCATCTTGTTCTGGTGACGTCATTTGTACCTTGAGCTTCCCTCCTAGCTTATGTGGGAATTGTTGAATTGTTGAATTGTTGAATTGTTGAATTGCTGGTTTCTCTGTATAATATTGTAAAGTCTTGCTTTAAGGACTTTAATGTGTTAAGTGCCATGATATAACCTCTGTTGTGATTTGGCGCAATATAAATAAAGTTGAATTGAATTGAATTGATGAGGGGGTGGGGACACTGCGTTGAGGTCCTGCCTCCTTCCCCGCCCATGAGGCCACACCCCTTGAACTGAACGTAACACAGCTGTAATCTTTACAGACCGTCAGGGACGCTCAGTGTTTTTATGATGATCAGTAACTGTTAGCTGTCGCGCTAGCGAGCTACATGTCCCCACAGCTTGGTGCGAATGCCCTGCCCCCTGCCTACCACGGCTCCACCCCCCGGTCATTACTTCACATGCTTCTGCTGTAAATGACATCAGAACAAGATGGTGGGAAGGTTTCTGGCTTCACTTCATGTCGTCCATCTTTATGTAAGTTTGGGAGAAATGTTGTCGTCCATCCATCCATTATCTACACCCGCTTTATCCTGAGTAGGGTCACGGGGGGGCGGAGCCTATCCTAGCTCACTTTGGGCGAAGGTGGGGTTCACCTGGACAGATCACCAGTCCATCATAGGACATAGAGACAGACGGAAACAAAGACCATTTACACTCTCCTTTACACCTCAGGGACATTTGTAGAACCACCAGTTAACTTGAGGTTCATGTTTCTGGATGATGGGAGGAAGCTGGAGAACCGAGAGAACCCACGCAGGCACACGGGGAACCTGCAGACTCACACAGGAAGGCCCGGATTTGAACCCAGAACCTTTTTGCTGTGAGGCGACAATGCTAACCACTGCACCGCTGTGCTGCCCAAATGTTGTCGTCTGACGTTCAAACCATAGATTCTGTTTGCACCAAAGAAATTTTAAATATATTTAATATGTTTACAGATGATGTCCTGCACTGCCGTGTTTTTTTTTTTTTCAGATTAAAATAACTGAATATTGTCTAAACACAAAGAGTATCATACAGTATCGTCTAAACTTGGACTGTTTGTAACCAGTTATTGTTGCTGCAGTAAAATCAAGAGAGGAAGTTGTCGTTACCTGTTTGTTCCTCTGGAGGTTCGGGGAGAGCTGCTCGGTGCACGTCAGACCAGCAGGGGGCGACGCGCCAAAGAAACACTGAGACTCTGACAGACAGAAACACACACAGCCCTCCATGTTATTGTAAATCAGACTTTAAAGAGGAAGTACTCAGGTCCTTCAAAGTAAAAGTACCAGTAAACCCATGTAGCAGGACTGCAGGTTAACGTGTGGTGGTTCCAGAACCGAGGCTCCGGCCCCTCTGAAGGGCCGTCTGATAAATCTGATGGGTGATGACACCATTAAAGAAGAAAACACTATTTTTTAAATAGTGAATTTTTAAAAATAATTTAATCAACTTTGGCATCAAATGAAACAATGAGGTTTATAAAAGTCAGGCAGGACATGGAGTCATTAAAGTGACAATTATTAGATATTATGATGTCATAAACATGATCCTCATGTGAAATAAGTCAAATTAATTTCAACCTTAAAGTCTTAAACAGTTTCTTTCCTGATCAGTTTTTAACAGATCTTATTATTATTTATTTATCTGCTGCTTTAATGTCAGATTAAGTTTAATTTGGAGGTATTGATGACTCAGACTGAACGAACCACTGGTTGTTATGGAAACATTACAGTGTGACATCAGCAACACCTGGAGGCCGTTGGAGGAACTGCAGCTGTGGTCTGACAGCTTTCAGAGCAGCAGGGATCAGCGTGATGAATGGAAGCGTGTGAGCGAGGAGACACGCAGGAAATGAAAAGATGAATCTCAATATAACCCAGATGGTTCCATCGGGTCGGGCCGGATAGCTCCAGTGGACTCTTCTGTTTGATGAATGAGTCCCACTCTGCTGAAGGTGGCGTTTATAGAAGAGCTTCCTCCATCAGGAGTCTCAGTCAGCAGAGTGAAGCCACACTCTGATTGGACGGAGGACAGTCCACCCTGCGGCGTCCAAAACCAAAACCTTTACACCTATTCTTGTTAGATGGACTCACCCCACGCAGGTGCCGGCTCGTGGCGCTTCTCTCTGAGGTCTCGGGGGTCAAGGGCCCAAATGGAGGCCAGGGTTTCCATAGAAACGTCAACACTGTCAGGGCCAAGGGCCAAGTCCTGGAGCAGGAGGTGATGATGATGATGATGAAAAGGAGGGGATCCCTACAGAGACGGAGAGCTGAATGAAGGGAGAGGAGGGGGGGCAGTGTGTGTGTGTGTGTGTGTGTGTGTGTGTGTGTGTGTGTGTGTGTGTGTGTGTGTGTGTATGTGTGTGTGAGGACATGTTGGCGGGTCCTCAAAGGACCGCCGGTTCAGACGGGTTTCAGAGTTCAGGTCCGAATCAGGATGAGAGTCCTGGAGATGTAGGACACAATGAGGGTCCCCACAAAGATGGGAGCACAAACATGTGTGTGTGTGTGTGTGTGTGTGTGTGTGTGTGTGTGTGTGTGTGTGTGTGTGTGTGTGTGTGTGTGTGTGTGTGCAGTGCCAGCTGGCTGTGTGTTGATATGGTGATGATCAACACTCACTTACATTTTACTCCAGAAACACTGTCCTCTACAGGCAGAGACAGGAAGTACAGGAACACTGTCCTCTACAGGCAGACAGGAACTACAGGAACACTGTCCTCTACTGGCAGAGACAGGAAGTACAGGAACACTGTCCTCTACAGGCAGAGACAGGAAGTACAGGAACACTGTCCTCTACAGGCAGACAGGAACTACAGGAACACTGTCCTCTACAGGCAGAGACAGGAACTACAGGAACACTGTCCTCTACGGGCAGAGACAAGAAGTACAGGAACACTGTCCTCTACAGGCAGACAGGAACTACAGGAACACTGTCCTCTACAGGCAGACAGGAACTAGAGGAACACTGTCCTCTACAGGCAGACAGGAACTAGAGGAACACTGTCCTCTACAGGCAGAGACAGGAACTACAGGAACACTGTCCTCTACGGGCAGAGACAGGAAGTACAGGAACACTGTCCTCTACAGGCAGAGACAGGAACTACAGGAACACTGTCCTCTACAGGCAGAGACAGGAACTACAGGAACACTGTCCTCTATGGGCAGAGACAGGAAGTACAGGAACACTGTCCTCTACAGGCAGACAGGAACTACAGGAACACTGTCCTCTACAGGCAGACAGGAACTACAGGAACACTGTCCTCTACAGGCAGACAGGAACTAGAGGAACACTGTCCTCTACAGGCAGAGACAGGAACTACAGGAACACTGTCCTCTACGGGCAGAGACAGGAAGTACAGGAACACTGTCCTCTACAGGCAGAGACAGGAACTACAGGAACACTGTCCTCTACAGGCAGAGACAGGAACTACAGGAACACTGTCCTCTATGGGCAGAGACAGGAAGTACAGGAACACTGTCCTCTACAGGCAGAGACGGGAACTACAGGAACACTGTCCTCTACAGGCAGAGACAGGAACTACAGGAACACTGTCCTCTACGGGCAGAGACAGGAAGTACAGGAACACTGTCCTCTACAGGCAGACAGGAACTACAGGAACACTGTCCTCTACAGGCAGAGACAAGAACTACAGGAACACTGTCCTCTACGGGCAGAGACAGGAAGTACAGGAACACTGTCCTCTACAGGCAGAGACAGGAAGTACAGGAACACAGTCCTCTAGAGGCAGAGACAGGAACTACAGGAACACTGTCCTCTACGGGCAGAGACAGGAACTACAGGAACACTGTCCTCTATGGGCAGAGACAGGAAGTACAGGAACACTGTCCTCTACAGGCAGAGACAGGAACTACAGGAACACTGTCCTCTACAGGCAGAGACAGGAACTACAGGAACACTGTCCTCTATGGGCAGAGACAGGAAGTACAGGAACACTGTCCTCTACAGGCAGAGACGGGAACTACAAGAACACTGTCCTCTACAGGCAGAGACGGGAACTACAGGAACACTGTCCTCTACAGGCAGAGACAGGAACTACAGGAACACTGTCCTCTACGGGCAGAGACAGGAAGTACAGGAACACTGTCCTCTACAGGCAGAGACAGGAACTACAGGAACACTGTCCTCTACAGGCAAAGACAGGAACTACAGGAACACTGTCCTCTGCAGACATGACTTCAGCTTTGTAGTTAGCTTCTTTCTATTTTTTATTTCTATCACACATTTCTTTGGCAGAATATTTTTAATTCAGTAAAACTCATCCTAGAAAGTCTGACAGAAGTTCTAACTGTATCTAACACTGTGGCATTAAATGGTTAGTCCAGCTGTTTCACACAATGAGTTGGAGGGCGCTATCTAAAAACCTCAGTGATGTCATGGTGGTTATCTTATCTTATTATCTATTTGTTTTCTTGTGGGATTTCATTGTTAAACTGTTGAAATTCGTCTTTAAGATTTTCCTTCTTTGAAGCATTTAGAGTCTCAACTTCAGACCAGCGTGTCCACATACTTTTGGCCATGTAATGTCTGACTGAGAGAATTAATGCGCAAATTTAAAGTCATATCATTAGAAAGAAAACATTCTTCAAACAATAAGAAAAATGTTAAATATTGCAGCTAACATCACCAGGCTATGATAAATATTTGACCTGATGAATAATAATACAAATAGAAAACATACAGGTATAAGGACACAATATTTAAGTATATGTTAATATGAAAGCTGCGTCCTGTAATAAACTACCTCTCGTTTCCTAAAAGCTTTAAGATACTTTTAATGAAATGTTCCGCTCCGTTCAAAACCCTCCGATCAACTCCTCGCGGATTAAACACCAAACTACCTGCACGCACGTTCATCAACTCTCAGGTTGGAGATGAAACTCACTGAGTGATTCTTCGCTGTGACGCTGCGCGCGCTGCGTCAGGCTGCACCGCGTGAGGCGTCGTTTTGCCGCGCTGCCGTTCTGAAACACAAAAATCCTGCGAGGAGTGAGAGGCTGAAACATGCGGACGGACAGCTGAGGAGACTGAGGCGGACTGAGGCTGAGACGGCCGCTCACAGGTGTGTGTGTGTGTGTGTGTGTGTGTGTGTGTGTGATGACGCAGCGGTCTGCCCAATCAGAGGGCCGGACGAAGCTGGTGACGCTGCAGGTTCCTCGTGCCGTCACAGTTTGAGCCTCCAGCGGGATAAAAGAAGCAATCAGAGTGACGTCATCACTTTGTTGGATGTTTTCCAGCTTCAGAGAAACTGTTCACTGCTGTACAATAATTAATGTTTTATAATGTGATATAATACTGTACAGAATATTATATAATACTGTAGTATATGAACGGAGGGCATGTAAAGTACAGTGAATAGTATATTATAAGAATAAGATATTATATTTTTTTATGATATATATTATATAGTCCGTCCACTAGAGGGCACTGAGCAGTGTCAGTGCTGAGCCTCCGGTTCAGACAGTAAAAAACACGTTGTTGGGAAACAATCATGGTTTGGATTAGAATAAGTAATTTTATGTAATATCAATTCGTTAACATGATGTAGTAATTTAACAGCCTTCCCAACAACCAACCCGGCCGCCTGTCCACCATGACTCCATCACTCTTTGTTATTGGTCACATGACCTCCTTTTTCCACCCTGGTCAAAAGGTGTCACCGACCCTGTCCTCTAGTGGACGGAAGGTGTATTACACATGCTGTCGTGAAACAATGTTACAGCATACCGATGTATGAGAAGCTAAAGGACACTATGCCCCGCCCACCTAAACCAGAAACCTTTTGAATGACAGTCTGTTGGCGATGGAGGTTTTTTTTTTTGTTGGTTTTTTTTTTAGCCCTCCCCTAGTGGCCCTCAGTGGTATTACACTTCTGCATTGATTTCCCTTTTCAGACCAGGAGACTCCACATTTCTCTCCAGTCTGCAGCTACATGCTAGTATGCAGTATTAGACCATCAAATACAACCTAGTACTGCATAATGCAGTGCAGTATCCTGATAAAGTACAATGTAGAGCAGTAATATGCAGTATTACATCATATTGTTATATATCATGGTTTACTGTTAAAGCCAATTAGGTTTTCTTCCCTTTGCTTTAATTCTATTCGGTTCTATTCGGTTCTATTCCACAGTGATACTTTACACATCCACAGTGTTGCAGGGTGAGGCTGGTTAAGTGGTTGTGGGGGGGCAGATTTGAGCCTCAGCTGGAGATGAAGCTATGTCTGCTGCGCGTTTCCCTTCCTTGTTTCCTTTCCTTGTTCCCTTTCCTTGTTTCCTGACTGGTGGTTGGAAACAGGAAGTGAACAGCTGTATCACATGATCCACCAACACCAGACTGCTGTTATTCACGTGACCACTAGAGGGCCGAACTTTAAAGCAACATTGAGTCGTGACGAGCTGATTCAACTCCTATTCTTCGTCTACTCATTTCCTTTTCTCCTCTCCATCTCTTGTTGTGCCCCCCCCCCACACCCCTCCGTTAATGTGTCACCCTGCTGGTATGTCAGTTTGTCTATTTGAGAATTAGATTCTTAATTGTTGATGCAGTTTAACAGACCTGCTGTCAGATTACAGGTTAACTCAGGCGTGTGTGTGTGTGTCTGTGTGTGTGTGTGTGTGTGTGTGTGTGTGTGTGTGTGTGCGTGTACACGGCAGACAGGGTGTGTGTGTGCGTGTGCGTGTGCGTGTGTGTGTGTGTGTGTGTGCGTGTGCGTGTGTGTGTGTGTGTGTGTGTGTGTGGCAGACAGGGTGTGTGTGTGTGTGTAAGAGTGCAGGTCGCAGGTCGTCTTTGAAGTGTCTCCGTTGTGTCCTGCTGAGCTCTCATTTGTAGCCAGTAGGTGGAGACGCTCTCGGCCAATTAGATGGAGCCTCCAGGCTGCCGTAGTTCACGACACCCGGCAGCAGGTCGGAGGATTAGAATCAGCAGCCAGCTGCTTTCATGCTGCGGGGCCTTTGAGCCAGGCATCATTATCATCATCATCACCATCACCACCACCATCACCATCACCACCATCACCATCACCACCATCATCATCATCATCATCATCATCACCATCACCACCATCATCATCATCATCATCATCACCATCACCACCATCATCATCATCATCATCATCATCATCACCATCACCACCATCATCATCATCATCACCATCACCACCATCATCATCATCATCATCATCACCATCACCACCACCACCATCACCATCACCACCACCACCACCATCACCATCATCACCATCACCACTACCACCACCATCATCATCATCATCATCACCATCACCAGCATCACCATCACCACCATCATCATCATCATCATCATCATCACCACCATCACCACCATCATCATCATCATCATCATCATCATCACCACCATCATCATCATCATCATCATCATCATCATCATCATGGTGAAATGGTGTTCTCGTTCAGACCCTCGACTGAACGGGGACCCAGAGGTTGGGGGGGCGGAGCCTCTGTTTGAGAGGTGCGTTAACGTTTGTTGAAATTCATGAAATTAATAAAGACATTATTCACACCAACTGTAAACAAACAAAACAACTCAAACAGATTGAAAACAACCACAAAGAGTTGTGAAATAAGAAGTTTGAAACCAACATTTTCGACTTCATCAGCTTTAAACTTTGAACCTTGAATCCTCTCTGCTCCATGACATCAGCACAATATCCTGTTAACTGTGACAGTTTTCCTGCAACTGGTTCAGTTTGTGATCAGAACCATTAATATTAATGGCTCCGATGGAATCACATTTAACACTTAATCCCCATCAGAGGGAACAAGTGGGCTACCTGGTGGTCTAACTCAGGTTCAGTGGGACAGATGTTAACCCCCCCACCCCCCTCCCGCTCCTCCTCCCTGCTGGGACCCTAATGACGGTGGGCAGGGCTGCAGGATTTGTTTTACAACAATGGCTACTGCCTGACTGCCAGCAGCCTGTTCTCCGCTGGACGTCCATCCGACAACCCCCTCAGCTCCACCCCTCCAACCCTACCCACCTTTAAACAGGCTGCTGCTTCAGGCTGCTCCACCACTTCACTCACAAAAACCTGGAACAGAATCCAGAACAAAACTCCTGCAGACTGGAACCACAAAGAGGAGAACCTAAGCCACATTACACCACCCGAAACCACCAACAACCCTCAGCCCTCAACCACAGACCTTCATACAGTCACCATTAACCTCCATGTTACTGTCATCAACCACAGACCTTCTTTGGCTGGTTTGGTCCAGGTTGGGTCAGTTTGTTTGGTCCAGTTTGGGTCAGTTGGTTTGGTCCAGTCTGGGTCAGTTGGTTTGGTCCAGTCTGAGTCAGTTGGTTTGGTCCAGTCCAGGTCAGTTGGTTTGGTCCAGTTTGGGTCAGTTGGTTTGGTCCAGTCTGAGTCAGTTGGTTTGGTCCAGTTTGGGTCAGTTGATTTGGTCCAGTCTGGGTCAGTTGGTTTGGTCCAGTCTGGGTCAGTTGGTTTGGTCCAGTTTGGGTCAGTTAGTTTGGTCCAATCTGAGTCAGTTGGTTTGGTCCAGTCTGGGTCAGTTGGTTTGGTCCAGTTTGAGTCAGTTGGTTTGGTCCAGTTTGGGTCAGTTGGTTTGGTCCAGTCTGAGTCAGTTAGTTTGGTCCAGTCTGGGTCAGTTGGTTTGGTCCAGTTTGGGACAGTTGGTTTGGTCCAGTCTGGGTCAGTTGGTTTGGTCCAGTCTGAGTCAGTTGGTTTGGTCCAATCTGAGTTAGTTGGTTTGGTCCAGTCTGGGTCAGTTGATTTGGTCCAGTCTGGGTCAGTTGGTTTGGTCCAGTCTCAGTCAGTTTGTTTGGTCCAGTCTGAGTCAGTTGGTTTGGTCCAGTCTGGGTCAGTTGGTTTGGTCCAGTCTGGGTCAGTTGGTTTGGTCCAGTCTCAGTCAGTTTGTTTGGTCCAGTCTGAGTCAGTTGGTTTGGTCCAGTCTGGGTCAGTTGATTTGGTCCAGTCTGGGTCAGTTGGTTTGGTCCAGTCTGGGTCAGTTGGTTTGGTCCAGCTTGGGTCAGTTAGTTTGGTCCAATCTGAGTCAGTTGGTTTGGTCCGGTCTGGGTCAGTTGATTTGGTCCAGTCTGGGTCAGTTGGTTTGGTCCAGTCTGGATCAGTTGATTTGGTCCAGTCTGAGTCAGTTGATTTGGTCCAGTCTGGGTCAGTTGGTTTGGTCCGGTCTGGGTCAGTTGGTTTGGTCCTGATATTGGGATCATAATTACTTCAGGTAAACCTTTCAAAATAAAAGCTTGTAGTCATGGAGCTTCAGACTCGTCATGTTTACGTCCCGATAGTACTATAAACCAAAACGTCCTCAGTGACGCAGTCGCACACAGGAAGTTACCTCTGTCAGCCTGTCAATCAATCTTTTATGTCTTTAAAACCCAGTACGTCACATATACAGGTGTGTGTGTGTGTGTGTGTATGCGTGTGTGTGTGTGTGTGTGTGTGTGTGTGTGTGTGTGTGTGTGTGTGTTAACCTGCCTGGTTAATCCTGAGTGTGTGTTTGTCCCCCGTGGAGATGAACTAAAGCCAACAGGAAAGCCTGACTTCTGCACAGGAGGTCACTGCACACACACACACACACACACACACACACACACACACACACACACACACACACACACACACACACACACACACACACACACACACACACACACACACACACACACACACATTAACTACCCCCCTCATAACACAAACATGGACACACAGGAAGTGTAATCCCCTCGTAACACACACACATCAGCGTACATCTAACCACCAGTCTCAGTCGTGTGTGTGTGTGTGTGTGTGTGTGTGTGTGTGTGTGTGTGTGTGTGTGTGTGTGTGTGTGTGTGTGTGTGCATGTGTGTGTGTACGTCGCCCCCTGCTGGGAGCTCCAGGCCTCGAGAACAAGCAGCTGCTTGGTGTTGAAGACATGAAGTTATGTTCTCATGTTTTATCAGTTTATCTGTGGTTACCATGACGATACTTCACGGTCTGTGTCTGGGACCGCTTCAAAAATGTTTGCGAGCATTTCCTCTATTGACTGGAGGCTCTGAAGGTGAAAGGTGAAAGGTCACATTCCTCCAGAGCTGTTAAAGTTGTTCTGAACTCCAACTGGTCCATATGTGTGGGTTTCGCCCCGGTGCCTTCAGGGACTTCTTTCTGTCCTCATACCTGTTGAATCATGTCACCTTCTGTCCACGGCGACCGTCGGCATCGCTACGTTTAGGGACGGCCCTGCTAGTGTAATGAGATGATGTTGGAGCTGAGTACTAATCACACATTACTGCAGCTCTCGGAGGAGTCGGGTGTCGCCAGGCCTCCTCCCTCCCAACAATACACCGACACACCTGCTGACACCACCAGCACTCGGCCCTCCCATTGGCCGTGAGACGAACGCGTGGCAGCCGTGAGGTGTGAACGGGGTTCAGAGCGAGTGTTCTTCCTGCTGAGACCTGATATCTGCTGATGTGGTCATTAAGTCTCAGGTATGAATTGTTCTGTGTTGTTGTAACGTGACGCTGTTATTGTGGATGATCAAACTCACCCACATTCAGAAACTCTGAGTTTATTTTAAATGGAAATAATCCAGAAACATCTGAATCTCATCATAAGAATAAAATGATCTGATGCCGCAGTCTGCATCACCTTTTTAATAAATGTTAATCACAGACTGGATATAAAAGAGTTCGTAGTTCAGGTCTGTAAAATGGTTCTGATCCAGAAGTGTCTTCAGCTGCAATACCAGCGAGTGCCACTAGAGGTGGGCTCCAAAAAGCCTCCGGCTCCATAGACTCCCATTCAACTTCTCTCATCAAATCCAAAGTGAATAAAATGTGTCCATCAGTTATCTCGGTGTTGTTAGCTAAAGTCACTCCTTCTTCTTAGTTTTCTGGAGGTCCATCTGAAAATAATCCCTCATTCATTAGAAAAGAAGATTCAAGAAGACCTGGTTTTGGGGGCGTGTCTGTTTGATTGACAGGCCTGTGGTGCAGTCAGGTTACAGCTATCGCTGGGCGGGACGTAGTATCATCAGGTTTCCAATCAGATCGGTCAGATCCACCGCTGGCTCCTCCCCCAGCTCGTCCAAATATGGTCACTTCCTGCTCCAAACCGCTCCGAACTATCAAAGATGATGACGGACAGAATCTGAACTGGAGGATTCATAACGTTCACAAACCAACGATGACATCACTGATGGTTGATGACATCACTGATGGATGATGACATCACTGATGGTTGATTACATCACTGATGGTTGATATGAATATGTTGCTCACTTCCTGCGCAGTGTTGGAGTTTAGGAAGTGGTTAGCGTAGCTTAGCATAAACAGTGGAAGCAGAGGGAAACAGCTAGCGTAGCTCTGTCCAGAGTTCAAACATGCAACATTGTTAAAGAAAACTACATGACGGAAGAATTTCTTTACGCGCAGACATGATGTTAAAGATGTTTCACTGTTTATTAATGTAATTAATATGAAGTTGAATATAACCAGCGGAGATGTTGGAGGTGCTGCTGATGTTCGATGATAGCGAGCAATGACTCACACTGATCTTCTTTATGCTTCCTTTAGTTCATATTATCAGCAAATTTGAATGTAAACTGGCTTTCGTATCGCCCCCTGCTGTCTGCTGTCAGTAACTTTCATGAGTTTTTATGGTCTTGTTGGTTGTTAATTGTTTTATTACTAATATTTTCTAATTTATAAAACTATATACCTGTGAAGCCCTCAGTGACGTTTTCTCTCCAAAATGAACTTCATGTATTTTGGTTGACAGGTTGGTAGTTGGACAGCGAGTCCATCAGACTACAGCTGGAAGCCGTCGTCAGGGAAACCAGGTGGATGTGAGTGTTACAGTGGAGCAGCAGGTTCCCTTCACTAACAAACTAATCTGGTTTAATCCCAACAGGAATCCAGCAAACCGACCATCAAATCTGAGCCTCCACTTTTCATTACTTCCATATTAGAGTTCTGCGTTAATGCGGCTCGATTTAACACAGCAGCTAACGTCCCCGAACGTCTCAGTGATTCCAGCCGTGACACGAACCAACGACGTCCTCATGGTTTCTCTGAATTTTTCAAATTCATCCTCTGGAAGACAAATATCAGAATTGAATCTCTCAGTGAAAACCACAGAACATTATTATTAGTGATTACCAATGAATAAACTGAAGAAAACACTTGAACCTTAAAATTTCAAAACATAAATGACTTAGTGGTCCTCAGTGGTACTACAGATGGAGTCTATGGAGACAGCCCACACACACACACACACACACACACACACTCTGTCCCCATAAGACCAGGGTAGTGCCACTAAAGGCCCAGACGGAGGAGAAAGGCTGTTTCAGGACTGTTGTGTCTCTAAACCAAACACAGTGTCTGAACAGCAGCCAAGCCTGGAGGGGCAACCGGCGGGCCAACAGCTCCCGTCGTCACGGCAACAGCAGTAGCAGTAGTAAGAGAAAGAAATTCAGGGATTGCACAATCCTATTTAACGTGTTACTGACACTGAAACCAGGCAAACTTTTCCTTTAAAAGACGTTTGAAACGTCGCGGAGAGACGACACGAGGCGGCTGGACGTAAACACACAACACAGAAATGTTGACAGATCGGATGAATGTTTCCTTCAGGAAATGTTACAACCAACAAGATCATTGCTACTATTTTAAGTTTGATTACAGCCATTTAAACTCAACCTGAGAGTTACTGTAAGAAGTCAGCAGGAAATGTTTATGGAGTTTATAAAGGGGAGAAGCTGCTTCAATTATCAGACACCTAAAAAGACAAAATGTCATGAAGAAACTTCTTCTTTATTCATTGAACTTTAGATATGAATGGTGACACCATGAATCCGTCCCTCCAGGAGTTTATGGAGTTTTGTTGTGATTGCTTCGATCAAAGATTCTTCATTAAAAAAAATTATCTTCTAATTTGTGGAGTTTAAAGTGAGTTTTTTGTGGTAAATTTGCAGAAAGTAGAAAAAATTGCAAGTTGAGAAATAAAAAGGAAAATAGTAATAATATAATAACATTAATCTGCGGTGACTTCCTGTGATAATAACCCTGCTGACATATTTGACCTGTAATCTGTTTTTCTTTCTGTTTTGGGGCTCAAAGTGATAAAAAGAGTCTAAAAGCTGCTTATCTTTCCAGAACAGACCGTCTGTGACTAATATAGAAACAAAGAATACATCTGCCTTCAAAATAAGAGCTTTAGACTGTAATATAGAAACGAAGATTTTATGTTTTGATGGTGAGAGGAGAGGGGGCTGGGCCTAATTATTTGAAATGGTCAGTTATTTTTGGTAATAAAGTCAGTTTTATTTTGAAAGGAGAGTTTATGATGTCGTACTTCCTGCAGAGTTTCTGTTCACGATGTTTTTTTGTGGGAAAATTGCAGGAATTTTGGAAAATTGATTGAGATTGGTTGAATTACTATTCTAATTGTTATTATGATATTATTATTATTGTGAGCGCAAGACTGATTAAAGCTTTCTATATAGACAGAGAAACTCACATTTAACTCTCCAAATATTCCATATAATTATATATATAACTATAACTGTCCACACATAACAACAGGCCTTCTAACTGTTATTGATCAGGTCATCAAGTTTTGTGTGCAAAGTGACAGAAGAAGAGTGTTTGTCTCAGATTGATGATAAAGATGTGTCTTAAAGTGCAGTACCACTGAGGGCCACCAGAGGCTGGTTCCAAAGACCTCTGTTAGTTAATCTATGTTCTGACTATAATATGAACACATTGATGATGCAGGTAGAGCGTGGCGAGGCGGATTATAGTGAAACTTTTCTGAATAAATCCAAAAAGAAAAGTTTTCATTTTAAAACTCACGAGTCCTTTAAAGTTTGATCAGCATCGTAACGTGATTTTTTTATCAGAGGAGTGTGTGTTACAGCGACACCATTAGTCCTCCATGTGCTCGTTCACGTCTGTCTCTGGGAGGACATTAATTCAGTCTTAACCTCGAGGACGACACTTCAAACCTTTGTTCCTCCTTTACTCTGAAAATCCTCTGATAAACAAAATAAAACCACAAGAAAAATTAGATTACATCACCAACCGTAGAAGACCAAGTCATCAGAAGAACTGCTGACCTGAAAATGTTCGTTTGTAAAATTAAAGACAAAAGTGCAGTGACTGAAACACAGAGATGAAAAGATTCATAAAGAAACTAATGGAAGTGAAGATGTTCCTCAAAACGAGAAAATCTGAAAAAGAAAAGACATTAAAAACAATGAAAACATTCATCAAAGAAATTTAAACTATGAACAAAGACATTTTTTTGAATTTAAAGGTCCTCACAAGTACAGAAGGAGAAGTGTGTGTGTGTTCAGTAACAGTGTGTCTTGTCACCGTAGCGATGGCACCAGGCCAGGGTGTTCCCAGTGAGCACGCTCAGACCAGAGAACAGTCCACCAATCAGAGCGCTGCTACCTCAGTTTTCCTGTCGCAGGGGGTCGCTGGCATCAATCAGGTCCTCAGATACCTGCCAATAACCCCCCCCCCCCCCCCCCTCTGTACACACACACACACACACACACACATTGTTTACCTCTTTCAGTCTGCAGCAGCCAATCAGAGAAGAGAATCAGAAAGTTGAAGTCGTTTACAGGTTTAAAGGTTCAGTTCACCCAAATGTGTTTGTTGGTTGTGTTCACTGAGTTCAGGTTTATGTTTCCAGAACCAGACTCATGGATCAGAACCACGCTGTGTTCATCAGGATCAATGACACAGAACCGATCCATCTCCTGTTACATCGTTCCTTCATCCATGTTCTCGCTGATGTTTCACGTGTTCTTTAAGAGAATCTACACAAACCTGAGAACGAGGGCGTAACCATGGCATCGACACGGGGGAAGGGGGGATTTCAAAAAAGTTTGGATGCTGTGTAAAATGTGAATAATTACAGTTTGTGATGATTTGTAAATCGCAAACTCATATTTAATCGAAAATAGACCAAAGACAACACATCAAATGTTGGAGCTGTTTATAAATAAATAAATACTGTTCATAAAAATATCTGCTCATTGTGAATCTGATGTCAGCAACACGTCTCTATAAAGTTGTTCCAGGATCATGCTCACCACTGAGCTGCATCAAATCTTCTTTTAACAACACTCTGGAAACCTTTGGGAACTGAGGAGACCAGTTTCTGGAGTTTTGAAAGTGAAATGTGGTCCCATTCTGGCCTGATAGAGGATTTCAGCTGCTCAACAGTTCAGGGTCTCCTTTGTTGTATTGTTCATGTCCTGATGCTCCAGATGTTTTCAATGATTGACAGGTCTGGACTGCAGGAGGCCAGTTTATCAGCGGACTCTTCTACTACGGAGCCATGTATTTCACACAATCAAATGCAAATCAATTTGAAACTTTTATATGATTTGATTTTCTGTTTTTTTTTTTATATTCTGTCTCTGTTAAAATAAACCTCCATTACAATTATAGACCGTTCATTTCTTAGTCAGTGGACAAACTCACCAAGAGATCAAATAATTATTTCCTTCACTGTATATGTATATATATAATCAGGGTATATATACATATATATAAAATCAGGGTATATATGCATATATATAATCAGGGTATATATATATATATATATGCATATATACCCTGATATGTATATATAATCACAGCAGAAAATTGAAGTGATAAGTGTGTAATGTGTGTCGGAGAACGAACTGATGAAGATGAAGTGCAGCACCCGGTTGAAATCGTGTCAGGAGGTTGTCAGTGGAGTGCAGCTGTGCCAGCCGGATGGAGGAGTAGTACAGGGAGGAGCCTGGAGGCCACACCCACCAGACAGACCAAAACAAAATGCACAGGACACATGGAAACAAACACAGGGAATGACAGAAACGAGGATGCACTAAAATATTTGATAAATTTCCTCCACTGGAGACAAAAAAACAACATGAAACACCAAACAGGTGTGTGGAGCCAGAACCAGATCAGAAACATGCTAGAACATTGACTGACTCTGGATATGAGGAGAGTTGATGCCCCTACTGGCCCTCCGTGGTACTACACTTCAAGGCACTTCTCCCTGAATTCACCAACTTTGTAATCTCAGACAGACACTGAGACTGAAGGTTGTCCTGCCGCCACGTTTTTAAATGTACGTTAAAAAAAAAACAGCACATTGTTTGTGATGCTCAGGGGGCGGGACTTGGCTTGCAGCACGTCGCTATCACTCAAACTGTCACCGGGACGTCAGCCGCTGCCTTCATCTGCTGCCAGCAGCCGCCAACGGCCCGCTGACACGATGATTACAGCTCTTAACCTGCTGGAGCTGTCAGACCTCCACGGAAACACGTCGCAGGTCACTGACAGGTTCTCTGAGTGATGAATGTCTCCGTCCAACCGCTGTCTGTCCCTCTGAATACGTCTCAGAGACTCACAGCACACGTTCGACCTGAAACCGAAGGACCAGTTTACAAAGTCACGTTTCAACACAAGTCTCATCTGTAATCCAAACCAGAGAACTCTCCTCAAAAACCTCTTTTTACAAACATACAATGAACGTTGAACAAAAAGACTGAAGAGGACAAAAGGACCAACAGACAGCAACAGACACACAAAACACACACAAAGGGACACAAAAATGATTTAAAAAATGACATAAAACAACCACAAACAGATGCAACATGGAATCGACCAGACGCATAATGACTAAAACAAAAAGCCAAATAAACGACAAAATGCCAATAAATGCAGCTTCGGCCGTGTTTGAGGTTTGTGTCTCTGGTTCTGGAGGAAGTCGTTGGGCTGAAAAGGTTCTGACGAGGTTCTGGTGTGTTATGGAGAACAAAGAACAATTCAAAGATATTCCAGCTGACTGAAAGTGATCTGCTGCCCCCCCGAGGCTGCAGCAGGAACTACAGCTGAGTGAGGAGGACAAACCCTGCAGACTTTTATTCTGAGAAAACACATTTCTTCTTCCTCCCTTTGCAGTTTCATTTTACTGCTGCAGCACCACTGATGGCTTTAAACAGGCTCGACAGGTCGTGGGGGGGGGGGTCCACTCCGGTCTCCTCTGGGTGAACGCTGATTCAGGTTTCGGTGCTTCGGTGTGAACGCCGGCTCAGTAAACAGAGACGGAGGCCGGGGGGGATATCCAGGGGAGACCTGCAGGCTTGATTTGGCCGAGAGGAGATCCGCTCACAGGACCTGAGTCATCTGATCCCCGTGAATCATCAGCTGGACGTTTACATGGTTCCTGCTGAGTCAGCAGGACCGCGGACTGAAACTCCTGCCGGGAAACTGATGAGCAACATTTTGTTTTCCGCTCTGATCTCTTCTATAAGAAAGCAGAACCTGTCTGCAGGACGTTTCTTCTGTTCTGACCGTCAGAGAACAACTGCAGAAATAAAAGTTCCTCCTGACAGAATCAGGAACCAAACGAACAAAAGTCTTCAGATTTCATCGAAATCTGAGTGGATGTTGAAAAATCTCACTTCTCGATTCACTGCTTGTTTTCTGAAGAGCATCAGATCGGATCGACAACAGCCAACCGTCATGAAGCCTCCAGTTCAGTACCAACCTGAGGACACTAGGCTCCGCCCACCTATAGCAGAAACATGACTGCACCACAGGCCTGTCAATCAAACAGCCCTGCCACCAAACATCTGTTTGAGTCCTAATATCTGACCTGAACTCTGCCAACGGTTCATCCGCAGGTCCTCTCCATGACTGCTGGTGTTGTTCCTGTTGCCGTGGTGACGTTAGCAATCATTCAGGTCCAAATGTAGAGCCAAAGCCGTGACTCACCTGGTGCTCTGTTTATTTCTCGACTGGCAAGTTCAGAGAGTTTAAAGGTTCCCGTTAGTTGGAGGGAGTTGGAGGTCCGAGTGGAGCTGATGAAACCTGACGGAGGTGGAGAGTTCCACATCCAATAACCTGAACCGAGCTTTGGGTTTAACGGACCTGTTCTGTTCATCACAACCCGAACAGCCCACAAGAACTGAAGGATTGATGGAAAACCAACCATGACGTTTCCTTCAGGAACATTACAGAACCAATCAGAATGAGAGGTTCTGATTCAGGTCCGGAAATCGGATCATTTGTTCAAGTAAATAATAAAAGAAGATCAATTCTGCCGGTTCCGGTTTCATTGATAATCAATACGTTTTGGATCAATCACTCCAGTCAGACCCGGGGCAGTGAACCACAACCTGAATCTGGACTTTTGTCTGAGAAATAAAGAATCTGTATTTAAGTCCATGTTGCCCGTTACCATAGCAACAGGGAGGAAGAAGGGAGGTGGGGGTTAGATGACATCACCGCGAGCAGAGAAGGTCGTCACTAATTGTGGGAGGGGGGGTCATTATTAGCGCGTTAGCTGCGGTGTCATCACTGTTATTAACCAGGTGTGTTTTCTCAATGACCCAATCCTCCGTCCGGCCCCCCGGGGGGGTCGTTGCCCCGGCAACAGAGACACAAAGAAGAAGAGGAGTTCAGGAGTTTGTTTCTGCTCCATCAAAAAGTTCATGACTTTCGTATTCGTTAAAGATCTTTAGTCACGTTTATCTGTACGCTCCGATGACATCACTTCCTGTTTCTACATCCAATAAACAAAACACAGCAGTTTCCACATAAAAACGTCATTTTAAAACCTGCACGTGTTTAAGTCACAACTTCTATCGTATCGTAACTTTTAACGTCCACAAAACTCTTTTCACTCTTTAACTTCACGTTTAAACATCGTGAATGAGTAAATATTTGGAAAATATTTGAAATACAATATAAAATAGTGGAAATATTCTGAGGAGAATAAATAAATACTGTGTTTGAATGTTTTCAGAAGAAACCCGAGACTGAAAATTTATGATTATTACTATTGATGAGGTCATTAGTGTTCATGTTTCTGTTCATATGACTGAATAAAGACAAGAATTAGTGTCCTGCAGAGCTGCTGACAATCCTGATTTTATATATTACATTTAACACGTTTATTACAATTAATACATTTATTACATTTAATATATATATTATATTTAAGACACTTATTACGTTTAATATATATTATATTTATTATGTTTAATATATATTACATTTAATACATTTATTACATATATGATAATATTACATTTATCACTACTGATAAATGTAATATTATCAGTATCAGAATTCTGTAGAAATTTACAATTTACAATTCTACACACAATATCCTATAATGACAAAGTGAAAAAAGTTTGTTTAAAATTTTTGCAAATCTATTAAAAATAAAGAACAAAATATAACACGTACTTAAGTATTCACAGCCTTTGCTCAATACTTTGTTGAAGCACCTTTGGCAGAAATTACAGCCTCAAGTCTTTTTGAGTATGATGCTATAAGCTTGGCTCCTATTTCTGGGCAGTTTCTCCCGTTCTTCTTTGCAGGACCTCTCAAGCTCCATCAGGTTGGATGGGGAGCGTCGGTGCTCAGACATCTTCAGATCTCTCCAGAGATGTTCAATCGGGTTCAAGTCTGAGCTCTGCCTGGGCCTCTCAAAGACATTCACAGAGTTGTCCAGAAGACACTCCTTTGTTATCTTGGTTGTGTGCTTCGGGTCGTTGTCCTGTTGGAAGATGAACCTTCGCCCCAGTCTGAGGTCCAGAGTGCTCTGGAGAAGGTTTTCATCAAGGATGTCTCTGTACATCGCTGTATTCATCTTTCCCTCCATCCTGACTAGTCTCCCAGTTCCTGCTGCTGAAAAACATCCCCACAGCATGATGCTGCCACCACCATGCTTCACCGTAGAGATGGTATTGGCCAGGTGATGAGCGGTGCCTGGTTTCCTCCAAACATGACGCTTGGCATTCAGGCCGAGGGAGTTCACGTCCGCCATTGTTATCGCTGTATACGTTCCTCCATCAGCTGACGTAGAGGCAGCAGTGGACACCATCTACTCCACTGTGTCTAAACTTCAGACTCAGCATCTCGGTGCATTTTTGTTAGTTACTGGAGACTTTAACCAGTCTGGATAAAGTACTGCCAACTTTGCACCAGTATGTTAACTGCCCCACCCGGAACAATAAAACTCTGGTCCTACTGTATGCTAATGCCATGGATGCATACAGTACTACTGCCCTTCCCCCCCTTTGGTAGATCAGACCACAACCTGGTCCTGCTGACACCAAAGTATGTTCCTCTGGTACAGAGGCAGCCTGTAACCACCAGGACTGTGAGGAGGTGGACACAGGAGGCTAAAGACGCCCTGCAGGACTGCTTTGAGTCCACGGACTGGGATGTGCTGTGTGGACCACATGGGGAGGACATCAACAGCAGGACGGACTGTATCACAGAATACATCAAATTCTGTGAACACATCACCGTACCATCCCGGACTGTACACTGCTTCCCCAACAACAAGCCATGGATCACCAGTGACCTGAAGGTGCTTCTTAAACAGAAGAAAGCAGCCTTCAGGTCTGGGGACAGGGAGGAGCTCAGGAGAGTGCAGCGCCACCTGAAGGAGAAGCTCAGAGAGGTCAAGGACTCCTACAGGAGGAAGCTGGAGGCCAAACTCCAGCAGAACAACGTGAGGGAGGTGTGGACCGGTATGAAGGAGATTACTGGGTTCAAGGGGAGAGAGAGACAACCAGGGGGAACCTGGAGAGGAACAACCAGGGAGAACCTGGAGAGGAACAATGAGCTAAACTGTTTCTTCAACAAGTTTAGTTCACCACCCTCATCTGTCTCCTCCACACCTTACACCTCCCAAACACCTCTGCTGCCTCCCCCTCCCCCTTCTGCCCCCCCTGGTGAGCTGCATAGAGCCCTCAATCTCGAAGGGCTCTTCCTCCATCGACACCTTGACCCCCCCTGTGACGACTGGCCAGGTTAGGAGGCAGCTGGAGAGAATCCACCAGCACAAGGCTTCAGAACCTGACGGCATCGGCCCCGTGGTCCTGAAGACCTGACGGCATCAGCCCCGTGGTCCTGAAGACCTGCGCCGTCCAGCTGGCTGAGGTCCTACAAGACCTCTTCAACCTGAGCCTGAAGCAGGAGGAGGTCCCAGTGCTGTGGAAGACGTCCTGCCTGGTTCCAGTCCCTAAGAAGACGACTCCATCCGGCCTCAACGACTACCGACCGGTTGCCCTCACATCTCATGTGATGAAGGTGCTGGAGAGGCTGGTCTTGGCCCACCTCAGGCCGCTGGTGAAATCTTCTCTGGACCCTCTGCAATTTGCGTACCAGCCTCATGTGGGAGTGGACGATGACATCATCTACCTGCTGCAACGAGCTCAGTCTCACCTGGATGGAACCGGTGACTCTGTGAGAATCACTTTCTTTGATTTCTCCAGTGCATTCAACACCATCCAACCACTGCTGCTGAGTGAGAAGCTGCAGGGGGTGGGGGGGAAGTGGGGGTGGACATGTCCACCGTCTCCTGGATCACTGACTACCTGACAGGCAGACCACAGTTTGTCTGTCTGGGCAGTGTGCTGTCTGATACGGTGGTCAGTGGTACTGGAGCTCCACAGGGAACTGTTCTGTCTCCTTCCTGTTCACCTTCTACACCACTGACTTCCAGAACAACTCAGAGTCAAGACATCTGCAGAAGTTCTCTGATGACTCTGCAGTGGACGGTGTATAAGGGATGGACGGGAGGAGGAGTCAGTGGTCGGTGTATAAGGGATGGACGGGAGGAGGAGTCAGTGGACGGTGTATAAGGGATGGACGGGAGGAGGAGTACAGGGCAGTAGTGGAGGACTTTGTGGAGTGGGTGGGAAGGAATCACCTCCTCCTGAACGTGGCCAAGACCAGAGAGATGGTGGTCGACTTCAGGAGGAAGGCGACGGCTCCACAACCGCTGAGAGTTCTGGGAGAGGAGGTGGACATGGTGGAGGAGTACAAGTACCTGGGTGTCTCCATGACAACAGACTGAACTGGAAGACCAACATCAACGCTGTCTACAAGAAGGGGATGAGTCGACTCTTTTTCTTGAGGAAACTTCGATCCTTCAATGTGTGCAGCGAGATGTTGGAGATGTTCTACCATCTGTTGTGGCCAGTGCATTGTACTTCGCTGGGGTCTGCTGGGGGAGCAGCATTGGAGCCGGAGACTCCAACAGACTTAACAAACTGGTTAAGAAGGCCGGCTCCATCATCGGCTACAAACTGGATAGTCTGGAAAAGGTGGTGGAGAGGAGGACGCTGAACAAACTATTATCCATATTGGATAATCCTGACCACCCTCTCCACCTGCTGCAGGGACAGAGGAGGACGTTCTCCAAAAGATTCCTCCAGCTCCGCTGTCACAAGGACAGATACAGGAGATCATTCCAGATACAGGAGATCATTCCTGATACAGGAGATCATTCCAGATACAGGAGATCATTCCAGATACAGGAGATCATTCCAGATACAGGAGATCATTCCAGATACAGGAGATCATTCCAGATACAGGAGATCATTCCTGATACAGGAGATCATTCCAGATACAGGAGATCATTCCTGATACAGGAGATCATTCCAGATACAGGAGATCATTCCAGATACAGGAGATCATTCCTGATACAGGAGATCGTTCCTGATACAGGAGATCATTCCTGCCGACCACAATTAGACTGTACAATAACTCACCTCTGGCAAAATCCATCACATAACAATAACACTGTTGCCTGTGTTTCTTGGTTGTTTGTATATAATATATATAGATATATACTGTACTGTATATACTGTATATACTGTGCATTTTATATTTTATATTTTTTACTGATATTTTACTGATATTTTATTGCTTTCTATTATTCTATTATTATCTTATTGCTTCTGTATGCTGCTGTAGCGAAAAAAATTTCCCCTCGGGGATTAATAAAGTAACTACCTAACCAAAGAGTTCAATCTTTGTTTCATCAGACCAGAGAATTTAGTTTCTCATGGTCTGACAGTCCTTCAGGTTCCTTTTGGTAAACTCCAGGTGGGCTGTCATGTGCCTTTTACTGAGGAGTGGCTTCTGTCTGGCCACTCTACCATACAGGCCTGCTTGGTGGAGTGCTGCAGAGATGGTTGTCCTTCTGGAAGGTTCTCCTCTCTTCACAGAGCAACGTTGGAGCTCTGTCAGAGTGACCATCGGGTTCTTGGTCATCTCCCTGACTAAGGCCCTTCTCCCCCGATCGCTCAGTTTGGCCGGGCGGCCGACTCTAGGAAGAGTCCTGGTGGTTCCAAACTTCTTCCATTTACAGGTGATGGAGGTCATTGTGCTCATTGGGACCTTCAATGCTGCAGAAATGTTTCTGTACCCTTCCCCAGATCTGAGCCTCCATACAATCCTGTCTGAGGTCTACAGACGATTCTTTGGACTTCATGTCTTGGTTTGTGCTCTGACATGTCAACTGTGGGACCTTATATAGACGGTGTGTGTCTTTCCAAATCATGTCCAATCAACTGAATTTACCAGGTGGACTCCAATCAAGTTGTAGAAACATCTCAAGGATGATCAGTGGAAACAGGAAGCACCTGAGTTCAACTTTGAGTGTAATGGCAAAGGCTGTGAATACTTATGTACATGTGATTTCTTTGTTTTTTATTCTTAATAGATTTGCAAAAATTTCAAAAAAAAAACTTTTTTCACATTGTCATTAAGTTATTGTGTGTAGAATTTTGAGGAAAAAATTAATTTAATCCATTTTGGAATAAATCTGTAACAACAAAATGTAGAAAAAGTGAAGCGCTGTGAATACTTTCTGGATGAACTGTATCTGTATTTCTCTGCTTGTTTTACTGTTTTATAGGAAATTAATAGTTTCTCATTTGTTTTGCAGGAGAAAATGCAGACGTCTGAAGACACGTTTCCATGGCGACATCTGATGTCACGGTAACGTATTATCTTTACGAACATGAAGCGTGTTGTTGGAGACGAACTTGTTTGTTTTAAAAACTGGAGGAGACGAGAGGAAGAGGAGGGGAAGGGGGGAATGAGGGGATAAGGATGAGGGGGAGGAGGAGGAGGAGGAGGAAAGTTGATGAGTGGGAGGAGGAGGGGGAGCAGGGGAGGAGGAAGAGGAGGAACAGGAGGAAGAGGAGGAGGAGAAGGAGGAGGGCTCCATTACCAGGTGATGGTCCTGATGATGCAGATCACAGTGGAAAAGAGGCACAGGAAGTGATGTCAGCAGAGTGGAGGCTGCTGATTGGACAGTAGATTCCTGAGCAGCTGCTATAAAACGATGTGAAGTCACAACAAGACAGAAAGAGAGAGGACGACTCAGCCGAGATCAACACCGAGGTACGTGTGTGTGTGTGTGAGTGTGTGTGTGTGTGTGTGTGTGTGTGTGTGTGTGTGTGTGTGTGTGTGTGTGTGTGTGTGTGTGCAGGTGTGCACAGGTTCACACTCCTGCAGGTGTAAAAAAAAATTACTTTTCATCAGGTGACTTAGTTTTTTTTAGTTTTTCTGACACTTTAAATACAAATTTAAAGTTTTACCAAAATAACACACACACACACACACACTGCAGATTATTCCATTCACAAAAATACCCCGAGTTTCTTCCCTGCAGACTGAACATCAACACCTTCATATCTGTCTTATCTGTCTGTCTGTCTGTCTGTCTGTGTGTGTGTGTGTGTGTGTGTGTGTGTGTGTGTGTGTGTGTGTGTGTGTGTGTGTGTGTGTGTGTGTGTGGACGTGTATGAATGAGAGCTGCAGTTCATCAGCATCATCAGGAATGTGTGTGACGCTGACAAGAAGTGTTTGTTTCTGTGTGTGTGAGTGTGTATATGTGTGTGTAGGTGTGTGTGTAAATGTGTGTGTGTTAGGAGGGAATGCAGGAGCGTGTTCGTCAGCAAACGTGCATGTGACGGTCAAAAGGCGTTTATTTGCAGAGATGGAAAATGCTAAAATTAGCCGATGTTGCTGGACAATACACTTCAGCTGAAACTGTCCTGCAGTGTGTGTGTGTGTGTGTGTGTGTGTGTGTGTGTGTGTGTGTGTGTGTGTGTGTGTGTGTGTGTGTGTGTGTGTGTGTGTGTGTGTGTGTGTGTGTGTGTGTGTGTGTGTGTGTGTATGTCTGTCTGTTCATATGAACAGTTTCAACTTTGAGAACTTTTGGGACCCTGAACTGTTTGAGGGTTCAGACCTGGTTTTGGGGATCATGTTAAGATTTGAGTTCTGGTTCAGGTTAGAACCCAGGTTGTGGTTCTGGTTTAGTTCTGGTTACAAACAACTAACAAACAATGTTTTTATCAGTTGTGAAATGAGCTCACCTGCAGGTACATTGCTAGCTCAGAGTTGTTGTTGTTGTTGTTGATGTTGATGTTGATATTGTTGATGTTGATATATTTGATGTTTTTGTTTTTGATGTTGATAACGTTTCTGTTGTTTCAGATGCAGTGCTGCAGCTGGTTGCTGTTCTGCTGCCTGTTTTCCATCAATGTGTTGCACAGCAGTGTTGACAGCTTCAGAGTCCAGTATCCACCTGCTCAGGTGAAACACACACACACACACACACACACACACACACACACACACACACACAGAGACACACACACACACAGAGACACACACACACACACACACACACACACACACACACACACACACACACACACACACAGAGACACACACACACACACACACACAGAGACACACACACACACACACACACACACACACACACACACACACACACAGACACACACACACACACACACACACACACACACACACACACACACACACACACACACAGAGACACACACACACACACACAGAGACACACACACACAGACACACACACACACACACACACAGAGACACACACACACAGACACACACACACACAGAGACACACACACACACACACACAGAGACACACACACACACACACACACACACACACACAGACACACACACACACACACACACAGAGACACACACACACACACACACACACACACACACACACACAGAGACACACACACACAGACACACACACACACACACACACAGAGACACACACACACACACACACACACACACAGAGACACACACACACACACACACACAGAGACACACACACAGAGACACACACACACACACACAGAGACACACACACACACACAGAGACACACACACACACACACACAGACACACACACACACACACACACACACACACACACACACACACAGACACACACACACACACACACACACACACACACACACACACACACACACACACACACACAGACACACACACAAACACACACACAGGAAGAGTTTGTACATTGGAGTCTATCAGAGTCAATCAGCAGGTCCATCCCTCCCCCACCCTCCCTCCCTCCCCAGCACGTAGCCTTATCCTACCCTCCTTTCATTTCTGTACAAAGACTTATTCCATCCTGTGCTTGTGTTCCAGCGTGTACACCAGACCCTGTCGGGATCTGTGGCGGCCCTTTGGCCCCATCATGGCGGGATGAAGGCGGGGGAGGAGTTAACAGTGAAGCTGCTCCGATTGGACGACCTGGTGAGAATGGAGAATGACGTCATGGAGCCGAAGAGGAAGAGGAGTTTCCCGGGCAACAACACACCACTGGACCGCCTGTCGGTCAGCTCCGTGGAAACCAAACAGGGGACAAAGAAGCCGAGGTAGGACACCTGTCAGAACATCTGTCAGAACACCTGTCAGAACATCTGTCAGAACATGTCAGAACATCTGTCAGAACATCTGTCAGAACATGTCAGAACACCTGTCAGAACATCTGTCAGAACACCTGTCAGAACACCTGTCCGTACATCTGTTAGAACATCTGTCAGAACATCTGTCCATACACCTGTCCGAACACCTGTTAGAACACCTGTCCGTACACCTGTTAGAACATCTGTCAGAACACCTGTCCATACACCTGTCCGAACACCTGTTAGAACACCTGTCCGTACATCTGTCAGAACATCTGTCAGAACATGTCAGAACACCTGTCAGAACATCTGTCAGAACACCTGTCAGAACACCTGTCCGTACATGTTAGAACATCTGTCAGAACATCTGTCCATACACCTGTCCGAACACCTGTTAGATAGGTAGGTAGGTAGGTATATACTTTATTAATCCCCGAGGGGAAATTTTTTCGCCACAGCAGCATACATACAGAAGCAATAAGACAATAATAGAAACAATAGAATAAAATAATAGAATAGAATAATATAATAATAGAAAAGCAATAAAATAAAATAGCAGTAAATAGCAGTAAAAAATATAAATATAAAATGCACAGTATATACAGTATATATACAGTACATTATATATCTATATATATTATATACAACAAACCAATAAACACAGTCAACATATATATATATATGTGTATATATATATATACATACAGTACAGTATATATCTATATATATAATATACAAGCAACCAAGAAACACAGTCAACAGTGTAATTGTACTGTGATGGATTTTGCCAGAGGTGAGTTATTGTAAAGTCTTATTGTAGTGGGCAGGAATGATCTCCTGTATCTGGAATGATCTCCTGTATCAGGAATGATCTCCTGTATCTGGAATGATCTCCTGTATCTGGAATGATCTCCTGTATCTGTCCTTGTGACAGCAGCTGGAGGAATCTTTTGGAGAACGTCCTCCTCTGTCCCTGCAGCAGGTGGTGGAGAGGGTGGTCAGGATTATCCAATATGGACAATAGTTTGTTCAGCGTCCTCCTCTCCACCACCTTTTCCAGACTATCCAGTTTGTAGCCGATGATGGAGCCGGCCTTCTTAACCAGTTTGTTAAGTCTGTTGGAGTCTCCGGCTCCAATGCTGCTCCCCCAGCAGACCCCAGCGAAGTACAATGCACTGGCCACAACAGATGGTAGAACATCTCCAACATCTCGCTGCACACATTGAAGGATCGAAGTTTCCTCAAGAAAAAGAGTCGACTCATCACCTTCTTGTAGACAGCGTTGATGTTGGTCTTCCAGTTCAGTCTGTTGTCATGGAGACACCAGGTACTTGTACTCCTCAACCATGTCCACCTCCTCTCCCAGAACTCTCAGCGGTTGTGGAGCCGTCGTCTTCCTCCTGAAGTCGACCACCATCTCTCTGGTCTTGGCCACGTTCAGGAGCAGGTGATTCCTTCCCGCCCACTCCACAAAGTCCTCCACTACTGCCCTGTACTCGTCCCCCCGTCCATCCCTTATACACCGTCCACTGACTCCTCCTCCCGTCCATCCCTTATACATCCGACCACTGCAGAGTCATCAGAGAACTTCTGCAGATGTCTTGACTCTGAGTTGTTCTGGAAGTCAGTGGTGTAGAAGGTGAACAGGAAGGAGACAGAACAGTTCCCTGAGGAGCTCCAGTACCACTGACCACCGTATCAGACAGCACACTGCCCAGACGGACAAACTGTGGTCTGCCTGTCAGGTAGTCATTGATCCAGGAGACAGTGGACGCGTCCACCCCCACCACCTGCAGCTTCTCACTCAGCAGCAGTGGTTGGATGGTGTTAAATGCACTGGAGAAATCAAAGAAAGTGATTCTCACAGAGTCACCGGTTCCATCCAGGTGAGACTGAACTCGTTGCAGCAGGTAGATGATGTCATCGTCCACTCCCACATGAGGCTGGTACGCAAATTGCAGCGGGTCCAGAGAAGATTTCACCAGCGGTCTGAGGTGGGCCAAGACCAGCCTCTCCAGAACCTTCATCACATGAGATGTGAGGGCAACCGGTCGGTAGTCGTTGAGGCCAGATGGAGTCGTCTTCTTGGGGACAGGAACCAGACAGGACGTCTTCCACAGCACCGGGACTTCCTCCTGCTTCAGGCTCAGGTTGAAGAGGTGTTGTAGGACCTCAGCCAGCTGGACGGCGCAGGTCTTCAGGACCACGGGGCTGATGCCGTCAGGTCCTGCAGCCTTGTGCTGGTGGAGTCTCTCCAGCTGTCTCCTAACCTGGCCAGTCATCACAGAGAGGGGGGTGAGGGGTGTGTGTGTGTGTGTGTGTGGGGGGGGGGGGGGTCGAGGTGTCGATGGAGGAAGAGCCCTTTGAGATTGAGGGCTCTATGCAGCTCACCAGGGGGCGCAGAGGGGGGAGGGGGGGGAGGGGGGAGGCAGCAGAGGTGTTTGGGAGGTGTGAGGTGTGGAGGAGACAGATGAGGGTGGTGAACTAAACCTGTTGAAGAAACAGTTTAGTTCATTTGACCTCTCCAGGAGCACCCTGGTTGTCTCTCTCCAGGTTCCCCCTGGTTGTTCCTCTCCAGGTTCCCCCTGATTGTTCCTCTCCAGGTTCCCCCTGGTTGTTCCTCTCTAGGTTCCCCCTGGTTGTTCCTCTCCAGGTTCCCCCTGGTTGTCTCTCTCTCCCCTTGAACCCAGTAATCTCCTTCATACCGGTCCACACCTCCCTCACGTTGTTCTGCTGGAGTTTGGCCTCCAGCTTCCTCCTGTAGGAGTCCTTGCACTCCCTGAGCTTCTCCTTCAGGTGGCGCTGCACTCTCCTGAGCTCCTCCCTGTCCCCAGACCTGAAGGCTGCTTTCTTCTTATTAAGAAGAACTTTCAGGTCACTGGTGATCCACGGCTTGTTGTTGGGGAAGCAGTGTACAGTCCGGGATGGTACGGTGGTGTGTTCACAGAATTTGATGTATTCTGTGATACAGTCCGTCCTGCTGTTGATGTCCTCCCCATGTGGTCCACACAGCACGTCCCAGTCCGTGGACTCAAAGCAGTCCTGCAGGGCGTCTTTAGCCTCCTGTGTCCACCTCCTCACAGTCCTGGTGGTCACAGGCTGCCTCTGTACCAGAGGAACATACTTGGGAGTCAGCAGGACCAGGTTGTGGTCTGATCTACCAAAGGGGGGGGGCAGTAGTACTGTATGCATCCATGGCATTAGCATCCAGTAAGTCCAGAGTTTTATTGTTCCGTGTGGGGCAGTTCACATACTGGTGCAAAGTTGGCAGTACTTTATCCAGACTGGTTAAAGTCTCCAGTAACTAACAAAAATGCACCGGGATGCTGAGTCTGAAGTTTGGACACAGTGGAGTAGATGGTGTCCACTGCTGCCTCTACGTCAGCTGATGGAGGAACGTACACAGCGATAACAATGGCGGACGTGAACTCCCTCGGCAAATAATAAGGGCGCATCCCCACGGCTAGAAGTTCAATGTCCGGGCTACAGAAACGTTCCTTCACACACACGTGGTCGGGATTACACCACCTCTCGTTCACATAGACTTCAATCCCTCCACCTTTCTTCTTACCGCTCTGAACAACATCTCCGTCCCCCCGAACAGTCCTGAAGCCGGGTACGGCCGCGCTGTGGTCCGGGAGATGTGAGTGCAGCCATGTCTCGGTGAAACACATGATGCTGCACTCCCGGTACTCTCTCTGGGTCTTTACCAGCGCCGAGCTCGTCCGTCTTGTTGGCCAACGACCTCACGTTCCTCATTAAGATCGCCGGTACCGCTGGTTTATATCTCCTCCTTTCCGCCTTTAGCTTAGCTCCAGCTCTGCAACCCCGCCGTCTTCTCCGAAGTTCAATGGGGATCTCAGGCCTCGCTCCGGGCAGCAGCAGTAGGGGCCGACTCAGCGCAATCAGCTGATCACGCGAGTAAACAATAACAGAGCCCCCAACCAGAAAAGTGGAAAAATTACGGTCCATTACGGTCCGTTAACTTAACACACGAGAGAAAGAAAAAAAAAAAAACAACTCCGAAGAGGAGAAAGGCTAAAAAAATACTAATAATACTAATAACAAGGGGAGGGGAGCTGCTGCAACAGGCTGCCGCTAGCGCGGCGCCATCTTAGCATCTATTAGATCTGTTAGAACATCTGTCTGTACACCTGTTAGAACATCTGTCAGAACATCTGTTAGAACATCTGTCCAAAACACTTGAGACACATGGAGGCAGCGCGGCTGGTTGGACACGTCAGCAGCTGGAGTTCACCGACACGTTTCACAAATGTAACCTCATTTTAAAGTTGAACTTCATTTTGAGAAAATTGTAGCGTTAGCATCCAGGCTAACGGCACTAACTGCACTAACTGCATATTTATTTATTTACTTGTTTATTTATTTTGTGTACATTCAATCACTTCGCTCCAGTTTGTGCCATCAAATTAACCGTAGACGTTTTAACACCGAGAGGTCGTTTAAAAACTCCTCAAAACATCAGGATAAAAAATATTCCGTCCTGCTGAACAACAGATTTTTAACGTTTCCAACATTTGTTTTCTGTCGAGGAGCTTTTGTTTTGTTAAAAATGTCTTGTGTTCGCAGTAAAGTAGTGGAGTTGCCACGGCGACGTGTAAACCCGCCTCCCATTGACAGGATCGGAATGAGTCGTCTGCCAAACAGCCGAGGATAGGCCACGCCCCTGCCATCTGAGAGCCCGCCCCTACCGACAGCGACCTCCTCTTCACAGGTGCAGTACTGCGCCTCCCTCAGCGTCCTGAAAATCATTTGAAATTAACGAGCTCTTTATTTCTCTGCAGAGGAATCGGATGCACCAAACACAGCCAATCACCTGCTGAGCCACGCCCACCTCCTTCACTTTGCCTGGACACGCCCACCTCCCCATACACACAGCCATGAATGATTAACGACGGAGCATTCAGGTGCAGCTCGGAAAGCGGTCGGGACCAAAGAACTTCCAGTCTGTTCGTTTCTGTCCGAAAAGTCTTAAAGAGAAACTGACGTCCCGACAGGTTCGAGAGCAGAAAAACACGTTGACGGTCCCACATGTGAGGACGCGTCCCACTGAGACGGTTCCTCTTATCCAAAAACATAAACCGATGGAGCCACAGTGTTCATCACGTCTGAAATCTGAGTTTTAGTAAATTAAACACAAATCCTGTTTCCAGACTAACTGAATTTTCTTTTTGGTCAAATTCAGCTTCTTGCTTTTAAAGTTCATGTCGACGTCTGTTTGAACCGAACTGATCACGCAGCAGTTTTTTACAGCGTCACTTGAATGCACCATCGCTGCCTCCTGCTGGGACTCTACTGAACTACAACACAACTCCAGTTGAGTTTTGTTTCCAGTGGTGCAGCAGGATGGCAGGTTTCCACGGCAACGCTGCGACACAAGCACGCACACACAACACATCGAAGCAACGTTGAACAGCGTGACAGAAAACAAGTTGTCACTTTTTGGACCGCTAAGTTTCTACGATGGATTATTACAATTACGATAAGGACAAAAAATAAGAGGACGATTTTTTTTTTTTTTGGTGCATTTATAGAATAAAGTCAAAGTGTTGAAAATAAAGTTAACATTTTAACTATATTTTGAATATATTCACATTTTTACTTTATTGTCAACATTTTGTCTTTATTCCCGATGTTTCAATTTCATTCCCGATCTTTCCACTTCGTTCCCAATGTTTTTTCTTTATTCTCGACTTGACTCTCAACAGTTTTACTTAATTCCTGGAATGAAAAGTAACAAAAATCCAGAACTTCCTCTTGTTTTTTCTTTATGTGGCCGTGATACTCCGTCGTACTCACTACATTAGATTTTAAACTTTTTTAAAACGTAAGAACTTTCTGAAGCTCCTCCCATGAAACCAAGCAGTGCGTCACACATCAAACTATTAAAGACATTTATTTACAGAATAACTGTTTTCTTTTTTGTTTTTCTTAACAATGTGATGTGAAGTTTTTGACTGTTGACATTTTGTCTTGGTGTTTTAACTTTTTTTAGATAAAATGTCAATTTTCGACTTTATTCTTCTCATTTTGAAGTTTTAAAACAAAACTTTGACTCTACATTAAAACTGAATATTTTTTACAATTACAACAAACGTTTTTCTTTATTTTTTGATTTATTGGCAGTTATTGTCTTTCATTTTGAAAAAAATTTCCCCTCGGGGATTAATAAAGTAAATACCTACCTACCTTCATACTTTGAGCTCAACTGTTAGAGTTAGAGCTGAACAGTTAGCTTAGTTCAGCATTTAGCAAGATCCCATTTAATCTGAAATAAATATAATTGGACACGCAGCCCAAATTAAATATTTTTCTAATTTAACCTCAAGAACCTGCAGTTTTTAAAAGATAAATACGAACATTTTGACCGAAATGTTGAATAGATGCAGAAAAGTCCTTTAAAAATGTGTTAAATCAACAGCAGGTTTTGCAGCATAAGCACCATAAAGCTGATTGAAGAGGTGTCGCCGTGGAAACGTCCTGCTCTCCGAGTCCGTTTGTAAAACGCTTCTTTCTGCTTCGACTTTAATTTGTGCTTAATAAAAAGAAAATGATCAAACGACTGAATTCCCTCTTTCAGATCATCATCTGTTCGTTACTTTCCAAACATCATTGACTAATTCTTTCTTAAAAATTCAAATATAAGAAGCAGGTATTTGATTCTCTTATTTTAAAAAGGCCATATTGGACTTTGTTTGGCATCTTTGATGAGAAAAAAAATACTAAAAATATTAATCAATAATCAGTTTTCTAAAACAAAAAAACCGGAAAAAATGACCCTTTTCTCAGTTTTCAGCATCAAACTGAGTTTCTTGTAATTTTAACTCTAAAATAAAAGTTCTATAAAATATTTCTGCTGATTCATCAGATCCAGATTTAATTTCTGCCTATTTTAGATTTTCATGGAGATACAGTGGGTACGGAAAGTATTAAATTTAAATTTTTCACTCTTTGTTTTATTGCAGCCATTTGCTAAAATCAAAAAAGTTCATTTTATTTCTCATTAATGTACACTCAGCACCCCATGTTGACAGAAAAAAACAGAAATGTAGAAATTTGTGCAAATTTATTAAAAAAGAAAACCTGAAATATCACATGGTCATAAGTATTCAGACCCTTTGCTCAGTATTGAGTAGAAGCACCCTTTTGAGCTCGTACAGCCATGAGTCTTCTTGGGAATGATGCAACAAGCTTTTCACACCTGGATTTGGGGATCCTCTGCCATTCTTCCTTGCAGATCCTCTCCAGTTCCGTCAGGTTGGATGGTGAACGTTGGTGGACAGCCATTTTCAGGTCTCTACAGAGATGCTCAATTGGGTTTAGGTCAGGGCTCTG
Organism: Embiotoca jacksoni; assembly: GCF_022577435.1. Taxonomy (NCBI): domain Eukaryota; kingdom Metazoa; phylum Chordata; class Actinopteri; family Embiotocidae; genus Embiotoca; species Embiotoca jacksoni. The sequence goes on from NW_027185412.1 coordinate 1,689,718, forward strand.
GCCGGGCCAGTCAAGAATGGTCACAGAGTTGTTCCGAAGCCACTCCTTTGTTATTTTAGCTGTGTGCTTCGGGTCATTGTCTTGTTGGAAGGTGAACCTTCGGCCCAGTCTGAGGTCCAGAGCACTCTGGAAGAGGTTTTCTTCCAGGATATCTCTGTACTTGGCCGCATCCATCTTTCCTTCAATTGCAACCGGTCGTCCTGTCCCTGCAGCTGAAAAACACCCCATAGCATGATGCTGCCACCACCATGTTTCACTGTTGGGATTGTATTGGGCAGGTGATGAGCAGTGCCTGGTTTTCTCCACACATACCGCTTAGAATTAACGCCAACAAGTTCAATCTTGGTCTCATCAGACCAGAGAGTCTTATTTCTCATAGTCTGGGAGTCCTTCATGTGTTTTTTGACAAACTCTATGCGGGCTTTCATATGTCTTGCACTGAGGAGAGGCTTCCGTCGGGCCACTCTGCCATAAAGCCCCGACTGGTGGAGGGCTGCAGTGATAGTTGACTTTGTGGAACTTTCTCCCATCTCCCTACTGCATCTCTGGAGCTCAGCCACAGTGATCTTTGGGTTCTTCTTTACCTCTCTCACCAAGGCTCTTCTCCCACGATTGCTCAGTTTGGCTGGACGGCCAGGTCTAGGAAGAGTTCTGGTCGTCCCAAACTTCTTCCATTTAAGGATTATGGAGGCCACTGTGCTCTTAGGAACCTTGAGTGCTGCAGAAATTATTTTGTAACCTCGGCCAGATCTGTGCCTTGCCACAATTCTGTCTCTGAGCTCCTTGGACAGTTCCTTCGACCTCATGATTCTCATTTGCTCTGACATGCACTGTGAGCTGTAAGGTCTTATATAGACAGGTGTGTGCCTTTCCTAATCAAGGCCAATCAGTTTAATTAAACACAGCTGGACTCCAATGAAGGAGTAGAACCATCTCAAGGAGGATCAGAAGAAATGGACAGCATGTGAGTTAAATATGAGTCACAGCAAAGGGTCTGAATACTTATGACCATGTGATATTTCAGTTTTTCTTTTTTAATAAATTTGCACAAATTTCTACATTTCTGTTTTTTTCTGTCAAGATGGGGTGCTGAGTGTACATTAATGAGAAATAAAATGAACTTTTTTGATTTTAGCAAATGGCTGCAATGAAACAAAGAGTGAAACATTTAAAGGGGTCTGAATACTTTCCGTACCCACTGTAAATTAATGACGTCTTATTTTAAATCGAATTTATTCCGACTTGTTTTGTTCTTGTGGATCATTTCAGCCCAACATGAACATTGTTGCGTTCTGGTCCGAACCCTGTGGTTTTCTGTTTGTAGGATTTTGAACTTCCTGCGAGCAGCAGAAGAAGTGAAAAGAGTTTCTGTTGAGTCTTTATTAAGAAAAGCATCATGTGATCAGAACAGACGTTCACACAGCGCCCCAGTCCGTGGGTCACCTCGGTTCTGAAGCGGTTCTGTTGGACCCTACGGGTGCTCGGAGACAAACAGCTTCATTTAATGAAACAACGTCAAGGAACTCTGAGCAAGAAACTAAAATCAGCTTTAAATGAAACTTGAAACTTTAAATACATCTGAAACCGGATTTAAATTAAAAACCTGAAAATAAACTTCATCCAGATTTCAGCTTTTCTCTCTTCAAATAGGTGAAAAATCTGACAATCAGATATTCATCCTTCTGAATCTTTCAACCAGTTTGAAGACAGATTTTGAATCGAGATTCAAATGGTTGTAAAAATACTCACGCTAACGCTACACTGGAAGCAAACAGATTACAGCTAGCTGATGTAGCTAACAGCTCATTAACTTGAAGATAACGCAGCACTAAGGTTAGTCAGCACTGTGGAATCAAGCTAATGTAGCTGAAAGCTAACATTAGCTAACGAAGTTGGCTTTAGGTAAAGCTAACGATAAAGCTCCTGTTTATTTGGAGCTAACGTTGCTGACTGCTAACAGTAGCTAACGTTTAAGATTCAACTGTTTTAAATGCCAACGACTGATTTTATGCTAATTGTTAGATTAGTTTTAAGTAAAGTCAACGTATAACTAATAATAGTTATAAATGTAGATAAATGTGAATGCTAGTTAGCCCAGAGGTAACACAAACATGATGCTGATGTTAGTTATGAAGGATCCAATTGGTTTGTAGCTAGTACTAACATAGCTGACAGCTGTCATGAGGTAATGCTAAAATATGGCTTACATAGCTAACTGATATATAAGCTAATTTTGTAGTTTTAGTTTTAAGACATAGCTAACTGCTAGCATTAGCCATCTTAGTTGGTTTTGAGGTGAAGCTAACCTCAATTATTTTCAGGTTTACTTCCAGCTGACTGCTAACATGAGCTAACATTAGCTAGCTTTACTTTAGCAGATGTGAAGATTAGCTAACGTTGAGGATCCGGTTGGATTAGAGGTGAAGCTAATGTAGTTTAGTGCTTACATAAGCTAACGTTGAGAGCTAGCTAACAGCTGAAATCAGCAGTTTATGTTTGTTTTCTAAGTTTCCTGTTTGTTGCCCAGAGACCCGACGTGTTTCAGTGACTTGACCTCTGACCAGAGCTGGACCTGAGTGGGGTGATGGTGTTGGGGGGGGAGGGGGACACAAAACGATATAAAGACAAAAACTGAAGAATTCCTACAGAGGTTAAAAAAAAACAAAAATCAGAGCGGCATCCGGTTCCCTTCGACGCTGATCTTCACGGCGTGACCCGTCTTCGTCAGACGCCGGATGTCAGCGAATCGACGCATCTGTTTGTCGACGCGCGACAAACCTTTCTTCACAGTACCCTGCGGAGGAAACAGGAAGTCGTTTCAAGGATATCAACATTGAAACATGAAGACGATGAAACTCAGATGATTCTCACTTCAGTTCAAATGTCACAAACATGCAGAAACATGAAGACGTAACGACGGAGGCGGGACTTCCTGTCTCCATCCAAACGACTTCATTTACCGACCAATAAGAAATCCTTCTGTTAGTTTGAGTCGCATTCACCAAATTAAATTTAACTCCTTTTAACATCACGTAAAATAAAACGTAACGTAAACCTTCTTCAGACTCTGAATTCTCTCTGAATTATTAATTATTAATAATTAATCAACTATTTGCTTTTTTTTATTATCATTTAACTATTATATGTAAAAGGCATAAAACATTTTTTTGTAATCAGTAAATCAAAGTACAGAGGGCTCTCAACTTACGAACATTCAAGTTACGAACAACCGCTGACGGATGTCCATAAATGTTCGTAAAATGCCGTATTGCGTTCGCAAGTTCGTATTTTGTACAGCGCGCCTCATCCGACTGATTCCCCTTTCTGCCGCAACCCACGCCGAGCAGCACCGGCTCATCTCCAACACTTCGTTCGTTGCTCCAACACTCACTTCGTTGTTGTGTTCATCTTAGTTCGTACCATCTTGGATACTTTACCGTTTCTCATATATTTATCACCCGTTTCTCACGTGTTTATCATGCCTAAGAAAGCAAATGCTAGTGCTAAATGCTAATGCTAAATGCTAATTTAATATATAACGACTTACGAACAATTCAGCTTACGAACAGCTGTTCGGAACGCATTGTGTTCGTAGGTTGAGAATCTGCTGTAATAAACATTTCTTTTGAAAAAGAAAGTGATTCTCATTCTTTCCTGAGTCGTGCAGCCCCACGCTCCGCCCCCACACCTCATGCCCCGCCCCCCACTTCGACCCAACGCCCCACTCCATGCTCCGTCCCGGGGTAAAGAAAGCCTGTCAGTGCTCTTCTGAAGCGTTGCCATGGCAACGCAGTCGACAGTAAGTAGATCTGAACCTCCTGCAGACGTGTGGAGTTTTAAACGGACTGATGAGAACATGAAAGATGTTCCACTCAGATCAGAACTGGAGGACCACTGCAGGCTGCACACCGTGCAGACAGACTTACTACCCCCTGGAGGCGGCAGCAGGAACTACAGCGGCATTCTGTTGCCCTCGATGCTGATCTTCACGGCGCCCTGCGGCCGATTCATCTTCCGCTGCTCGGCGAAGCGACGCTTGTGCTTCTCCAGCAGGCTGGTGGCTTTCTTATAGCCGCTCTACGGAGGACCAATCACAGCTCAGCAGCTGACTTCACTTGAGCTGACCTGACCTCACCTGACCCGACCTCACTTCACCTGACCTGACCTCACTTCACCTGACCTGACCCGACCTCACTTCACCCGACCCGACCGACCTCACCCGACCTCAACTCACCTCACTTCACCTGACCTCACCTCACCTGACCCGACCTCACTTCACCCGACCGACCTCACCCGACCTCAACTCACCTCACTTCACCTGACCTCACCTCACCTGACCTCACCCGACCTCATCTCACCTGACCTCACCTGACCCGACTTCACCTGACCTGACCTCACCTGACCTCACCTGACCCGACCTCACCTCACCTGACCTCACTTCACCTAACCCTCAGCGGCTGCAGGTAACTGATCACCTGTACATTCAGCTGTTCTGTGTTTTATAGTAATAATGAGGTTTTATAACTTCTAATTCAATATTTAAACAAAACAATATTAATGTCATCTTTAAAACATTGCAATTCTTTTAGGAGAAATTATTGAATATATTTATAGATATAATATAATTATATGATTCACAGCTGAATTAATTCAATTCATTGAAATATGAATTAGCAAATTAGTAATTAAACTGAATAAGGATCATTAGTAAACCTATAATTTGATGTATTAAAGAACAGAAGCAGCTCCACATAAAGCGGTTAGAGCGCCCCCCGCTGGATACACACGGTACCTCTTTTTAAAATTAAAGTCAGACTAAGTTTAGAGATGAAACGTTCACCAGGGGGCGTTCTGCTGCTCTTTTAAGGCTCCGGGTGAATAAATCAGACTCACCCTGCTGGAGTCGCCCTCCACGTTCCACTTGGGTCGGACCACGTAGTCTTTGTTCGACGGCATCGGTACCCGGGCCCGGGCACAGAACCCGGGGTCGCCGGGGCGTAGAGCTCTGAGGGAGGAAGAGGAACTCAGTGACTTCAAACAGACCCAGTTCTGTTGAACAGAACCAGCAGACTGTCGCTTGGGGTCCGTGTTCTGAATCAACAGAACTGCAGTCAGAACTCAAACCGCAGCAGCTCTGCTGTGATTGGCTGCTGGAGGTCACATGGTGACACACTGAGAGGCAGAACTTACTTTTCCTCTCCAGTCAGCTGCTTCTCCAGATCCCTGCGTGGCGTCTGCCCCCCCGAACTGCACACAGAAACACAATCTGGATCAGGGGCCGGTCTGGAACGAGCTGCCGGTCCTGGGTCTGTAGGACCGACCGCCGGCACGTCTCCATGCTGTTATCAGAACCACCACAGCAGGTTAGTCAGCAGCCACTGATCACAGGTCTGACAGGAACCTGCAGCCCGAGTCTGGACTGCAGGACAGGGATCCAGTTCTGGTTCCTGACAGTCCAGAAACCAGCAGAATAGCTAGAGTCCAGTTTCCTTCACGGTTACAGACATTAACAGTGAGAATATAAAAGGAGCTTCAGTCATGTGTGCAGCAGCGGCACCTGCTGGATCAGTTGGTTTACTAAAAAACAAGATGCTCCAGAACCAGAACTAAAGTCTCCATCACATAAACCACAGCTCAGAGTTATCAGCTACAAGCAGGAGAAATAAAACTTCCTTCAGTGTTCTTTGTTTTCATGCAGATGACTTTGTGTTCCAGGTAAACAGGAAACCTTTAACGGTGCGGTCAGCGTCGGACTCTTTGGTAAACGGCGCAGTTGGCGTCTGACTCTTTGGTAAACAGCGCTGTCGGCGTCGGACTCTTTGGTAAACGGTGCGGTCGGACTCTGACTCTTTGGTAAACGGTGCGGTCTGCGTCGGACTCTGGTAAACGGTGCGGTCTGCGTCGGACTCTGGTAAACGGTGCGGACTCTGGTAAACGGTGCGGTCTACGTCGGACTCTGGTAAACGGTGCGGTCTGCGTCGAACTCTTTGGTAAACGGTGCGGTCTGCGTCGGACTCTTTGGTAAACGGCACGGTCGGAGTCGGACTCTTTGGTAAACTGTGATTAGAGTTGGACTCTTTGGTAAACGGCACGGTCAGAGTCGGACTCTTTGGTAAACGGCGCGGTCAGAGTCGGACTCTTTGGTAAACGGCGCGGTCGGCGTCGGACTCTTTGGTAAACGGCGCGGTCAGAGTCGGACTCTTTGGTAAACGGTGCGGTCTGCGTCGGACTCTTTGGTAAACGGCGCGGTCGGAGTCGGACTCTTTGGTAAACGGCACGGTCAGAGTCGGACTCTTTGGTAAACGGCGCGGTCGGCGTCGGACTCTTTGGTAAACGGCGCGGTCAGAGTCGGACTCTTTGGTAAACGGTGCGGTCTGCGTCGGACTCTTTGGTAAACGGCGCGGTCGGAGTCGGACTCTTTGGTAAACGGTGCGGTCGGAGTCGGACTCTTTGGTAAACGGCGCGGTCGGCGTCGGACTCTTTGGTAAACGGCGCGGTCGGAGTCGGACTCTTTGGTAAACAGCGCAGTCGGAGTCGGACTCTTTGGTAAACTGTGATTAGAGTCGGACTCTTTGATAAACGGCCCGGTCGGAGTCGGACTCTTTGGTAAACGGCGCGGTCGGAGTCGGACTCTTTGGTAAACTATGATTAGAGTCGGACTCTTTGATAAACGGCCCGGTCGGAGTCGGACTCTTTGATAAACGGCGCGGTCGGAGTCGGACTCTTTGGTAAATGGCGCGGTCGGAGTCGGACTCTGGTAAACGGCGCGGTCGGCGTCGGACTCTTTGGTAAACGGCACGGTCGGAGTCGGACTCTTTGGTAAACTGTGATTAGAGTTGGACTCTTTGGTAAACGGCACGGTCAGAGTCGGACTCTGGTAAACGGTGCGGTCTGCGTCGGACTCTTTGGTAAACGGCGTGGTCGGAGTCGGACTCTTTGGTAAACGGCACGGTCGGAGTCGGACTCTTTGGTAAACTGTGATTAGAGTTGGACTCTTTGGTAAACGGTGCGGTCGGCGTTGGACACATGCAGACTGGACCTGGTTGGTGGAGAGAAGACGTCGGGTGACTCCGCCCTCTCCACCTTCTGAGGCTGACTGAGGGTGAAACGAGAGGATGAAGAGGGATGAAGAACATCTGTCCTGCCACTCTTGTTTCCATAGCGACACTCTGGCTTCAATGACCACTTTATGAAACGCGTTTTAAAAAGAGAGAATGACATCACTGAGTCGATGTCTAGAGGGAGATGCAGCACAGGTTATTTCCTGTAGTTACCATGTACAGATGTTCCCTAAACGCCTCACATGCTAACAGTTCATCAGAGTGGAAAACTTTGACCTGTGGACATGAAAACATCCGAGAACCAGAACAGAACCAGAACAGAACCGGGGTTGGTTAAATAACATGGCTGACCTGAGTCTCCGTCTCTGAGGCATCTGCTGGTCCAGGTCTCTCTGCTGACGCTCCTCCCTCGTCATCCCTTTATAGTTGGACGTCAGACCGAAGATGGGACGGGACCACTCATCTGGACACAACACAGACATCAGTGCTGCCCCTTACAGGCAGAGACAGGCACTACAGCAGCGTGTGAGACAGCTGTTCTTACTGATCAGTTTGAGCGCAAGGTCTTTGTTGGATCGAGACTCTTTGGGATGTTTGTAGAGGAACATGACGGAGCGTCCGATGCCGCTGTGCTTCAGCGTCTCCTGACTCACGCTGGGAAGCTGCAGGAGAAACTAACAGTTAGAAAACAGTGTTTCAGCTGCAGCTTCAGGACGTGTGTGAAACCACCTCCTGCAGGATCCTCAGCAGCTCCTCTCGGATCCTCAGAGCCGGCAGAGATTTATCTGGAAGAGGACTGATCCACTCTTTAATGGCCGACATCACCCCGCTGTCGATGAACGTCTCCTTCAGGTCCTGCCTGAGGGACAAAGACCGGAACCAAGCCTCAGAACCAGCGTGTTCAACAATCAGTAATAGTAATAATCATAATAATAGTAGTGATATTTATGATAATGTAATGATAATAATAGTAATAATAATTATAATAATAGTAGTAGTAGTAACAATAATCTGTAGAGTAGTAGATAATAATAGTATTAATAGTAGTAATAATAATAGTAATGATAATAGTAATATTAGTAATAATAATAGTAATATTAGTAATAATAATAGTAATGATAATAGTAATGATGATAATAATAATGGTAATAATAGTAACAATATTAGTAATAGTAGTAACAATAATAGTAGTAATAACAATAGTAATGATAATAATATTAGTAACAATAATAATATTAGTAATAGTAATAATAGTATTAGTAATAATAATAAAAATAGCTCTTACTTCTTCAGGTGCATGACCACCTGCGGCAGCAGCGTGAGCTTCTTCAACGCCGGTTTCTTCTGGCTGTTCAGAGTTCGATCCTCCTGTTGGAGACAGTCAGTGAGGATCACAGGCTCTTTTTCTGAAAGAGAAGGTAGGCGGGGCTACGGGTGGAGGGGACGGACCTCTGCTGCCTCGTTCATCTTGGTGATCATGGCGCTGACCACGTCGTCGGCATCGCTGATGAACGTCCCTCCGTCACGGTGACGCCGCTTCCTGCTGTTCATCGCTTTCCTCTTAGCGAGCATGATGTCGAAGTCTGACATGAAGCTGGTGCTGGAGACACACAGATACACACACAGATATACACAGATATACACACACAGATACACACACAGATATACACACACAGATATACACAGATACACACACAGATATACACACACAGATACACACACAGATACACACACACAGATATACAGATACACACACAGATATACACAGATATACACACACAGATACACACACAGATACACACACAGATATACACAGATACACACACACAGATATACACACAGATACACACACAGATACACACACACAGATACACACACAGATATATACACACACACAGATACACACACAGATACACACACAGATATATACACACACAGATATACACACACAGATATACACACAGAGAGAGAGAGACACACACACACACACACACACACACACACACAGAGAGAGAGAGACACACACACACACACACACACACACACACACACACACACACACAGAGATACACACACACACAACTTTCTTTAATCAATACTGACTCTTCTGTCTGACATCATCAACCAATCACAGCCCAGCTTCCAGAACCTACTCTTGCCCGCTGCGGTCGACTCCTTCATCAGAGTCCGAGTCATCTTCCACCGTCTTCTTGTCCTTCTTGTCTCCCTCCAGGTCCTCCTGGTTGAAGCCCTGTAGGACGACCCGCTCTGTTAGTAGCAGTCAGAACCAGCGGTCCGTCAGAACCGGTCAGATCTACACTCTGAAGACCATCCTTACCGTAAACTCCTCCTCCTCCTCGTCTCCCGACTCGCCAAAGATGTCGGCGATCATCTTCCTGCAACAAACACGGGGTCAAAGGTCACATCAACAAACACGGGAGTCAAAGGCCACTTTGGACCTGGAGGTGGTTTCCTCCTGAAGACAGAAGTTGTGAAGGACTCACTCCTCTTCGTCTCCGGAGTCGCTGTCGCTGCCGAACAGCGCTTTCTGGTCCTTCTGCCCCGACCCCTTCGCCTCCCCCTCCTCCTCACTGCTGTCAGAGCCCAGCTCCTTCAGCTTCGCCGCCACACTCGGATCAGGACCGCCAGACATGTCGCTGTCAGAGAGCTCGTCATCCGACACCGGCCGGGTCCGCTTCACCGCTGGGAGGAACCACAACACACATCAGACCCAAGCATGTAGCGTGTTCACATGTGGGATGATCGCCACGGTAACGTGTGTAAATATAATCAGGTTTCAATTTGTCGTCACGTGATCGACTCGCACGTCTGAAACACGTCAACATGTGACCATGACCTTACCGGGCGTGTCCTCCTTCTCTTCGTCTTCATCCTCGCTGTCGGACAGGACAGCCTTCTTCCTCTTCACTGGACACAGACACACACACACACAGACACAGACACACACACACACTTTTAACTTTGAAGCTGCATCCTTTCATTCATCAGCAGGTCGGAACATAAATGGGGGCTCGTCTGGGATCTAACCCTAACCCACTGGATTATAGTCAGCTGGTTCTAGGTCAGTACCTGGCTTCTCGTCCTCCTCGTCGCTGTCATCTCTCCTCCTCCTCCTCTCCTCCTGCTGCTGCGGCTGCTCTCCATCGCTGCCTGCTGCAGCCTTCCTCTGTCCTTTCTCCTCCTCTTCCTCACTGTCAGACTGCATCACAGCCTTCCACTTCCCTCCTCCTCCTCCCCCCTCCTCCCGTTTCTCCTCTTCATCAGAGTCTATCGGTGCCGCCTTGCATCTGGCAGGCGTCTCTGTGTCAGAGTCACTGTCTCCGTTGGACCGATGGTCCGGGGACGGCGCCGGCTTGGCGTCCTTGTTGTCCAAGTTGCTGTCTGAGGCTTTGGGCCGGTCCGACCCGTCCTCCATGTCTGACCCACTCGTCCTGCGTTTGACCGGAGACTCCTCCACCTCCTCGTTGTCGGAGGCGCTCGTCCTGCGTTTGACCGGAGACTCCTCCTCGTTGTCGGAGGCGCTCGTCGTGCGTTTGACCGGAGACTCCTCCTCCTCGTTGTCGGAGGCGCTCGTCCTGCGTTTGACCGGAGACTCCTCCTCCTCGTTGTCGGAGGCGCTCGTCCTGCGTTTGACCGGAGACGACTCCTCCTCGTTGTCAGAGGCGCTCGTCCTGCGTTTGACCGGAGACTCCTCCTCCTCGTTGTCGGAGGCGCTCGTCCTGCGTTTGACCGGAGACTCCTCCTCCTCGTTGTCAGAGGCGCTCGTCCTGCGTTTGACCGGAGACTCCTCCTCCTCGTTGTCGGAGGCGCTCATCCTGCGTTTGACCAAAGAGTCATCGTCACTGTCGGCGGGAGGCAGGGCCTCCGCCTCCGAGTCACTTCTGTCTCCGCCCCGGTGGCTCCTGGGAGCTTCGCCCTCCGAGTCACTGTCAGCCCCCCGGTGGCCCTGGTTGTCGGAGCTTCTGGCTCGCCCGCCGGTCTCCATGGCGACTTCATCGTTGCTGCCCTCATCCTGCCGAAACAAAAGCACCAAAGTGAGCTGCTCGTCGATGTGACTCCAGATGTTCGTTTACAGGTTGTTATCTGCATGTTTGGAAAATGTTCCTCCGGTTTCTTTTATTAGGCTGTAAACAAACAAACAAACAAACAAACAAACACGTCACTAAGCAGTCGCACCTCAGACTGCCGCCCTTCACTCCTCATGTCATCGCCGTCGGATGCCGGGTGTTCATCCTGAACTGGAGTGCCGCCTCCGTCATCTGCAGAACACACAACACGTGAAGCACACATTAATGGCATGACACAGGACCTGCAGCTGATGTCGGACACAAACACGGAGAGGGAACATGGAACATGTAAGAGCTGGAGGAAGTGTTCAAGTGACAACATGTCAGGAAACTTCAGTTTTAATCTCAGATCGCAACGGTTCGGAAAAAAACCCAGAACCCAGTAGAACTTTATTAAGGGTCCATTTCTATTATTTCACCAACAACAGGATCAGAGTCAAACTGCACATGAATATAATTAATTAATTAAAGTCATTAAATCTTTATAAAGATTCAATGATGTCATCGTTTGCTTCACTCAGAAACCGACTTTAAAAGATTAAAATCCTCTTTATCATGAAAAGTTTCTCAACATGCAACATCAGATATGAGACCAATAAACATGTAGCAGAGAGACGGACCGCAGTGGGACCCGAACCGCAGGTTTCACCAGAGAAATAAACACAAACATCTCCCTCTCAATAAACACAAACATCTCCCTCTCAATAAACACAAACATCTCCCTCTCAATAAACACAAACATCTCCCTCTCAATAAAAACAAACATCTCCCTCTCAATAAACACAAACATCTCCCTCTCAATAAAAACAAACATCTCCCTCTCAATAAAAACAAACATCTCCCTCTCAATAAACACAAACATCTCCCTCTCAATAAACACAAACATCTCCCTCTCAATAAAAACAAACATCTCCCTCTCAATAAAAACAAACATCTCCTTCTCAATAAACAGAAATAAACAGGAAGTCTGTGACGCGGTTTGTCCGCCGCTCATGAAGCTAACAGCGGACACATTTCCTGCTTCTGACCCCAGAAACACTCATCTATAACCGGGCAGCTCGGGGGCTCATCACCCGTTGGTGTGTTCCGTTAATCGGCTGAAACTGACGGGCAGTAAACACACGGATCCGGTTACCGGACGGTAGATACGGTTACTAGTTATGTTAGCTCGTTAGCTGGTTGGTTAAAACAAAGCGGAGTTTTTACCGGAGCGGCTCCCGGTCATCAAGTCGTCCTCTTCTCCGTCCATCTGTCACACGAACAAAGATTCGGGTTCCGATGTGAAGGCAGAAAACGAACTCTCCGTTCACTCAACTTTAATGTTGAAGCGGGAAAAATAAACCAGACAGTGAAACGACGCGCTATGAAAGCGAACACCGACCGCTCGCCGATGTTAGCCCGGAGACCCAAAATGGTGCCACGCTGTGATATGCGCATGCGCAAAGAACCGGGCGCTTCGCAGTGACGTAACAACACTTTCGTATTCACTTTTACCATTTAATTTTATTGTATTTAATTTTATTAAATTCTATATATATATTTTACGATTACTATAAACACACACTACCAGGTCGAATGTTATTGATCATTTTATTATATATTAATTGATGGGAACTTGTTTGTCTGGTTCTTCGTTTTCCCGCCAATCTGCTGTTTCACTTCCGGTCCGGTAGGTGGCGTAAAACCGTTCTCTGCACCGCCGTCGAAGAAGAGTGACGTTTTCTCCTCGCGACGCAGTTTACAGAGGAACCACGCGTGTTCTCTGGACCAGGACCCGAAGCCGTCTGAGTCCACTTCAGTGTCCGCTGTTCGGTGGACTGGAACCGGGTGAGATGGGGGACCGGAGCCGGCTGTGCTCCGTGTGGCTGGGCTCGGAGACCGGCATCCTGAAGGGGGTCAGTCTGTCCCGGAAACAGGCCTTCAACTTCTGCAACACGAGCCACCTCAGCCGCGAGCAGGAGGTGCGCGCGCTGTGCTGGGGCGACCCGGCGGAGAGCGAGCTGCTGGTGGGGTCGGTGGACGGAACCGTGAAGACCTTCAGCACCGAGAAGGGCACCTTTACAGAGAGCCGTCGCTGCGGGGACCCCGGCGACGGCTGCTTCAGCGGGCTGGCGGCGCTGAGCGGCTCGCTGGTCACCTGCACGGAGTGCGGGACGCTGCGGGTGTGGCGGGAGGACCGCAGCGAGCCCGTTACGGAGCTCAACGCGGGGAAGAGCGTGTGCAGGATGCGGCAGAGCCCGGTGCACCGGAACAAGGTTGCCACCGGCGGGAAGGAGAACGGACTGAAGATCTGGGACCTGGAGAGACCGGAGACGCCGGTATTCACCGCCAAGAACCTGCGGGACGACTGGCTGGACCTCCGGCGGCCGCACTGGGTCCGCGACATGGCTTTCATCCCGGACTCCGACAAGGTCGTCACCTGCACGAGTTACCACCAGGTACGCAGTCCGTCCAAAAAAGATGCGTTTATCCGAAGTGACGTCATATAGACTAATATAGAACCCAAAGAACGCATCTGCCTTCAAAATAAGAGCTTTACATGCTTTTAAATCACATTCATTCAACACTGAAACTAAGTTCAGTCTCTTCCAGCTGGAAGTGGAGACAACTCATCTAACATGTTCCTCGGTCCATCACAAGAACACATTACCCACAAACCCCGTCACTTCCTGTTGTAGTTGTTAGCTAGCAGCAGTTTGTTTTGATGGTGAGAGGAGAGGGGGCGGAGCCTAATGATGGGAAATGAACGGTTATTGTTGGTAATAAAGTCTTTTATTTTGAAAGGAGACTTGATGTCATACTTTAAGCAGTTTCTGTTCATGATGTTTTTTGCAGAAATTTAGCTAAATTAAAAGCTCGCACAAATCTTGCTGAGATTAATTGAATGAGTTTCTTGCTGATTTTCTGGATGGAGTTTGTGTAAATAAAAATATGAAAGGAGAAACCCAATTAAAGCAATAATATTCAGACAGGAACTTGTAACCTGCGTCTCTAATAAACTTGTTTTTGAACCATCCCTCAGGTCCACGTCTTCGACCCCTCGTCCCCTCGGCGGCGTCCCGTCTTGGAGGCGGAGTTCGGCGAGTACCCGCTCACCGCGCTGTCGCTGCCAGCCGCAGGCAGCACGGTGACGGTGGGAAACACGCAGGGTCAGCTGGGCCTGCTGGACCTGAGGGGGAGGGGGCTGGTGTGCGGTTGCCTGAAGGGTTTGGCGGGCGGGGTGCGGGCGCTGCAGTGTCACCCCTCCCGGCCGCTGGTGGCGTCCTGCGGCCTTGACCGCTTCCTCCGTGTCCACAGCCTGGATGACCGCTCGCTGCAGCACAAAGTCTACCTGAAGTCACGGCTCAACTGCCTCCTGCTGGCCAGCCGGGAATTGCAGGAGGGGGGCGGGGCTGAGAAGGAGGGTGGGGCTCAGGAGGTGAAAGAGGAGGATGACGACGAGGTGTGGGATGCCATGGAGCAGGTGCAGGAAGACAAACCAAAAAGGAAAACCACAGAAGAAGAACAGACGCAGAAGAGGAAGAAGGGTGGAGACTGAGAGGTGTTCAAGGTGCAACCGGCACGTGGGACATTTGGACTTCAGACTGAAACAGCAGCTCCATGATCAGATTTCTTCTTCTGACATCTTTAACAGTTTGTTCTTTTATAACTGTAATTATATGTGAAATTAAAGGAGTCTCTTCTTCCTGTTATGGATCATCTAACTGATCACTCATATTTATTATCAGACCGACACCTCGGACTTCCTGTTTCCTTCACGTGACAGGAATTAACAGAAGAATATTTAAATATTATGTTCCTGTTAATTTTAACACGCAGCTCAAAAACTTTGTCACATAAAGTGATGAGAGAAATATTGTGAGAATTTGGTCAATTAGTCTGAAGATTTTAGTTGTAGTGCCCCCTAGCGGTCTCTATGACTCCTCTCACTCCAACTGGTCGAGGCAGATGCTCCGCCCACCTCTGATCCTGGTTCTATCGGAGGTTTCTTCCTGTTAAAGAGTTTTTCTTCCCTCTGTTGGAGGTTTTTCTCCCTTAAAGAGGAGTTTTTTTTTCCTCCTAGCTTACGTGGGAATTGTTGAATTGTTGGTTTCTCTGTATAATATTGTAAAGTTCTGCTGTAAAGACTTTAATGCGTTAAGTGCCATGAAATAACCTGTGTTGTGATCTGGCGCTATAGAAATAAAATTGAATTGAATTGAAAAATTAAGAATATCAACGAACGAACAGGAAGTCGTCGGTCCGGTCGGTGGTTGGAAGGATGAAAGGTTTCCAACCATCAGTAACAGGTCACAGAGACGGGAAGTGATGTCACAGCCGCTATGCTTCAGAGTTCACACAAACATTTACAACAGAAAACAAACGGGTTTAAAACCTGAAACGGACGGACAGCATTCATCAACAATCTAAACTCTGATCCTCTGCTGCTTGCTACTTCCTGTCAGAAGGGATTGTGGGAGTTTTCCCCACTGTGACTGGCGGAGGTCCAACCTGATCTTCTGTTACTTTAGTTACAGGGAGTCGACCCGTCAGCCCTGCGGCTTCACGCAGAGCTAATCACGTGACAACTTCCTGTTTTCTACAGTGTGTGAAACACATCCAGCAGTGGGCGCCAGACCTCAACTACTGCTGCAGAAAACTAACGTCAGACTTTATGTGACGTTGTTTTAAAGTTCAAATGAGTAATGAAGGAAACGATCGTCCCATTAATAATGATGAAGACGAAGGTGAGCGTTCTGTAACAGAAGAACTCTACTGGCCTGAATATAAGACGACTCCTCCAACAACAGGACACTCGGAGGAGACACTCGAGACACAACCTGTAAAGTTTCCCTGAGATCCTGCTAATCAGAAGAAGAACAGACTTCCTGTGATGTCATCACGTGGTTCTTCAACCTCTATAAAATCTCGTGTTATTAAACAAACCAAACTAGAATATTAATACAGCTGTTAGTCAAACTAACTAGTGTTAAAATGTCCCTTGGAGCTGTTACCGTGGTAACCGGATGCTTCCTGTCACTCTGACATCCTCTGAACACTGTGTTGGCTCTTCATCGCCCCCTTCCCCACTCCCCTCCCTCCCCCCTCCCCGGCTGAACTGCCTCCGGCTGAGTCTCTCCGGGTCGTGTGACGCCATGTTGCTGAAGTCCCGGAAGATGTCCTGGAACGTCTCGTCGTCTCCTGAGGAACCAGAGTCACACGTTAGCACAGTCAACGGGTCGGTGGTGAGTTCATTGCTCACATAAAAAAATCTGACAAATAAAGACTGACCTGCAGCTCCGAAGACTCCCTCCGAATCTCTCATCTCCTCGTTCATCCTGGCCATCCGCAGCCTGACGCATCAATCACAATATCAATAATGATGTCAATCAGATCAATCATGATATCAGTAATGATTTCAGTCAGGCCTGAATGTACCTGTACGTACCTGAACGTACCTTTACATACCTGAATGTGCCTGAATGTACCTGTACGTACCTGAATGTACCTGTACGTACCTGAACGTACCTGAAGGTACCTGAACATACCTGAAGGTACCTGAACGTACCTTTACGTACCTGAACGTACCTGAATGTGCCTGCAGGAACCTGAATGTACCTGAATGTACCTGAACGTACCTGAATGTACCTGTACGTACCTGAACGTACCTGTACGTACCTGAAGGTACCTGAAGGTACCTGTACGTACCTGAACGTACCTGTACGTACCTGAAGGTACCTGAAGGTACCTGTACGTACCTGAACGTGCCTGAACGTACCTGAAGGTACCTGAACGTACCTGAACGTACCTGAATGTACCTGAAGGTACCTGAAAGTACCTGAAGGTACCTGAACGTACCTGTATGTACCTGTACGTACCTGTACGTACCTGTACGTACCTGAACGTGCCTGAACGTACCTGAAGGTACCTGAAGGTACCTGTACGTACCTGTACGTGCCTGAACGTACCTGAAGGTACCTGAAGGTACCTGTATGTACCTGTACGTACCTGAACGTGCCTGAACGTACCTGAGGGTACCTGAAGGTACCTGAACGTACCTGAACGTACCTGTACGTGCCTGAACGTACCTGAAGGTACCTGAAGGTACCTGTATGTACCTGTACGTACCTGTATGTACCTGAATGTGCCTGAACGTACCTGAAGGTACCTGAATGTACCTGAAAGTACCTGAAGGTACCTGAAGGTACCTGAACGTACCTGTACGTACCTGAACATGCCTGAACGTACCTGAAGGTACCTGAAGGTACCTGAACGTACCTGAACGTACCTGTATGTACCTGAACGTGCCTGAATGTACCTGAAGGTACCTGAAGGTACCTGAACGTACCTGTATGTACCTGTACGTACCTGAACGTGCCTGTATGTACCTGTACGTACCTGAACGTGCCTGAACGTACCTGAAGGTACCTGAACGTACCTGTACGTACCTGAACGTACCTGAATGTGCCTGAAGGTACCTGAACGTACCTGAATGTACCTGTACGTACCTGAACGTACCTGAACATACCTGTACGTACCTGTACGTACCTGAACATACCTGAACATACCTGTATGTACCTGAATGTGCCTGCAGGAACCTGAATGTACCTGTACATACCTGAATGTACTGTACCTGTACGTACCTGAATGTACCTGAACGTACCTGTACGTACCTGAACGTACCTGAATGTACCTGAATGTGCCTGCAGGAACCTGAATGTACCTGAACGTACCTGTACGTACCTGAACGTACCTGAATGTGCCTGCAGGAACCTGAATGTACCTGTACGTACAGGAACCTGAATGTACCTGTACATACCTGAATGTACTGTACCTGTACGTACCTGAATGTGCCTGCAGGAACCTGAACGTACCTGTACGTACCTGTACGTACTTGTATTTACCTGTACAGGTAAGCATTTTACAAACACTCCGTTGTCAGCAGCAACTCACAGCGTGACGATGTCAGCGTGGGCTGTTTCCACAGCGATGGCCAACGGGTCCTGTCCTCTCTCGTCCGCAGCGTACTGATTGGCTCCTCTCTTCAGCAGCAGACACACCTGCCTGTGGAGGGCAATGAAAATCAGCGGTGTTGGTTGGTGTTGATGGTTGGTGTTAACAGGTGAGTGTGTGTCGTTACCCGGTGTGTCCAGCAGTGGCTGCAGCGTGAAGCGCTCCGTGTCCATGCAGGTCTCGGTGGTTGACCTTAGCTCCATTCTGCAGGAGGAACTCGCAGGCCAGCAGCGACCCCTGCAGGCCACACCGAGAAACACAACAACAGGGAGGACAAGAACGCATCAACTACAACCACCATCAGGTCACTAAACTACAACCAGGTCACATTTCCGTCTATAATTTTCATCATAGGTCTCTATGACTACACATATATATCTATAACTATGTTTCTCAGATTTGACCAGCAGACAAAAACAGCATCATAGACCATAACGTGTCTGTGGTGGGTTGGTAGTTATTGATAATCAATAACAGACCATAATGTGTCTGGTGGGTTGATAGTTATTGATCATCAATAACAGACCATAATGTGTCTGGTGGGTTGATAAGAGTTGTTGATAATCAATAACAGACCATAATGTGTCTGGTGGGTTGATAGAGTTGTTGATAATCAATAACAGACCATAATGTGTCTGGTGGGTTGATAGAGTTGTTGATAATCAATAACAGACCATAATGTGTCTGGTGGGTTGATAGAGTTGTTGATAATCAATAACAGACTGGTTGTATTTTTTTATACCCCGACAGCAGCTCCAATCAGCGCCGTGCGTCCCTCCTGCTCGCCGATGCTCCCGTTTACCTCCGCCCCCTCTGCTAACGCTGCTGCCATGGCAACCAGGTCTCCCGCCAATGAGGCCCGAAACAGACTTCGCTGACCATGGCACTTCTGAGCTCCATCTGAGCTGCTGCTCCGCACGAATCTCTTCTCCACGTACTTCTGTTTGATCCACGTCTCCTTCTCAGCTCTAAAGGAGGACAAACACAAGCATCAGTCAACGAGACAGTCAATTAGCTCGTCACTTCATTATTAAAATCATCACTGATAAACATCCTCTGATTAGTTGGATCTTCGCTGATAAACATCCCCTGATTGGTTGGAGCTACGCTGATAAACATCCCCTGATTGGTTGGAGCTACGCTGATAAACATCCCCTGATTGGTTGGAGCTACGCTGATAAACATCCCCTGATTGGTTGGAGCTACGCTGATAAACATCCCCTGATTGGTTGGAGCTACGCTGATAAACATCCTCTGATTGGTTGGCGCTTCACTGATAAACGTCCTCTGATTGGTTGGAGCTTCACTGATAAACGTCCTCTGATTGGTTGGAGCTTCACTGACACAAATATCACGTGATCATACCGAAGACTGTCGGGTCGAGGTTTCACTCCTCTTTCCTCTGAACACCTGGACTCATAGATCTGGTTCATCACATCATTACCCAGAACACACAGCAGCTGGAGGAGGAGGAAGATGAAGAGGAGGAGGAAAAGGAGGAGAAAGTGGAAGATGAGGAAGAAGATTAAAATATAAAATAAAGACTGAACAGTTTTAAAACTTTTAAATGTGTTATTCAACCTTGTGATGATGTTTGTTTCTCTGCCTTGTTGTTGTTTGTTTTGTGAGGATGTTTGTTGTCTCTATCTTGTTGTTTGTTTTGTGAGGATGTTTGTTTCTCTACCTTGTTGTTGTTTGTTTTGTGTGGATGTCTGTCATCTTCACCTTGTTGTTGTTTGTTTTGTGTGGATGTCTGTCATCTTCACCTTGTTGTTGTTTGTTTTGTGAGGATGTTTGTTGTCTCTATCTTGTTTGTTTTGTTTGGATGTTTGTTGTCTCTATCTTGTTTGTTTTGTGAGGATGTTTGTTGTCTCTATCTTGTTTGTTTTGTTTGGATGTTTGTTGTCTCTATCTTGTTTGTTTTGTGAGGATGTTTGTTGTCTCTACCTTCAGCTGTTCGGCCTCCCATGAGTCCAGAGTGAGTGATCTGACCTTGGACAGGTGAACCCCGAGGCTCCTGTAACCATGACGACATCTTATTACTTCCATTGACGGACAGACAGATGTTCCTGGGGGTTAAAGGTCACCTGTGGATGCCGGAGCACTCGATGCACACGGTGACGCCCAGGTTGATGGAGGCCCAGCGGGGGTCCTCCTCCCCACAGTCACAGCACCGCTGGTTCCCGGGACCCCTCATGGCCACGCCCAATGCTGCTGGCTTCGGAGTGGGGGGGCCCGAAGAGGTGTCCCCGCCACACAGGAGAGGAGGGGGCTCTTTAGGCTGTGGGCAGCAATGGCACACATACATGAAAAAACAAGAAAATAAGTATTTATTTCAGAAACATCAGCACCAGCAACAGTTAGACAGCTTAGAGCAATTTATTACATACAAACATAATGTAGAAGTAAAATATTACATGTTAGCTCAACATCATAAATAGCTAAATTACTTGATGTTAGGTTATTAAATGTCATTAAAGTAAAGTGGGCTAAATGCTTGATAAATACAATGTACCACTAAAATATCACCTGTTAATTACAGGTAATATACAGTTAACTACACATTAAAATGGATGCGCTAAACGCTGAGCTAAAAGTCATGAATAATAGGATAATGTAAAAGATGTGATCGTCAGACGTTCTTTGGTAGAACGTGGAACATTATTGTTCTAGAAGGTAGAACATTACTGTTCTAGAACATAGAACGTTATTGTTCTAGAACGTGGAACGTTCTTGTTCTAGAAGGTAGAACGTTATTGTTCTAGAACGTGGAACGTCATTGTTCTAGAAGGTAGAACA
Organism: Embiotoca jacksoni; assembly: GCF_022577435.1. NCBI lineage: Eukaryota > Metazoa > Chordata > Actinopteri > Embiotocidae > Embiotoca > Embiotoca jacksoni. The sequence goes on from NW_027185412.1 coordinate 1,710,659, forward strand.
TTATTGTTCTCGAACACTATTGTTCTAGAACGTGGAACATTGTTCTAGAACGTGGAACGTTATTGTTCTAGAACATTGTGTAGTCCACTCAGATGTCCTGGTGTCGATTGAGGACCTGCCTGGCTCAGTGGACCGTCGGCTCCCTCTCTGTAGGCCAGGTCGATACTGCCCTGCACGGCGCTCAGCCACGACTGCTTCAGCACCTCCGAGTCAGCCTGCAGGGCACAGCACCTGAGGCAAACCCAGTTCATCACATCAGAGGACAGGACGGTTCTGAACGGTTCAAGAGGACAGGACGGTTCTGAAAGGTCTTACTTCTGGACAGAGAGCAGCTCAAAACAGAAGCGCCGGTCGATGTGCTCCAGAGATTTGACAGCACACAGTCGGAGGTCGTGGAACAGAACTGAGACCTCCTCCTGCACAACCAGAACCCAACACGTTACTACAGTTTGAACCTTCAGAGACACCATGACAACATCCTCAGACATCAGATGGAGCGACCGACCCGTACCAAGCCTCCAGAGGTTCTGGTTCTTACAGCTCCACTGGTCTCAGAGGACTCATTTTACCTCTAAAGTCCAACTCGGAAAATCTAAATATATACACAAATAATATATATATATATATATACACATATATATTTACATATATACGTAAATATAAAAATATCTAAAAATATCTACATATACATTAGATACAGATACAGTTATACATTTATTTGCATTTGATTGTGTGAAATAAGTATTTGATCCTGTAGCAGAACATGACTCAGTACTTGGTGCGGAAAGCGTTGTTGGCGAGGTCAGAGGTCAGACGTTTCTGGTAGTTGGTCTCCAGGTTTGAACATCTCAGGAGGGTTCACTCCTCTTTGCAGATCCTCCAAATCCTTCAGGTTTCCAGGCTGTTGCTCGGCAACAGGAAGCTTCAGCTCCCTCCACAGATGTTCTCTGGGATGAAGGTCCGGAGACCGGCTCGTCCTCTCCGTGACCTTCATGTGCTTCTTGAGCCGCTCCTTTGTTGCCTCGTCATGTGTTTTGGGTCATTGTGGTGCTGAAGACCGTCCACGACCCGTCTTCAGTGTCCCGGCTGAGGGAAGGAGGTTGTCTCCCAAGGTGTCCCCGTACGCGGCCCCGTCTGTCCTCCTGTCGATGCGGTGAAGTCGTCCTGTCCCCTCAGCAGAGAGACACCCCCAAAGCAGAATGTCTCCACCTCCATGTTGGACGGTGGGACGGTGTTCTCGGGTTCTGGTCAGCGTTTCTCTTCCTCCAAACACGGCGAGTCCAGTTGATGTCAAAGAGCTGGATGTTGTTCTCCTCTACCACATCACCTCCTCCAAGCCTTCTCTGAATCCTTCAGGTGTTCGTTGGTAAACTTCAGACGGGTCTGTCCATGTATCTTCTTCAGCCGGGGGACCTCGCAGCGCTGCAGGATCTTAATCCATGACGGCGTCGTGTGTTACCGATGGTTTCCATGGTGACTGTGGTCCCAGCTGTCTGGAGATCATGAACAAGTTCTGCCGTGTAGTTCTGGGCTGATTCCTCACCTTCCTCATGATCATCGATGCCCCAGACCGAGGAGATCCAGACCGAGGAGATGCAGACCGAGGAGATCCAGACCGAGGAGATCCAGACCGAGGAGATGCAGACCGAGGAGATCCAGACCGAGGAGATCCAGACCGAGGAGATCCATGCCATTTAGTGTTTCTTCCATTTCCCAATAATCTCACCAACAGTTGTCTCCTTCTCACCGAGCTGCTGGCCGATGGTCTTGTAGTCCATTCCAGCCTTGTGCAGGTCTACGATCTGTCCCTGACGTCCTGAGACAGCTCTTTGGACTCCATGGTGGACAGGTTGGAATCTGATTGATTGATTCTGTGGACAGGACTTTTATACAGGTAAGGAGTTGAGACGGGTGTCTTTTATACAGGTAAGGAGTTGAGACCGGTGTCTTTTATACGGGTAACGAGTCAGGACGGGTGTCTTTTATACAGGTAACGAGTCAGGACGGGTGTCTTTTATACGGGTAACGAGTCAGGACCGGTGTCTTTTATGCGGGTAACGAGTCAGGACGGGTGTCTTTTATGCGGGTAACGAGTCAGGACGGGTGTCTTTTATACAGGTAAGGAGTTGAGACCGGTGTCTTTTATACGGGTAACGAGTCAGGACCGGTGTCTTTTATGCGGGTAACGAATCAGGATGGGTGTCTTTTATATGGGTAACGAGTCAGGATGGGTGTCTTTTACACAGGTGACGTGTCGAGACGGGTGTCTTTTAAACAGTTAACCAGTTGAGACGGGCGTCTTTTATACAGGTAACCAGTTGAGACGGGTGTCTTTTATACGGGTAACGAGTTGAGACGGGTGTCTTCTATACGGGTAACGAGTTGAGACGGGTGTCTTCTATACGGGTAACGAGTTGAGACGGGTGTCTTTTATACAGGTAACCAGTTGAGACGGGTGTCTTTTATACAGGTAACCAGTTGAGACGGGTGTCTTTTATACAGGTAAGGTCTCGAGACAGGTGTCTTTTATACCGGTAACCAGTTGAGACGGGTGTCTTTTATACAGGTAACCAGTTGAGACGGGTGTCTTTTATACAGGTGACCAGTTGAGACGGTTGTCTTCGAAACGGGTAACGAGTCGAGACGGGTGTCTTCTATACAGGTAACTAGTTGAGACGGGTGTCTTTTATACAGGTAACCAGTTGAGATGGGCGTCTTTTATTCTGAGTCCTTTCTTAACGCGAGAGGACGATTCTAACCAACTGTGGGAGACAGAATTCTTGCTGGTTGGTCGGAGATCAAATACTTATTTCACAATCAAATGCAAATCTGTATGTATATATTTATAAATATATATATACAAAATCAGCAAGAGATCAAATAATGATTTCCTTTGCTGTATATATACAGTGGGTACGGAAAGTATTCAGACCCCTTTAAATGTTTCACTCTTTGTTTCATTGCAGCCATTTGCTAAAATCAAAAAAGTTCATTTTATTTCTCATTAATGTACACTCAGCACCCCATCTTGACAGAAAAAAACAGAAATGTAGAAATTTGTGCAAATTTATTAAAAAAGAAAAACTGAAATATCACATGGTCATAAGTATTCAGACCCTTTGCTCAGTATTGAGTAGAAGCACCTTTTGAGCTCGTACAGCCATGAGTCTTCTTGGGAATGATGCAACAAGCTTTTCACACCTGGATTTGGGGATCCTCTGCCATTCTTCCTTGCAGATCCTCTCCAGTTCCGTCAGGTTGGATGGTGAACGTTGGTGGACAGCCATTTTCAGGTCTCTCCAGAGATGCTCAATTGGGTTTAGGTCAGGGCTCTGGCCGGGCCAGTCAAGAATGGTCACAGAGTTGTTCCGAAGCCACTCCTTTGTTATTTTAGCTGTGTGCTTCGGGTCATTGTCTTGTTGGAAGGTGAACCTTCGGCCCAGTCTGAGGTCCAGAGCACTCTGGAAGAGGTTTTCTTCCAGGATATCTCTGTACTTGGCCGCATTCATCTTTCCTTCAATTGCAACCGGTCGTCCTGTCCCTGCAGCTGAAAAACACCCCATAGCATGATGCTGCCACCACCATGTTTCACTGTTGGGATTGTATTGGGCAGGTGATGAGCAGTGCCTGGTTTTCTCCACACATACCGCTTAGAATTAACGCCAAAAAGTTCAATCTTGGTCTCATCAGACCAGAGAATCTTATTTCTCATAGTCTGGGAGTCCTTCATGTGTTTTTTGACAAACTCTATGCGGGCTTTCATATGTCTTGCACTGAGGAGAGGCTTCCGTCGGGCCACTCTGCCATAAAGCCCCGACTGGTGGAGGGCTGCAGTGATAGTTGACTTTGTGGAACTTTCTCCCATCTCCCTACTGCATCTCTGGAGCTCAGCCACAGTGATCTTTGGGTTCTTCTTTACCTCTCTCACCAAGGCTCTTCTCCCACGATTGCTCAGTTTGGCTGGACGGCCAGGTCTAGGAAGAGTTCTGGTCGTCCCAAACTTCTTCCATTTAAGGATTATGGAGGCCACTGTGCTCTTAGGAACCTTGAGTGCTGCAGAAATGATTTTGTAACCTTGGCCAGATCTGTGCCTTGCCACAATTCTGTCTCTGAGCTCCTTGGACAGTTCCTTCGACCTCATGATTCTCATTTGCTCTGACATGCACTGTGAGCTGTAAGGTCTTATATAGACAGGTGTGTGCCTTTCCTAATCAAGTCCAATCAGTTTAATTAAACACAGCTGGACTCCAATGAAGGAGTAGAACCATCTCAAGGAGGATCAGAAGAAATGGACAGCATGTGAGTTAAATATGAGTGTCACAGCAAAGGGTCTGAATACTTATGACCATGTGATATTTCAGTTTTTCTTTTTTAATAAATTTGCACAAATTTCTACATTTCTGTTTTTTTCTGTCAAGATGGGGTGCTGAGTGTACATTAATGAGAAATAAAATGAACTTTTTTGATTTTAGCAAATGGCTGCAATGAAACAAAGAGTGAAACATTTAAAGGGGTCTGAATACTTTCTGTACCCACTGTATAAATATATATAGACATATATATGTCAGTATATAAATATATGTGTCTATATATAAATGTGTGGGTTGTATATATGAATAAATAAATACATTAGATCTGACCACCAGGTGTTGGTTCCTACCTTGTGAGACTTCCTGTAGATGAGCTGGTTGTCTCTGATGGTGAACCAGCATCTGAAACACGTTACAGAGTGTTTAAACATACGTGTTATCATGAACCACGTGATGAAGATGAACTGTGTCGGCACCTTTTCCAGGTTTTGGATCTCTTCCTGGAGCGCTTGAACAGGTATCCCTGGATGATGTCATCACTCCCAGGACACGGGCTGACCATGGGTTCACCTGAAGCATCCTGAACACACACACACACACACACACACATGAATGAGCCCCTGGCAGACAGGTGTGTGACAGATGTGTGTGTGACACATGTGGGTGACAGATGTGTGTGTGACAGATGTGTGTGACAGATGTGTGTGACAGGTGTGAAGTCTCACTCTCTGCTGGACCAGCAGGTGTTGGTTCTCCAGGTCTTTCCTCTGAGCTGCACAATCGGCTGACAGCTGAGACAGCTGAGGACAGACACAAGGAGAACGGTCAGTCCACAGTCGCTCATATGGGTTAGAGAAGGGTCAGGGGTCAGAGGTCAGGACCTGCGCTGCCATCATCTTCATGGTGGGTTCCAGGTCTCTGAGCAGGTCGAAGCCTTGGTGGAAGAAGGTGAACTGAGCGTGGACGAAGGAGAACACCTAAGGGGGGACAGGAGTCAGTTACCACGGTAACGCCTCCACAGCAGGTCACAGGGTCAATAAGTTCAGAGTGTTCCTGAACACAGCACGGTGATGCACATGGAGGGATAATAAGTTCAGAGTTTCCCTGGGCTGCGTTCAGGAGCACTCTGAACTTATTGTCCCTCCATGTGCATCACCGTGCTGCGTTCAGGAGCACTCTGAACTTCCTGATTCCCCCTTCTCTTCATCAACATCATCATGGTGGTCCATAATGCTCTAATGAATGGATCCTAAACTGAAAGTTGTTATTCATTCATTCAAGGTGCGTTCACAATGCTCCAACTGTTTAACATCTCCTTTAACTGTTCCTAAAGCGTTGAACGATTACTTTAAACATTATCACGCCATGTTTCAGTCTGTGAGGTGAAAAGTTGAACTCACAGAGTTTAAGATATCGATCTTCTGCTGAGTCTTGAACGTGTTGAGCTGAGAAACAAACACAGAATAATAAAATGAGGAAGCGTTCACACGTTCTGCCTCCTGGTGGTCACGTATCGTACCTGCAGGCAGTAATCCAGGGCGAAGTGCTGGTAGCACTTGCGTGTAGCGAGCAGCAGGTGGCTCGCCCGCTCGCCGTCACCGGCTTTGTGTTGGGACACCTGAGCGCTCTTCAGCGTCGCCGTCTGCAGATCCTCTCCGATCCGGATGAACTCCCTCCTGGTGTCGGCCAGCTGGGGCAGGAACCTCGGAGACACAAACCACCATCACAAACCTGCCAGCCAATCAGAGAGCAGCATGTCTGCACCGTTCATGAAACACCAGGAAGGAGATTTAAAACAAGGCACAGATTGTCATCGTCCCTGATGGAGCTGAAGACGTCATGATAACTGGTATTATTATTATTATGTCTTATTATTACAAATTATATTATTATTGTTGTTGTTGTTATTACATATTATTTTTACAATATAAATATTATATATTATTACACATTATACTATTATGAAGTATTATTATTATCATATATTATTATTACTGTTGTTATATATTATTATGTATTATTATTATTAAATATTATTATGTGTTATTATTTTGTATCAGGTTCAGGCAGCATGCTGCAGTCTGACATCACACACAGCTTCAGGTTTAGTCTCCAGGAAGTGATTAGGGTTAACGAGGTGATGGGTTAACGAGGTGATGGGTTAACGAGGTGATGGGTTAACGTGGTGATGGGTTAACGAGGTGGTGGGTTAACGAGGTGATGGGTTAACGTGGTGATAGGTTAACGAGGTTAACGAGGTGATGGACTCACTGGGAGCATAGGTTGGTGAGCTGCTGGCTGATGGCTCTCTGTGTCTGATCGAACAGCATCTGAGGACAAAGACAAGAATAATCTACCTGATCAATACGTCTCCGGGAGGACTGATGGATGTTCTGAGTTACAACATCGCCTCCATCAGGTCACACTGTGAACTACAACACTGCCTCCATCAGGTCAGATTTTAAATGACAGCACTCTCAATAATTTAGTAGCATTTTGAAACAGATGATAAAGACAGTTTCAGGTGAACCTGGGAACTTCTGTCTTTTACAATATAACTGAATAATTATCCTGAATATGTCTCCACTGTGAGACATTCTGTTGTGGACAAAACAAAACAATTCACAGACACCCTGTTGTAGTCTGGGAGACTCTGATGGTGTTATTTCACTGTGGTGTTACTAAACAAACATTCAATCATTTGTTGACTCTTTGAGGTTACAACACAGAGAGCCGGATGTGTGTGGACTCACAGTGTGGAAGCTGACCATCTCCTGTAGGCCAAGGTTGAACTGGTTCAGGCAGGTCTGAGAGGAAGGAAACAGGAAGTTAGAGACATTTCACAGGAAAATATCACAACAGAAGGCGCCGGTCAAACGGCCCACCGAGCAACTGTGACATTACGACGGCGCTCAAAACCATCCAGAGTTTGCACAACAAACCATATTCACTTTGGATTTGATGAGAGAAGTTGAATGGGAGTCTATGGAGCCGGAGGCTTTTTGGAGCCGACCTCTAGTGGCACTCGCTGGTATTGCAGCTGAAGACACTTCTGGATCAGAACCATTTTACAGACCTGAAGCTACGAACTCTTTTATATCCAGTCTGTGACGATACCTTTTAGATTATTACTATTGCCATCATTTAGCAGCGTACCGTGATGACGGCGTCCCTCCTGTGGTATGAAGAAAGTTCAGCCAGACCATTCAGGAACAGCTGATTGGCTGCACTATACGCTTGTCCCGCCTCCACCATCTTCCCACATAGCTTCATCACCTGATTGGTTAGAGACAGAGATGACAAACCAATGAATGCTCTGCACAGATTTCATCCACTCACAGTAATAGTAGTATCAGTAGTAGTAGTAGTATCAGTAGTAGTAGTATCAGAAGTAGTAGTATCAGAAGTATTAGTATCAGTGGTAGTAGTATCAGTAGTATCAGTAGTAGTAGTAGTAGTATCCGAAGTAGTAGTATCAGTATCAGTATCAGTAGTAGTAGTAGTATCAGTATCAGTAGTAGTATCAGTAGTAGTATCAGTAGTAGTAGTAGTATCAGTAGTCGTAGTAGTAGTATCAGTAGTAGTAGTAGTATCAGTAGTCGTAGTAGTAGTATCAGTAGTAGTATCAGTATCAGTAGTAGTATCAGTATCAGTAGTAGTAGTAGTATCAGTAGTCGTAGTAGTAGTATCAGTAGTAGTAGTAGTATCAGTAGTAGTATCAGTAGTAGTAGTAGTATCAGTAGTAGTAGTATCAGTAGTAGTATCAGTAGTAGTAGTAGTAGTAACAGTAGTAGTATCAGTATCAGTATTAGTAGTAGTAGTATCAGTAGTAGTAGTAGTAGTAGTAGTAACAGTAGTAGTATCAGTAGTAGTATCAGTAGTAATAGTAGTATCATCAGTAGTAGTATCAGTATCAGTAGTAGTATCAGTAGTCGTAGTAGTATCAGTAGTAGTAGTAGTATCAGTAGTAGTATCAGTAGTAGTAGTAGTAGTATCAGTAGTAGTAGTAGTAGTATCAGTAGTCGTAGTAGTAGTATCAGTAGTAGTAGTAGTAGTAGTATCAGTAGTAGTATCAGTAGTCGTAGTAGTAGTATCAGTAGTAGTAGTATCAGTAGTAGTAGTAGTAGTATCAGTAGTAGTAGTAGTAGTATCAGTAGTAGTATCAGTAGTAGTAGTATCAGTATCAGTAGTAGTATCAGTATCAGTAGTAGTATCAGTATCAGTAGTAGTAGTAGTAGTATCAGTAGTAGTAGTAGTAGTAGTATCAGTATCAGTAGTAGTATCAGTATCAGTAGTAGTATCAGTAGTAGTATCAGTATCAGTAGTAGTATCGGTAGTAGTAGTAGTATCAGTATCAGTAGTAGTAGTAGTATTGTTTGTAGTACATGTACCTTGTCGAGTTGTGTCTCCAGCAGAGAAACATCCTCCTCAAACTGATCCAGATTCAGTCTGAAACAAAGAAACGTCATCAGGACTTCTGCACATGCTCAGTTTGGAGGGAGGTGGAGGTGGAGGTGTGTGTGCTCACCTGAACTCAGGAGAGTCTATGACACACTCCTCAAAGTCCAGCAGAGAGTCCATGACGTCAGACAGTCCTCCTGTTCACGTCACTGAGGGCAGCTGTTGATCAAGTTCATTGAAGCCTCTTCATCCTGACTCGTCTGCAGTTAGCCCGTTAGCTCAGCTTCTCTCTGATGTTTCTTCTTCAACTCTGCACAAACCGGGAAAAAAATTGTTCCACGCGCCTAGTCGAAGTTTTTACATTGGGCGGATGGACTTGGCCGCGTGCACGCGCTCCCGCCTGCCCGCATGTCTGCTCGGTTTGGATAAAAGAGTAAATGAACGGTGTTTGTGGCGGTTTCAGTCCGACAGCTGTCTGTACATCCTGCTGTTGTTGTACCTGTTGCTAACCGACAGCTTCCGCCCAACATCCGGTTTGTCTGGGTCAGACAACCAGCCTGCCTGCGGCGCCACCCGGCGGCCTGGGGTGGAGCAGACCAGGACGACGTGATTGATGTTGAACGTAGAGGGCCATTTCTGCCATAAATATAGCTATAAAAAATAAGTCACAATTTTGACTTATCTCATGATTATTATTTTCATCTCAATATTTTTACATCATTGTGATATTTTTTTTTTCTTTATCTTTTTGGCTCTTTATCTCATCATTTACCCAACTCATCTCAGAACTCACTGATCTCATAACTTTAAACTATCTTACAAAGTCACTTTTTTTAATCTTTAATTTTACTTCAACTGTCAGTAATGTGCTTTACTGCTGCCTTCATGTTAAGGTTAAACTCTTTAAATTTGTTTGTTTAGGATCTTATTTATTTATTTATTTATATATATATATATATATATATATATATATATATCTGGAATGATCTCCTGTATCAGGAATGATCTCCTGTATCAGGAATGATCTCCTGTATCTGGAATGATCTCCTGTATCTGGAATGATCTCCTGTATCAGGAATGATCTCCTGTATCTGGAATGATCTCCTGTATCTGGAATGATCTCCTGTATCTGGAATGATCTCCTGTATCTGGAATGATCTCCTGTATCAGGAATGATGATATATATATATAATTTATTTATATATACTTATTAGGATACTTATCGTCCTGCCTGGTTCCAGTCCCTAAGAAGACGACTCCATCTGGCCTCAACGACTACCGACCGGTTGCCCTCACATCTCATGTGATGAAGGTGCTGGAGAGGCTGGTCTTGGCCCACCTCAGGCCGCTGGTGAAATCTTCTCTGGACCCTCTGCAATTTGCGTACCAGCCTCATGTGGGAGTGGACGATGACATCATCTACCTGCTGCAACGAGTTCAGTCTCACCTGGATGGAACCGGTGACTCTGTGAGAATCACTTTCTTTGATTTCTCCAGTGCATTCAACATCATCCAACCACTGCTGCTGAGTGAGAAGCTGCAGGTGGTGGTGGGGTGGTGGGGGTGGACACGTCCACCGTCTCCTGGATCAATGACTACCTGACAGGCAGACCACAGTTTGTCCGTCTGGGCAGTGTGCTGTCTGATACGGTGGTCAGTGGTACTGGAGCTCCTCAGGGAACTGTTCTGTCTCCTTCCTGTTCACCTTCTACACCACTGACTTCCAGAACAACTCAGAGTCAAGACATCTGCAGAAGTTCTCTGATGACTCTGCAGTGGTCGGATGTATAAGGGATGGACGGGAGGAGGAGTCAGTGGACGGTGTATAAGGGATGGACGGGAGGAGGAGTCAGTGGACGGTGTATAAGGGATGGACGGGAGGAGGAGTCAGTGGACGGTGTATAAGGGATGGACGGGAGGAGGAATACAGGGCAGGAGTGGAGGACTTTGTGGAGTGGGCTGGTAGAAATCACCTGCTCCTGAACATGGCCAAGACCAGAGAGATGGTGGTCGACTTCAGGAGGAAGACGACGGCTCCACAACCGCTGAGAGTTCTGGGAGATGAGGTGGACATGGTTGAGGAGTACAAGTACCTGGCGTCTCCATGACAACAGACTGAACTGGAAGACCAACATCAACGCTGTCTACAAGAAGGTGATGAGTCGACTCTTTTTCTTGAGGAAACTTCGATCCTTCAATGTGTGCAGCGAGATGTTGGAGATGTTCTACCATCTGTTGTGGCCAGTGCATTGTACTTCGCTGGGGTCTGCTGGGGGAGCAGCATTGGAGCCGGTGACACCAACAGACTTAACAAACTGGTTAAGAAGGCCGGCTCCATCATCGGCTACAAACTGGACAGTCTGGAAAAGGTGGTGGAGAGGAGGACGCTGAACAAACTATTGTCCATATTGGATAATCCTGTCCACCCTCTCCACCACCTGCTGCAGGGACAGCGGAGCACTTTCTCTAAAAGATTCCTCCAGCTCCGCTATCACAAGGACAGATACAGGAGATCATTCCTGATACAGGAGATCATTCCAGATACAGGAGATCATTCCAGATACAGGAGATCATTCCTGATACAGGAGATCATTCCAGATACAGGAGATCATTCCAGATACAGGAGATCATTCCTGATACAGGAGATCATTCCAGATACAGGAGATCATTCCAGATACAGGAGATCATTCCTGATACAGGAGATCATTCCAGATACAGGAGATCATTCCAGATACAGGAGATCATTCCTGATACAGGAGATCATTCCAGATACAGGAGATCATTCCTGATACAGGAGATCATTCCTGATACAGGAGATCATTCCAGATACAGGAGATCATTCCTGCCCACTGCAATAAGACTGTACAATAACTCACCTCTGGCAAAATCCATCACAGTACAATTACACTGTTGACTGTGTTTCTTGGTTTGTTTGTATATAATATATATAGATATATACTGTACTGTATATATATATATTATATATATATATGTTGACTGTGTTCTTGGTTTGTTTGTATATAATATATATAGATATATAATGTACTGTATAAACTGTGCATTTTATATTGTATATTTTATATTTATATTTCTTACTGCTATTTACTGCTATTTTATTGCTTTTCTATTATTATATTCTATTCTAGTATTTTATTCCATTATTTCTATTATTATCTTATTGCTTCTGTATGCTGCTGTAGCGAAAAAATTTCCCCTCGGGGATTAATAAAGTAAATACCTACCTACCTACCTACCTACCTATTTCCTTATTTTTATGTTATTGTCTGTTTTGGTTAATTTGTTTGTAAGCTTAAAGAGAAAAATCACAGCAAACGTAAAAAAAGTTTTTTTTATTATAAAGTGACTAGACGACGAGCAGACATCAGATCATCAAGGCTGGTGTGTTGTGGTAATGAAGATGGATGATGGTGATGGTGGTGATGATGATGATGGTGGTGATGGTGATGATGATGATGATGATGGTGGTGGTGATGGTGATGGTGGTGATGATGATGATGGTGATGATGGTGATGATGATGATGATGGTGGTGGTGATGGTGATGATGGTGATGATGATGGTGGTGATGAAGACGATGATGATGATGATGGTGGTGATGATGATGGTGATGATGGTTGTGATGAAGATGAAGATGATGATGGTTGTGATGATGATGATGGTGGTGATGAAGATGATGATGATGGTGGTGATGATGAAGATGTGTGTGTGTGTTCAGTAGCCAATAGAAACCAGGACCACAGTGACGTTGTCAGCGCAGCCTCGTCTCACCGCCTCGATGGCCAGCTGCTGACAGGCAGCTTCAAACCGCAGCTCCTCCTTTATAAGCTCCGCCCTCTGCTCAACCCCGCCCTCCTGCAGGAGAATAAGTCTGGTTTATTACCACTCTTATTTTGGAAGGTTTGTCAGCCGTGTTTCCTGTTGTTACGACTGTCTCTATGTTGTGACCTGACTGTGAGATGATGAGTTTCTGTTAAAGAGACACTCCAGCTGTAATTAAACAGATTTGTGTGGTAGGACGGACAGAGACACACCTGGAGGACGGCGAGGACGAACTTCACAGCTTCATCAGCTGAAAACACTTTGAAGAGGCCGTCACAGGCGAGAATGATGAACCTGCACACAGGAGAGACGATAGTCTTCTTAATAAAACCACAGAGAAGGAGAAGGAGAAGGACAGTGAGGCATCCCCCGAGGACGTGTGTCCTCTCTGCAGCATGAGTGGACGGTCCAGATGGTCCAGATGTTCTGGTTCTCCTCTGAAACTCTAGGGTACCAGAGGACGAGAGTGGATGTGATACAGACTCATCCTGAGCTTTACTGCCACCTACTGGACGTCTACATGTGTGACACAATGTCCAAAAGTTTCTCTCTTTTTAGACTTTAAATTAGAAAATTTGTGGTTCAAACACTTCCTGTCCAGTTTAATATCTAAAGTTGTGGAATAAAAACAGGATATATTTTTATTGATGACAAAACAACAGCAACTGTTAAAAACTTCTATCTGACTTCATCCCTTCCTGTTTCCTGTTTCAGTGACATTCAGGCCCAACCAATCAGGTGTGAGTGTGTGCGGCTGTGTTCTTGCCTGTCATTGGCCGTGAGCTGACACCTCCTCAGGTCGGGGGTTGAGATGACTCCGCAGCGTTTGTACTGACCGTCTCCGATGGACCGGGACACCTCGAGGACGCCGAGGACTCGGCCGTCCCTGCAGGAGCAGAGACAGTTCAATGTGAGTCACACAGCGATCAGACTGATCGATCCACATATTGATCAGCTGCGGTGTTGGGGGACCTGACAGTGCCGCCGGCCCGCTGGATCCTCATCCTCTCCTCGTAGATGGTCGGATTGTGTTCTTTACTGAGAGACAGAGTCACCGGCCTCCTCGGTCCGTCTGCTGCCGCCTCCGTCCGACACAACACCGCCTGCAGACACAGAGGGGGGCCGGACACACCTGAGCACACCTTGAAAACGTCTTAAAAACATTCTAAAACCATTCTAACCCTGTGCAGGAAGTGGATTCCTCACCCTGCTGTCTCCCAGGTTGGCCACGTACAGCATGTTGTCCACCACCAGCAGACAGGTGGCGGTAGAGCCATCCTTCCACACTGGTTTCCTGTTGGGAGAAACATCCCGTTTTTATTGCACCACGTTTAGGAAGGTCTCAGTGAACGATGACTTCTCACTCCGTCTTACTGGCTGGAGGCTTTCTTCAGGAAGTCTTCATCTGTCTGCCGGAACGTGTCCAGGAGACACTTCTTAATCAGCTTGTCCAGGTTTTCAGGATCTCCTGAGATAGACAGACTCTGATCAGCTGATCCGTCCTACAAACCAGAACCACTGGAAACATGCAGGAACTCACCGCTGGGGAACTTCCTGGCGAGAGTCTGGTGGAGATGATCAGCAGCGAACCGAGAAGCTCGAGATCCACCGTGACCATCAAACACGGCAAAGTATGAGACTCGAGACCTGCAGGGGTCAGAGAGACACGTCAGAGATGTCAGAGACACGTTAGAGAAGACAATGGTTCGAGGATCGACCCCAGAACCCAGCAGCGGTGTTTGTGGGTAATAATGGATCCTACTTATGATGTCATCCTACTGATGATGTCATCCTACTGATGATGTCATCATGTCTTACACGTCTCCCGGAAGCAACGACAAACAGCTGTTCATGTCCGGCAGCAGCAGGTGAGCATCCTGCATCTCCTCCCGCTCGCCGCGCCTTGCCGCCACATAGCCACGGAGCACCGGGTGGCCTGCAGGACAGACAGACAGACAGACAGAGTGAGTCCTGCTCTTCATGACTCCATCTACATCTCAGCTTTGATTGGAGGAAGAGAAACAAACAAACGTTGTGGTGGAACAGCTGAAGACCTTCTTTAGAAACTCTCTTGATCTCCTCCTCTTCCTGCTCCTCTTCCTGCTCTTGTTTATCAGAGTGACACTCTGAATTTTCTCGCTTCCGTTTTAATCTTTTGTCCTCCTCTTCTTCGTTGGTGTTTGGTGGCTGATCTGAGAACAGAACCAGAATCAGAAGACTTCACAAAGTAACACATCTGTTTAATAGATGATCTTCGATCTACTTCAGCAGCAGCAACAATGTTTGCTTTTGTATTTGTTTATTTTATTTGTTTTTGTGTATATAGTTTGTGAGTGTATTTATTCATTGCTCTTATTTTTTTTCTAAAATAATTATTTTTATCCATCTTATTTTATAATATACGTATTTGTAAATGTTTTATATTGTGTTTCTATGCTGCTGTGACTGTGAAGTTTCCCCACTGTGGGATTAATAAAGTCTAAATCTTTTATTTTAACCCATAACCAGACAAAACAAACCATCTCATCCTACCTTTAAGATGTTTTAACACCTTTTAACAGGAACTTTAAGATGTTTTAACACCGTTGGAGGTGTTTTTAATGGAGTTAAAATGAACTTGTATTAATATGAATCTCACCCTGAACTTTATTTTTAAATAAACGGGAGTAAATATAATGACAGTAGTGAAGTTGGACTTGTTTATTCAGTGGTTTAATTGTTTGTTTGTTTCCATCATAGAGCTGCAGATCATCCACATTTATTCAGATTTAATTTCTCTTTAGTTGAATTCATTCATAAATAAAACTGAGGTGATATTTTTAATGAAAACGTCCTCTTCCTCGTAGGTTTCATCTGGTCAATCGGCCTGTTTGGAGGTTTTCTGACGTCAGTCCTCCAGACACCAGAGAAGAAGACTGCTCTGTGTCTGTAGGTGTTAATTCTACGGTGCTAATGCTAACGTTAGCTCAGTCAGACCCGCTCTCTGTACGTGCACTGCTTTAACCGGGCTAACGGTCGCCTCCACGAGCTCTGCCGTTAAACTGTCCCCGGTCATCCACCTGCACTCACCGGGGGTCTGGGTCGGTTCTGGCAGGTCATCGAACAAATCCATTCTGATGGGTTAGCCTCACAAGCTAACTGAGCTAACTGCCGGTACCGGCACCGGTTTGTGTCTTTTCAGACAGAGTCGGTCAACGGATAAACTGACGAGTCTCTTAAAACGGGTCAAAACATTCTGAAAGTCTGCCGGTAAAAAAAAGTTCCGTTACTTCCAACAGAGAGACTGATGTCCACTCCACCGGGACACATGTCAAACACTGTTTCCGGTTGGTGCTTTCAAAACAAAAGCCTGAAAATACCTGAAAATGAAATCGTAACTGAAACTTCCCTTCTCTCCTTCCTCCTCACCTCCTCCCTTTCCTGTCCTTTCCTTCCACCTCACCTCTTCTCCTTCCCTCCTCTCCTTCTTCTCCTCTCCTCCACTCCTCTCCTTCCTCCTCTCCTTCCTCCTCTTCTTCCTCCTCTCCAAACCTCCTCTCCTTCTTCCTCCTCTCCTTCCTCCTCTCCAACCCTCCTCTCCTTCTTCTCCTCTCCTTCCTCCTCTTCTTCTTCCTCCTCTCCTCCCCTCCTCTCCTTCCTCCTCTCCTTCCTCCTCTCCAAACCTCCTCTCCTTCTTCTCCTCTCCTTCCCTCCTCTCCTTCCTCCTCTCCAACCCTCCTCTTCTTCCTCTCCTCTCTTTCCTCTTGTCCAACCCTCCTCTCCTCCCCCCTCTCCTTCCTCCTCTCCAACCCTCCTCTCCTTCCTCCTCTTCTTCCTCCTCTCCTCCCCTCCTCTCTTTCCTCTTGTCCAACCCTCCTCTCCTCCCCCCTCTCCTTCCTCCTCTCCAACCCTCCTCTTCTTCCTCTCCTCTCTTTCCTCTTGTCCAACCCTCCTCTCCTCCCCCTCTCCTTCCTCCTCTCCAACCCTCCTCTCCTTCCTCTTCTTCTTCCTCCTCTCCTCCCCTCCTCTCTTTCCTCTTGTCCAACCCTCCTCTCCTTCCTCCTCTTCTTCCTCCTCTCCTCCCCTCCTCTCCTTCCTCCTCTCCTTCCTCTTCTCCAACCCTCCTCTCCTTCCTCCTCTCCTACTTCTCCTCTCCTTCCCCCTCTCCAACCCTCCTCTCCTTCCTCCTCTTCTTCTTCCTCCTCTCCTCTCCTCTCCTCCCCTCCTCTCTTTCCTCTTGTCCAACCCTCCTCTCCTTCCTCCTCTTCTTCCTCCTCTCCTCCCCTCCTCTCCTCCCCTCCTCTCCTTCCTCCTCTCTTTCCTCTTCTCCAACCCTCCTCTCCTTCCTCTTCTCCAACCCTCCTCTTCTTCCTCCTCTCCTCCCCTCCTCTCCTTCCTCCTCTCCTTCCTCTTCTCCAACCCTCCTCTCCTTCCTCCTCTCCTACTTCTCCTCTCCTTCCCCCTCTCCAACCCTCCTCTCCTTCCTCCTCTTCTTCTTCCTCCTCTCCTCTCCTCCCCTCCTCTCTTTCCTCTTGTCCAACCCTCCTCTCCTTCCTCCTCTTCTTCCTCCTCTCCTCCCCTCCCCTCCTCTCCTTCCTCCTCTCCTTCCTCCTCTCCTTCCTCTTCTCCAACCCTCCTCTCCTTCTCCCTCTCCAACCCTCCTCTCCTTCCTCCTCCTCTCCTTCCTCTTCTCCAACCCTCCTCTCCTTCTTCTCCTCTCCTTCCCCCCTCTCCTTCCTCCTCTTCTTCCTCCTCTTCTTCTTCCTCCTCTCCTCCCCTCCTCTCCTTCCTCTCCTCTCCTTCTTCCTTCTCTCCTCTCCAACCCTCCTCTCCTTCCTCTCCTCTCCTTCGTCCTCTCCTCTCCTCTCCTCTCCTCTCCTCTCCTCTCCTCTCCTCTCCTCTCCTCTCCTCTCCTCTCCTACTTGCTTCCTTTCCCCGCCCCTGACCTCTGATTGGCTGCTCAGCTGCGCTGCTCGGTCCTATTGATTGACAGCAATGTTTGTGGTCAGTTTGTGTGGAAGCTGTCTGTCAGTCGGAGGTCCCACACTCACCGGGACCCTGAACGTCTCACCCTGACTGTTCTGCAGGTGTTTGCGGACCGGAACCGAACATGCGGTTCTCCGTCCTCCTCTGGACGAACTGGACTTTAACTCTTCAAGCCGCCGCCCTGCAGCCTCCTCACCGGGAGGAGCGAGCCGTGCAGCCCGTAGGGCACCGACACCGGCAGAGCGACCGGGAGCAGCAGGGAGGGCAGACCGGGTGGAGGTGGCTGAGCACTGGCAGACCGACAACACCGCCGCGGCTGGCGGTCAGATGGACCGAAGAGACGCCCGGTGGCGGGAGGAGAGCAGCTCTGAGCGGGTGAGCAGCACAAACATCAGTTATTATTCATCCCCATCTCTCTTATAACAAACATGAGAGTGACATGTTGACGATGATTCATCCAGGACGGCAGCATGAGGAGCATGTACAGCAGGTTAAAGAGCGCTTTGAACCAGAACCTAAAGAGCGCTTTGAACCAGAACCTAAAGAGAGCTTAGAACCAGAACCTAAAGAGAGCTTAGAACCAGAACCTAAAGAGAGCTTAGAACCAGAACCTAAAGAGAGCTTTAAACCAGAACCTAAAGAGAGCTTTAAACCAGAACCTAAAGAGCGCTTTGAACCAGAACCTAAAGAGCGCTTTGAACCAGAACCTAAAGAGCGCTTAGAACCAGAACCTAAAGAGCGCTTTGAACCAGAACCTAAAGAGAGCTTAGAACCAGAACCTAAAGAGCGCTTAGAACCAGAACCTAAAGAGCGCTTTGAACCAGAACCTAAAGAGAGCTTAGAACCAGAACCTAAAGAGCGCTTTGAACCAGAACCTAAAGAGCGCTTTGAACCAGAACCTAAAGAGAGCTTAGAACCAGAACCTAAAGAGAGCTTAGAACCAGAACCTAAAGAGAGCTTTAAACCGGAACCGAAAGAGAGCTTTAAACCGGAACCTAAAGAGAGCTTTGAACCGGAACCTAAAGCTAGCTTTAAACCGGAACCTAAAGCTAGCTTTAAACCCCAACCTAAAGCTAGCTTTAAACCCCAACCTAAAGCGAGCTTTAAACCCCAACCTAAAGAGAGCTTTAAACCCCAACCTAAAGAGAGCTTGTTCCGGCCCATTTAGTGTGCCTAGGAGTACACAGGAAGTAACATAACTGGTGATAAAACAACTGGCAAAAGGTTTGACAGAAATGAACAAGATAAGGCAGCTGCAATCAATGACATTTATTCACAAAGTAAAAGTAAACAGAAACAAAACCCAACTACCTGGGAAGTGATGACGTCAGGGTCTCAAAGGCCAAAACAATAAACAAAATCCCCATTCTAACTAGAAAAGAAAAGTTCAGCTGGCCTATGCAAATAAACAGAAAAATAATCCTGATCTCCCTACCAAGCCACAAAACAGGAGAAAACAGGAAGTACCAAAATAACTGGCAGAGAACCCCTACAACAGCTTCACTAACAACAACAGCTTCACTAACAACAACAGCGTCACTAACAACAACAGTTTCACCAAAAACAATAGTTCTGTTGTCGATGCCGCAGGTACGGCAGTACCAACTCTCAGCGGCAGCAGCAGCAACGTGCCAGGAGAAAATCAGAAGAGGAAAGAGTAGCACAGAATCTGGGGTTGATATGCAGCTCCACTGATGAATTCAGGACTCTCAGGTGTGGGTGTTTCAGCAATCAGGAAGGGGCATGGCAGACCTGAAACACAAACACACAGCTCTCTTCTAAAAAGAGGCATAATGAGTCAGGGGGCGTAACAGAGCTTTAAACCAGAACCTAAAGAGAGCTTTGAACCAGAACCTAAAGAGAGCTTGAAACCAGAACCTGATAAGAGCTTTAAACCAGAACCTAAAGAGAGCTTTAAACCAGAACCTGATAAGAGCTTTAAACCAGAACCTAAAGAGAGCTTTAAACCAGAACTTGATGAGAGATTTAAAACGGAACCGCCGCTGCTCCGTCAGTTGAGGAGGTTCAGGTTCTGATCAGGGTCCTCTTGGACTCCTTCCATTGGAGGTTTTCTGGACCCGTCCAGCTGGTAGGACAACCGAAGTAGAACCAGAACACACTGGAGGGATTCTAGATGTCATCCGGTCGGGGACCGCCTCAGCAGGAGGACTGAATATCTTTGGACAAGCCGAGATATTTGAAGGTGAACATTTTCTGGAATTAATTGGTTTAATTGTAAAAACAAAAGACAGATCAGTCTGAGATGAAAGTAATCTATAAATTGGTGAATAGTTAGAATGATTGTTTTATATATTTGATTTTGATTTTTGATCAGATCAGTGTGACTGTGGAACACCTGAACTCTTGCTGTGTGTGCTGGTAACGGTTTTAATGAAACCCAGCTACGTGTTTATGTCCACCAGCTGCTGACAATGTCACCGGTGTTTTGATTTGATTTTTTTTAATTTTATTCACTTTATTAATCCCCGAGGGGAAATTTCTTCACTACAGCAGGGGGGCTCTCAGGGGGGAGCTGCTGCAGCAGGCTGCCACTAGCGCGGCGCCAGGTAACCTGACCTGAGGTGCATGTTTTTGGATGATGGGAGGAAGCCGGAGAACCCACGCAAGCACAGGGAGAAAATGCAAACTCCGCACAGAAAGGCCCAGGACCGGATTCGAACCCGGAACCTTTTTGCTGTGAGGTGACGGTGCTAACCACTGCACCACCGTGCCATGTTCTCGCTGGTATAAAAAGCTCTTCCGTCTGATTCGCTGCCTCCTGTCCAGACTGGCCCGTCTGTGTGTATACAGGTTGAGAACTTTGTGTGTGGTAATTGTCACATACTGGTGCTGGTGGGAGTTGGTGGGGCCTCCCCCGCTGGGACAATATGACCAGTACCCTGTGAGTAATGATTAAATCCTCTGCAGGGAGGCCGCGTCCACTCTCAGCCGGCTACATTTCACCAACAGCTTCTTCTCTCCAAAAACCTGAATCTAACAACCAGTCTGACTCCAGTTCAGATCCCTGGTACTCCTCGTATCAGTACGTGTAAATGATGACCGACTGCCTTGACAATTCCAACCTGGACTATTCTATTCTATTCAATGCAATGTAATGCTATGCTATGCTGAGTTGTTCTGGTTCAAAACTCCCTTTAACAGGGAGAAACCTTCGACAGAACCGGGTTCAGAGGTGGGCGGAGCATCTGTTAACAGAACCAGGCTCAGAGGTGGGCGGAGCATCTGTTAACAGAGCCAGGCTCAGAAGTGGGCGGAGCATCTGTTAACAGAGCCAGGCTAAAGGACAAATCCTCACCAAAGAGGACTCCAAGGTTCCTCACAGTGGTGCTGGAGGCCAAGGTTCCTCACAGTGATGCTGGAGGCCAAGGTTCCTCACAGTGGTGCTGGAAGCAGGAGATTGCTGGTCATCCAGGACTTTGTCTTTCAGACCTTCTTCAAGTTTTACTGACTTATTTTTTTCATTTCGTTTTATAGAAAGATATAGCTGAGTGTCATCTGCATAACAATGGAAGTTGATGCAGTGCTTCCTGATGACATCTCCTAATGGAAGCATGTACAAAGTAAAAAGTATTGGGCCTAACACTGAGCCTTGTGGAACTCCATAACTAACTCTAGTTTGTCTGGAAGACTCATTGTTGACATGAACAAACTGAAATCTATCTTATAAGTATTATATGTTATTATGTGTTATTATGTGATATGTGATATTATGTGATATTATAGTATATTTACAGCTGAACAAAGTGTTTAAAACCTGTCTGTCTCTGCAGCCCTCGTGTTTGTGGACATCGCTGCTGCGTTGGATGGACTCTGTCTCTTAAAATCAGGAGGTGCACCAAACGTGAGTACAAAGAGACATCAGCGTCTGTTGTCCCACTCTGAACCGGTCCAACTGCTGGAAGTCTGAACGGAAACGTGGAGGTAAACCAGCGCCGATGCTTCTGGACCAGCTGCTCCATGTTTAATTTTTTATAGTTTTCTTCCTTTGAACGCATCAAAAACAAAACCTATGAATGATGGAAAATAATGGAAATGATTCTGTTTCACATCAAACTACCACTGATTTAACAAAATAATCTTTTAACAATTCCAACATAATAACATATGCTGTTTGTATAAATAATTGGCTTAATTCTTTCCAGTAAGTGAAAGATATAAATACATATCAGTTGAAGAAAATAAAAATGAGTTGGGCTGCGATTAATAAAATAAGTTTTAATAATTAGTCATTTAAGTTTTGTTATTTTTAGCTAAAAAGTCAAAGAATAATCTGATTCCAGCTTCTCAGACTGAAATATTTTCTGTTTGTTTCCTCTAAAACTGAATCTTTCAAATAGAAATAGATCTTGAAAGTCATTACGTTGAACTTGGAGATTTAACGAACGATTTATCATAAAATAATGATTATTTTCATCTCTACTGCTGGTCGGAGGACATGTTCATGAAAACATGGACTGAAGTAAAAAAAAGTAGACTCAACATGTGGAACAGATAACAGTAGATGTCATGTGAGTGTAGCAGAGTTAACATGATTCATACGTGTGTTTTCACACGGTGAAATATCACCGCTCCGCCTCTGAACGTCCTCCGTCAGCTGTAGGTGGGCGGGGCACCCTTCCTCCTCCTCACCATTTAATTGGCTCATGTTTTCACCACCAGTTCTTGTCTCCACTTCCTCGTTGTCATTCAGAACAACGAGGTCATTCAATACATTTAAATAGCTTTAGTTTTCTGCCAGGTAACACCAACAACCAGGTAACACCACAGCTGGACAACAAATAGATTTTCTTCCAATCAGCTCAAATTAATAGAATAATTTCTTGCAAACTACGGTTTCCTCTCCTGCAGAGCGTTTATCTGTTGGAGAGTTTGGAGCAGCTGCTTGTGACCTCCTACAGCTGTGTTACCGGTGTGTTACCGGTGTGTTACAGGTGTGTTACAGGTGTGTTACCGGTGGTGTTACCGGTGGTGTTACCGGTGGTGTTACCGGTGTGTTACCGGTGGTGTTACCGGTGTGTTACCGGTGTGTTACAGGTGTGTTCACTGCTCAGTTCAAAGCGTGAACCGACAGCAGAGCAGATTGATGGTTTCACACTGAGTCTTTTCCTCATGGAGTTTATATAGTCTGTAGAGCTGCAGAGTCACTGTTGGGTCACATCTTACTCTGTATATATTAATATATATTAATATATATATTATATATTAACTCATGCTGGACCTTTGTCACAATAATCACCACAATGTCTGTGCAATCTTGAAGCTTGATTTGTACAACAACAACAAAAAAAGTGGTATACTTGAATTGTTGGACATTTGCTTAACCAGAAAAATAATCCTCGATGTAAAAAAGAATTACACATGTAATTGGTATTTAATAAGACATTTAAATGTTAAAGTCTTGATATATTAATATTAATAGATATTAATAAATATAGATAGATAGATCTATCCTCCTCTTCCTCCTCCTCCTCCAGCCAGATGTTCTCCTCCCTGCCATAATGGGGCGTTGTGTCGACAGTCCAACAGCTGTGTGTGTAGACGAGGTTTCCATGGTTACCGCTGTCGGTTGTCCACGGTGACGCTCTCTGTGCTGGGACGCCCGCTGACTTCCATCCATCCCACCAAGGCTCTGCCCCCCCGGAGGACCAGCAGACCTTCAGCGAGCCCAGCCCCCTCCCCTGCTGCCGGTTCACCTCCACCTGCCCCCCCCTCAGATGCCACGCCCCCCACCATGACCAGCAGGTCACCTGACGGAGAGGAGGAACCCAAGATCCCTAAATCTGGACTACAAGCTCAGGCCGTCCACAGAACCAGAATCGAGGACCGAGGAGGTGTTACCAAACGGTTTCTGGCACAGGAGGACTCCCCAAAAGGTCTGGGTCTGATCAAGGTTGATCCTCATCCTCATCATCCCCCTCATCCTCATCCTGAGGAAGGTCCGACAGCAGGGAGGGAGAGGTGGGGGGAGATAGAACGAAGAACAGAGCAGGAGAAGACGGGAGGAGCAAAGAAGACGACACTGAGGTAATAAAACGCACAGCACTCAGCCTCCTCGTCTCCTCTCTCGTCTCCTCTCCTGGTCTCCTCTCCTGGTCTTCTCTCCTGGTCTCCTTTCCTTGTCTTCTCTCCTTGTCTCCTCTCCTTGTCTCCTCAGATCTCTTTGTGGTTCAGTATATAGAGTTCAGTGATTAGAGGGTGCAGTTCCTGGTTCAGACAGCAGGTGGAGCTCCTGTCCTGATGACGGAGACTGTGAATGTCTTCAGTGGAGTTTTAATGTCTAAAAATGGTAAATGTCACATGACCATCAGATTCAGGTTCAGGCTGCAAGGTGCTGGCTCTGGAGAGGGTCTGCAAGGTGCTGGTTCTGGAGGGGGTCTGCAAGGTGCTGGTTCTGGAGGGGGTCTGCAAGGTGCTGGTTCTGGAGGGGGTCTGCAGGGTTCGGGGTCTGCAGGGTGCTGGTTCTGGAGGGGGTCTGCAGAGTGCTGGTTCTGGAGGGGGTCTGCAGAGTGCTGGTTCTGGAGGGGGTCTGCAAGGTGCTGGTTCTGGAGGGGGTCTGCAAGGTGCTGGTTCTGGAGGGGGTCTGCAGGGTTCGGGGTCTGCAGGGTGCTGGTTCTGGAGGGGGTCTGCAGAGTGCTGGTTCTGGAGGGGGTCTGCAGGGTTCTGGTTCTGTGTTCTTCATATAAAATGACGTTTGAGCTCTGATAGGAATGAAAATAAGATTTCAGACTTCGTCTCTGATGACGTTTATCAGCTCGTGTTTGTTCACTTTGCTGCACGACTGCTTTTCATCCCGTTTTAAATCCTCCTGTCAGTTTGCTGCCCGACGAAGGAAGAACGAACTGAACGGTCTGATAGCCTCCGTCTGAATCTGACATCTGCTGCATGGAAATGGGTTTCTGGGAAAAAAGATTTTTACTAAAAGGCAAAACACAAAACATTTAACAACACAGTTTAAGTTTTAGACAGAGCGGTAACTAAATGAGTAGTTATACAAAGACAGGTAACTGAACGATTAGTTATAGACAGACAGGTAACTGAATGACTAGTTATAGAAAGACAGGTAACTAAACAGCTAGTTATAGATAGACAGGTAACTGAATGACTAGTTATAGAAAGACGGGTAACTAAACATCTAGTTATAGACAGACAGGTAACTAAGCAGCTAGTTATAGATAGACAGGTAAGTGAATGACTAGTTATAGACAGACAGGTAGCTAAATGGTTAGTTATAGACAGACAGGTAACTGAGTGAATAGTTATAGACAGACTGGTAACTGGATGACTAGTTATGGACAGGTAACTAAATGACTAGTTATAGAATGACCGGTAACTGAATGAATAATTATAGACAGGTAACTAAATGACTGGTTATAGACAGACAGGTAACTGAATGAATAATTATAGACAGACAGGTAACTGAAAGACTAGTTATAGGCAGACCGGTAACTAAATGACTAGTTACAGACAGGCAGGTAACTAAACGGCTAATTATAGACAGACATGTAACTAAATGACTAGTTATAGACAGACAGGAAACTGAATGACTAGTTATTGACAGACGGGTAACTAAATGACTAGTAATAGAAAGACAGGTAACTAAATGACTAGTTATAGACAGACAGGTAGCTAGACGGTTAGTTGTAGACAGACAGGTAACTGAGTGAATAGTTATAGACAGACAGGTAGCTAAACGGTTAGTTATAGACAGACTGGTAACTGGATGACTAGTTATGGACAGGTAACTAAATGACTCGTTATAGAATGACAGGTAACTGAATGAATAATTATAGACAGGTAACTAAATGACTGGTTATAGACAGACAGGTAACTGAATGAATAATTATAGACAGACAGGTAACTGAAAGACTAGTTATAGGCAGACCGGTAACTAAATGACTAGTTATAGACAGGCAGGTAACTAAACGGCTAATTATAGACAGACATGTAACTAAATGACTAGTTATAGACAGACAGGAAACTGAATGACTAGTTATAGGCAGACCGGTAACTAAATGACTAGTTATAGACAGACAGGTAACTGAATAACTAGTTATAGACAGACCGGTAAATGAATGACTAGTTATAGACAGACAGGTAACTGAATGATTAGTTATAGACAGACAGGTAACTAAACGGCTAGTTATAGACAGACTGGTAACTGAATGACTAGTTATGGACAGGTAACTAAATGACTAGTTATAGAAAGACAGGTAACTGAATGAATAGCCACAGACAGATGGGTAACTGAATGAATAGTTATAGACAGACAGGTAACTAAATTACTAGTTAAAGACAAACGGGCAACTAAACAGCTAGTTATAGACAAACAGCTAACTAAACAGATAACGTCAGAGGGCTATGTTATATCTGGTTAGCGCTTGCTGCTTTTATCCCAACTAGCCCAGTTTGAATACATTTTTGCTGTCACTCTTTTGTCTTTTGTTTCTTGAAATCATCACTGATATCAACTGGAGTCTTTGTGAATCCACAGCATCCCTAACTTCAGTGTGTCGGCTGTATTTCCTTGGACATGATATGGTTTTCTTTTCCATGTGACAGTGTGAGGGAGGCCCAGGCGCTGCTGAGGAAAACTCTGTCACTGGGAGGAAAAGGAGACAAGATGGCCGCCCTACTGATGAAGCACATTGAGAAGGAGAGGAAGAAACTTTGTTCCTCTTCCTCCTGGTCTTCCTCAATAAAGAGCAGTGTGAAGACTTTCCACACTCAGAAGGGCCCGTACACCGCTCAGATCAGCGCTCCCACAGGTCAGTAACAACAACAATAATAATAATAATAATAATAATAATAATAATAATAATAATAGCGCTTCCATAGGTCAGTAACAATAATAATAATAATAGCGCTTCCACAGGTCAGTAACAATAATAATAATAATAATAATAATAATAATAATAATAATAGCGCTCCCACAAGTCAGTAACAACAACAATAATAATGATAATAATAATAATAGCACCCCCACAGGTCAGTAACAATAATAATAATAATAATAATAATAATAATAATAATAATAGCACCCCCACAGGTCAGTAACAATAATAATGATAATAATAATAATAACAATAGCGCTCCCACAGGTCAGTAACAACAATAATAATAATGATAATAATAATAATAATAATAATAATAGCGCTCCCACAGGTCAGTAACAATAATAATAATAATAATAATAATAATAATAATAATAATAGCGCTCCCACAGGTCAGTAACAATAATAATAATAGCGCTCCCACAGGTCAGTAACAATAATAATAATAGCGTTCCCACAGGTCAGTAACAATAATAATAATAATAATAATAATAATAATAATAATAATAATAATAATAATAATAATAATAGCGCTCCCACAGGTCAGTAACAATAATAATAATAATAATAATAATAATAATAATAATAATAATAATAATAATAATAATAATAATAATAGCGCTCCCACAGGTCAGTAACAATAATAATAATAGCGCTCCCACAGGTCAGTAACAACAACAACAATAATAATAATAATAGCGTTCCCACAGGTCAGTAGCAATAATAATAATAATAGCGTTCCCACAGGTCAATAACAATAATAATAATAATAATAATAATAACAACAATAATAATAATAATAATAATAATAATAATAATAATAATAATAGCGCTCCCCCAGGTCAGTAACACAACAACACCATTTATAAACTCTCAGCTGTCGGGGCTCAAGTATATAACAATAATAATAACAATAATTATGCAATAATAACGATCATAAAAATAATAAAATAATAATAATAATAATAAAGTCTTAAAATGTGTTAAAGTTAATTTTGGTTTTATAAGTCTTAAAATGTCTAATCTAGGGTTAGCATGTCAAAGCTAGCATGTTTGCTTGCTAAATTAATCTGTTTGCTAGTTAGCTAAACTAACAGTCCAGGTTAAGATAAACTCAAATTGGACATTATTTTATACGACTGTTTACTTTCTAAGTTTCATCCAGTGAGTCACAACACAACAAGCTAGATTTCAAATCGCTAGCTTCCCTGTAGTTAGCAGCTCTGCTGTTAGCTTTAGCATCATGTTGTGTTGTATGACTTGATGATTGAACAGCAGTCCTCCGAGTGTCTCAACTGTTTATTGTGTTGGAGACAGCAGACGTTAAATCAGGCCATGTAATCTTGGCGTGTTTTAACACACGGCTCATTATTGTGTAGGAACAGCTGATATGCTGAAAGTTGGCGTTGCGTCCGTCAGCTGTCCGATGAGGAATGTTGTTTCACTGCGAACTGCAGATAAGAAGTGAGTTCAGAAAACAGTTCCTGTGTTTGTTGGAGAACTGATGAAGTCAGTCAGCTGGATGGAAAAAGAAGGGAAGTTAAGAAGACAGAGGTTTGTGGGAGCCCGCCACTAGTGGCCTTCAGTGGTACTACATGTTAAGGCACTTCTGCACTCACTTCACTTTTCAGACCTGATCCTGAAACTTTAAGTGAAGATGAATGTTGTCTGTTTGAGAGGTGGTCAAAGAGTTCTGATCCAGTGGTCCTGTTTTATTCTGAAAGGACTCACCTCTTGTGTCTGTCTTGTTTCACTTCCTGTCCTTTGTATGATTGTTGGCCCCGCCCGCTGATTAGTTTCATCTGTCCCTCGTTGTCCTTCCCTCCCTGATGAAGGTTGTTGATCCTCCGTGCTGTGTTCAGGAACACTCTGAACTTTAGATTGCCCTTCATAAACCTTTAAATCGGTGCTATGGTTGGACCAAACCTGTGGAGAGCAGCTGGGGAACGTGGTGCAGCTGCAGAGCCGGATGTTCTCCTCAGCAGCTGGTGGAGACCAAAACCAGAGCTGAAAGAAACAAAACCAGAGCTGAAAGAGACAAAACCAGAGCTGAAAGAGACAAAACCAGAGCTGAAAGAAACAAAACCAGAGCTGAAAGAGACAAAACCAGAGCTGAAAGAGACAAAACCAGAGCTGAAAGAAACAAAACCAGAGCTGAAAGAAACAAAACCAGAGCTGAAAGAGACAAAACCAGAGCTGAAAGAGACAAAACCAGAGCTGAAAGAGACTAAGATGTGACTCTGACAGCTGTTTGTTCAGGGAGGAGAAGACGGTTTATCGTCACAGATGTTCTTTGGGTTAGATTTGGTGAATTGGACCCTGAAATCAGAACCAGCGTTGCATCATCAGCCTGCCGTTGTGTTGTGAAAGCATGCAGAGATAGAGAGCGTCTGTTCAATGGGGAGAAGGCCAACAACAGGAAGAGAAGGGAAGAGGGAAGAAGAAGAGGGAGGAAGACGGAGGAAGAGGAAGAAGAGGGAGGAAGAGGAGGACGAGGGAGGAAGAAGAGGGAAAAGGTAGAGAGGGAGGAAGAGGAGGGAAGATGGAGGAAGAGGAAGAAGAGGGAGGAGGAAGAGGAGGGAAGAGGGAGGAAGACGGAGAAAGGGGGAGGAAGGGGGAGCAAGGGGGAGGAAAAGGAGGACGAGGGAGGACGAGTAAGGACGAGGGAGGAAGACAGAGGAAGAGGAAGAAGAGGGAGGAGGAAGACGGAGAAAGAGAAGGGAAGAGGGAGGAATAGGAGGAAGAGGGAGGAAGAGGAGGAAGAGGGAGGAAGAGGAGGGAAGCTCTCCGGTGGATCTGATCCCTGCTAAACATTTAGTTTGGACTTCAGCCCAGTTCTGCTCGCTGCTTTCAATTATCTCTCTACCTTTCTCTCTCTCGCTCAAACTCAGGAGAGTTCAGGGAAAAACTGAGGGGAGGGGGCAGAGGAGGAGGAGGGGGAGGATGAGGAGGGGGAGGAGGGGGTTCTTCTTCCTTCCTTCCCCCCTTTTTTCCTGCGACGCCCGTTTTCACTTCAGAACAGAGTGAAGTCGAGTCCGACAGTCAGCACAAACTGTGACTGCAACACTTGACATGCTGCAACACTCTTGTGCTCTGTTGTTCTTCATCTTCTTCTCCTCTCTGCTGCCAGCTGATGGACATACAGGAGGAGAAGGAGGAGCAGGAGTGGGAGGAGGAGGAGGAGGAGTGGAGAGGATCCAGGTGATGTTCACGCCGACCATCTGTAAGGTGCGCTGCAGCGAGGACCGATGTGTCAACTACTGCGAGAGAGGCAACGTGACCACACTGTACAGCAGCGCTGAGGGAGGAGGAGGAGGAGGAGGAGGAGGAAGGAGAGACGGCTCCCATGGTCCGGGCTTCAGAGTCTGTAAGTTTAACTTCTAACTCTTCATGTGTAGCATGTTTTCACGCAGTCGAAAACACAAACAGGTTTTTCTCCGAGAACATGAACAGTTCAGATTTCTCTAACGTGCAGTTCCACTGACCGCCACCAGGTGCTGCTCTACCTCACCCCATTCACAAAGCAGGAACTAGTCTGCAACGACTTTTGTTTGGAGGATCATCGTGGTTTGAACTGTCAGTCTGACTGTTGGAGGTTGTTCTTCCTGTTAAAGAGTTTTTCCTCCAGTCACTCATCTGGGAGTTGTTGTGTTCTTTTGTATAATGTTGTAAAAATTGAAAAAGCTTCCCCTCGGGGATTAATAAAGTAGATACCTACCTACCTACCTACCTACCTACCTAAAGTTGTGTTCAGACTTCACCATGTTAACTCATCATCATCAGCTCTTCCTCCTAATAGACACTGAAACAGTATTTTACTGAGAACTAATTCGTGTGAAACTGCTGCCTTCAGTTTTTGTGTTGGCCAAAGAGAAGTTTTATTTATTTAAATCTTTATTTCCTGCAACAGACAGGATGTTTTTTTTTTTGTTAATCCAGGTGTTTCTAAGAGATTCAGGAAATACCTTCCGAATCAGGGTGAATGTTGTCATGTGACCTTCACATGTATTTCTGCTCTTCATAAACTCATCAGAAATCTATGAGAAAGATGAAAATACCAAACTGTGAATGACAAACAGTGAAAATGTGAGCTGGAGTTGCTCAGTGAGGTTTCATGTGTGAAGCTGCTCCAGCTGAGTCATGTGACCTGCAGCTTTTTGATGATTGGCTGAGCTGTCAGTCTGAAGCAGAGCCAGTGAATAGTTGTGAAGTCTGAGCTGACTTCAGGTCAGCGAGTAGTGAATAATTCCTGCTGGCAGCAGGTCTAAGCTGTTTAAAGCTTTTCTAGCAGATAAAAATCACAGTTTATCCAGTCGACCTCAGACACAAAACAACAAAAATGAGACAACCATGGTTGTATTTTAGAAGGGGGAGGGGCTTATAAATGATCAACAACCAGTGGCTCATTGTCTCATAGTCCTTTGATGACTTGCACCACAACAAATCATGTGAATAAATTTAACCAAATTAAAATTGAAGTTAATTTTTGCTCAAAGTGACTCGAGTTGGTTTCGTGCTGTGAAGAACTTCTTCCTGGTTTCAGTGTCTCTGATGTCATAAAGCAGTTTGTAGCATCAGTCTACAATAATTATCTATAAACATGAACCTTAGTGTCTTCACTGACCGTGTAAAGTCACCTGACTGGAGGACAATCAGGCAGTCGATTTGTGTGCCTGCAATGTTTACTCCAACTCTGGGTCCCCACAATGTCAGGAATACAAGTACAAAGTTTAAACTAGCAGTGAGGTAAGACTGGACACACACACACACTGCAGAGTACAAGGGAGAAGGTGATGACATCATGGGGTCAGAGGTCAACCCCCCTGGCCAAGCAGCTGTTCCCCCGTCAGCGTCCCTCTACAACCAGAGCAGCAGTTAAATACCGTCCATTAAAACACACACTGAAGCACCGAATGAACCAGATGTGTTTGAGTGGAGCTGCTGGCAGGCTGTGTGTGTGTGTGTGTGCGCGTGCGTGTGCGCGGGGGGGGCTCCTCGTACAGCTCCTCGTACAGCTCCTCGTACAGCTCCTCGTACAGCTCGGAGACATAAAGTCCTTTATCAGCATCTTTTCAGGGATGGTCCAACTAGACAGCAAATCCCCATCATTCATTTAAACTGCTTCGTTCAAAACACAAGTTTGTAGAAAAGTTGTTACTTTGTTTACGTCGTTGCTGTCGGTGCAGTATTGTTTTCCTCCACAAGGGGGTGCAGTGACCAGATGATCTGAATGACGTAATGCTGCTCTGATGTTTACTGTGAATATGTTAATGTCCACACCCTGTAATGGCTGTTTATTTTACACTGCCCCCCCACCCCCGCCCACCACCACCACCACCACCACCACACACACACACAGACACACAGACAGAGTTTGGTTTCTGGGGTCAAATCGGTAAAAAAACTATGGAAAACAAACACGGAGAGATGAAATCGATGAAATGATACAAAATCTGTCGCACAAACTAAAGTGAACGCAACGTTGCTGCCACCTGCTGACCGTTGCTGCCACCGACTGGACGTTGCTGCTGACCGTTGCTGCCACCTGCTGACCGTTGCTGCCACCTGCTGAACGTCGCTGCCACCTGCTGAACGTCGCTGGCACCTGCTGGACGTTGCTGACACCTGCTGACCGTTGCTGCTGAACGTTACTGCCACCTGCTGACAGTTGCTGCCACCTACTGGACGTTCCTGCTGAACGTCGCTGCCATCTGCTGGACGTTGCTGCCACCTACTGGACGTTGCTGCTGAACGTTACTGCCACCTGCTGACAGTTGCTGCCACCTGCTGAACGTTGCTGCCACCTGCTGGACGTTGCTGCCACCTACTGGACGTTGCTGCTGAACGTTACTGCCACCTGCTGACAGTTGCTGCCACCTGCTGAACGTTGCTGCCACCTGCTGGACGTTGCTGCCACCTACTGGACGTTGCTGCCACCTGCTGAACGTTGCTGCCACCTACTGGACGTTGCTGCCACCTACTGGACGTTGCTGCTGAACGTTACTGCCACCTGCTGACAGTTGCTGCCACCTGCTGAACGTTGCTGCCACCTACTGGACGTTGCTGCCACCTACTGGACGTTGCTGCTGAACGTTACTGCCACCTGCTGACAGTTGCTGCCACCTGCTGAACGTTGCTGCCACCTACTGGACGTTGCTGCCACCTGCTGAACGTTGCTGCCACCTACTGGACGTTGCTGCCACCTGCTGAACGTTGCTGCCACCTGCTGAACGTTGCTGCCACCTACTGGACGTTGCTGCCACCTGCTGAACGTTGCTGCCACCTACTGGACGTTGCTGCCACCTGCTGAACGTTGCTGCCACCTGCTGAACGTTGCTGCCACCTACTGGACGTTGCTGCCACCTGCTGAACGTTGCTGCCACCTACTGGACGTTGCTTCCACATACTGGAACTTTACATGTGTGACATTTAGGCAGCCAAGTGTCCAACAGCTTTTCAGTGTTAATGAATGTGAAAAATAATTTGTGGATCCGCCCTGTGACTCAGATCAGCTCCAGAATTTAAAGTCTTCTTCCTCGGCCCATGTTTCGGCCTTCCACCAAGTTTCATGACAATCAGGCCAGACGTTTTCCTGTAATCCTGCTGACAAACAAACAAACAAACAAACAAACAAACAAACAAACAAACAGAGGACATATGAGGAGGTAATCTTCCTATGAGCAAGTCAACGTGCTAACATGCTAACAGCATCATTCAGATGTTTGAAACTGTTCCTGAGTTCGGATCAGAACCTGCAGCTCTCCTTCCAGCCAGTGTGACCTCAGGGGGGTTCGGCTCATCAGGTGACCTCTGGGTAACAATGCAGCAGCTTCCTGTGGCAGGAGCTCAGACAGGAAGCAGGAAGTGGCTGCCTGGCTCCACCGGTGCCCAGTCTGTTCTCACCGCCATCCCATCAGGCCAGCAGGCTTTGTTTTAGACACATCACCTGACCTTACGGAGTGGGAGACACCCACCACTTCCCAGAATGCTTTTCCAGTCGTTCACAAAGCTTCTGCTGTTGAGAGGCAGAAAATATTCTAATATTAATAAAGAGGCAGCAGGCTAACGGTGTCTAAGCTAAGCTAACCAGCACCTGATTTACTGACGCTAACAGCTGCTTTCTCTGGTTAAATGATCGGATCAGGTGATGTCATCTAATCCGACTTTGTATTTCACGACAGAACTTGATGCTATTTCAATGGGAGTCTATGGAGACAGCCCCTGGTGGTCCTCAGTGGTACTACAGACAGAGTCTATGGAGACAGTCCCTGGTGGTCCTCAGTGGTACTACAGACAGAGTCTATGGAGACAGCCCCTGGTGGTCCTCAGTGGTACTACAGATAGAGTCTATGGAGACGGCCCCTGGTGGTCCTCAGTGGTACTACAGATGGAGTCTATGGAGACAGCTCCTAGTGGTCCTCAGTGGTACTACAGATGGAGTCTATGAAGACAGCTCCTAGTGGTCCTCAGTGGTACTACAGATGGAGTCTATGAAGACAGCTCCTAGTGGTCCTCAGTGGTACTACACTTTAAAGTACTTCTGCATTGGTTTCACTTTCTTGATCTGGAAGTCCAGTTTTATATTCAATCTGTTTTTACACACAAAGGCAAATACCGGATTCTTCAAGAACCAGAACACAACGTTAAAAAAATCAACGTGTTTGACATGTCAACAAACTGTAAACAAACACTGCACACACCACAGCACCCCCTGCTGGTCCCCTGGTTTCACAGCTGTAGAGGAAGAGGAGGTGTTTACTACAAACAGCTGTTCTAATAAACAAACAGTAAACGTGTTTGTTTGTCTCCTGCAGTCCTCTGTCCTCTGCTCTGTAAGAACGGAGGCGTCTGTCTGCAGAAAGATCGCTGCCTCTGTCCTCCCAACTTCACTGGAAAGTTCTGCCAGATGCCCGTCGCCACCGTCGCCGCTGTTCCCGCCGCCGTCTCGCCCTCCTCCACCAATGAGATCATCAAGCCCGCGCTCCTCTCCGTCATGGCAGCCAATCAGGAGCTCAGGCAGTCCGAGTTCCTCCTGCCGCTGGGACAGAACCAGGAGGGGGCACGGTCTGGAGGTGAGTCTGACCTTTGTCCTCAGGAGGTGTTGTGATCCTTTCAAGGATGAATTTATGGCTCAGAAAGTGTCTTATTATTATCAGACGCTTTTCAGCTATAGAATTAACGTTTTTAATTCATTCTTTATGCCTTTTATTATTTTTGTTGACATTTTATTTAACTTTGTTATTATATATTTTATTATTGACATATTATTTTTTTTTAAAAACAATCTGACATTTTAATATTTTATTATTTTTAGAGGGTATTTTTTATGTATGTTATTAATATCTTAGACTTAAAAATAATGTTATTAATACTATAGTTATTTATTGGAGATGTTATTAATATTTTTCTAATTTTTTGGCCATTCTATTCATATTTATCAGACATTTTTTAGCCTTTTTATAAAAAGTTTTGGGGAATTTTATTCTTATTTTTATCCTTATTTTAAAGTTTATTTAAATGTTATATTATACCCTGTATGTATGACACAGTTTTTGTACACATTTTTTACATTTTATCATCTGCGGTTCGCTTCAGGTTGAATTTGCAGTTAGACTTTATTAATATATATTTTAATTAATTCAATGGCTGATCTCAGATCTGATCTGATTTTTGATTCAATAAAATTTTTAACATACGTCTGCAGACCCCGGCTCCTCCTTTGTGAAGGTCCGGGTCCAGCACCCCCCTGAGGCCAGCGTGAAGGTCCACCAGGTGCTCAAGGTAAGAACTGTATCGACTCCTCTAATTGGACGATTGAATTATCAGTCATCATAATGTGATGAATTTCAAGATGTGAATAAAAGTAACAAAAGTCTAGTTTTAGATATTGTATTAATACTTTAGAGATATATATTAAACATTTATGAAAAATGTTATCAAATTTTTGCCCTTGTATTCTTGTTTTTTTAGACATTTTTTTTTAGACATTTTATTAATACTTTTCAGCTATTTTATTCTTATTTCAGACAGTTCGGAAGCTGCTTGAGAATATGTCTGATTTAAATTTTCCTTCAATCTCAAGGTGATCAGTGAGGATTGTATGATTACCCATGATGCACTGCAGGCAGGAACTACTCACTGAATAGTCTGCTGATTTTAATGTGATAACATTTTAACAATGTAAAATTTATCGGAAGAAAAACACTCAGATTCACTTAAAAACAGAAAAATGAGGCTCAATAACGAGGGAACTGGAAGTAATCTCACCTGTAAGTATAATTTAATCATTTCATTAAAATCAGAGCAGGTAATATTTTATATTACATAATATTAACATGAGATCCTTAACAGACGAGTAGTTTTAATTGTTCACTAGTATTTTGATCTTATTTCACTGATTGGCTGCAGAACATGAACAAACGTCTTGGAGGCTCCACACATCCACGACATCACACGTTCAACGCTTCACTTCTACCTGTCTACTCTCATTGTTCCAGGTGTCTGGATTCAGTCCCTCCCTGAGGGCCCTCACCTCCTCCTCCTCCTCCTCCTCTTCGGGGGCGGCAGGAGCTCCGGCTCCTCCCCACGGTGGCGTTCAGGCCCAGACGGTGAGAGGAGACGGCACCTACAGCCAGCAGTCGGGCTTCAAGTACTGTTTCAGAGAGGTGAAGGACGGACAGGTGAGGTTCAGCTGTTCACGGTTAAAACCACCACAAACAGGAGGAGGAACCAGAGAAGGTTCTGTTGGACCATAAACTGTTTTAAAAATAAATTCTGGTCTTTAATCCATCTACAACACACATGGTTCTGGTTCACGTTCACGTTCTGGTTCTGGTTCTGGTTCATGTTCTGGTTCTGGTTCTGGTTCATGATCTGGTTCATGCTCTGGTTCATGTTCTGGTTCTGATTCATGTTCTGGTTCTGATTCATGTTCTGGTTCATGCTCTGATTCATGTTCTGGTTCTGATTCATGTTCTGGTTCATGCTCTGATTCATGTTCTGGTTCATGCTCTGGTTCATGTTCTGGTTCTGGTTCATGCTCTGGTTCTGATTCATGTTCTGGTTCATGCTCTGGTTCATGTTGTGGTTCATGTTCTGGTTCTGATTCATGTTCTGGTTCATGCTCTGGTTCATGTTCTGGTTCTGATTCATGTTCTGGTTCATGCTCTGATTCATGTTCTGGTTCATGTTCTGGTTCTGGTTCATGCTCTGGTTCTGATTCATGTTCTGGTTCATGCTCTGGTTCATGTTCTGGTTCTGATTCATGTTCTGGTTCATGTTCTGGTTCATGTTCATGCTCTGGTTCATGCTCTGGTTCATGTTCTGGTTCTGATTCATGTTCTGGTTCATGTTCTGGTTCATGTTCTGGTTCTGATTCATGTTCTGGTTTTGATTCATGCTTTGGTTCATGTTCTGGTTCTGATTCATGTTCTGGTTCATGTTCTGGTTCTAATTCATGTTCTGGTTCGTGTTCTGGTTCTGATTCATGTTCTGGTTCTAATTCATGTTCTGGTTCATGCTCTGGTTCATGTTCTGGTTCATGTTCTGGTTCTGGTTCATGTTCTGGTTCTAATTCATGTTCTGGTTCATGCTCTGGTTCATGTTCTGGTTCTGGTTCATGTTCTGGTTCATGCTCTGGTCCATGTTCTGATTCATGTTCTGATTCATGTTCTGATTCATGTTCTGATTCATGTTCTGGTTCATGTTCTGGTTCATGTTCTGGTTCATCTAAGACAGGAAATGTGGGAAACATTGAATCTGCTAAACATTAGCATGTTAGCAGTTAGCTCATCTCACTGTTGTCATTCATGTTGGACTATGTTTGCTGTATATTAAAAGTTTGTGTGTGTGTGTGTAGTGCCGCTCTCCTCTTCCTGGTCTGAGGAGCAGGGAAACATGCTGCCGAGGCATTGGGAAGGCCTGGGGGATCAGCGAGTGTGTCCTGTGTCCGGATCACAAGGGTAAAACCACACACATGCTGTGACATCACAACATGCGTCGAGCTGTAAACCAACATACACATTAGAAGTGATGTCATCCAGTTCAGGGGAACCAGAACCACATTTTTTATGTCTCGAAAAGTTGACTTCCAGAAATACGAATACGATGTTGATGTTGAGTCCTGCCAACATGTGACACATGTTTATAAAGCTGTCTTCCAGAGCAGTGGTCCCCAACCTTTTTTGCACCACGGACTGGTTTCATGCAAGACAATTTTTCTGCGGCCTGGGGTGGTTCAGGATCTCTGTTCTAGAGGACCCTCACTGACTCTAACTGACCCTCACTGACTCTAACTGACCCTCACTGACCCTCACTGACCCTCACTGACTCTAACTGACTCTAACGGGCCCTCACTGACTCTAACTGACCCTCACTGACTCTAACTGACCCTCACTGACTCTCACTGACTCTAACTGACCCTCACTGACTCTAACTGACCATCACGGACTCTAACTGACTAACTGACTCTAACTGACCCTCACTGACTCTAACTGACCCTCACTGACTATAACTGACTCTAACTGACCGTCACTGACTCTAACTGACTCGAATGTACCTTCACTGACTCCAACTGACTCTAACGGGCCCTCACTGACTCTAACTGACCCTCACTGACTCTAACTGACTCTAAGTGACACTCACTGACTCTAAGTGACCCTCACTGACTCTAACTGACCATCATTGACTCTAACTGACCCTCACTGACTCTAACTGACCCTCACTGACTCTAACTGACCATCACGGACTCTAACTGACTAACTGACTCTAACTGACCCTCACTGACTCTAACTGACCCTCACTGACTATAACTGACTCTAACTGACCGTCACTGACTAACTGACTCGAATGTACCTTCACTGACTCTAACTGACCCTCACTGACTCTCACTGACTCTAACTGACTTGAATGTACCTTCACTGACTCTCACTGACTCTAACTGACTCGAATGTACCTTCACTGACTCTAACTGACTCTAACTGACCCTCACTGACTCTCATGGACTCTAACTGACCGTCACTGACTAACTGACTCGAATGTACCTTCACTGACTCTAACTGACCCTCACTGACTCTCACTGACTCTAACTGACTCGACTGTACCTTCAATGACTCTAACTGACTCTAACTGACCCTCACTGACTCTCACTGACTCTAACTGACTCCAATGTACCTTCAATGACTCTAACTGACTCTAACTGACCCTCACTGACTCTCACTGACTCTAACTGACTCTCCAATGAGAGTCAGTGAAGGTACATTAGAGTCAATTAGAGTCAACACTCTAATTGACTCTCAATGACTTCTTGTAGATTCTGGTTCCTCTGGTGGAGACAAACAGAAACTCTAAAGGTTCTCAGACACACACACACACACACACACACACACACACACACACACACACACACACACACACACACACACACACACACACACACACACACAGTCAGTAATGTAGCTGCCTTGTTCTAGTAGAGCTGACTAACAGTAAAGGAATGCAGCTCTGTGGGACTGTAGGCCGTTAACACACACGCATACTCGCACACACAGAGGAAGCTCAGTTAGCTCACTCGCTGGCGTCCAGCTTCCCTTCAGTCTGTCAGAATGACGTAATCCACCTTTAAACCAGAGACAGACGAACACACTCCAGCAGGATCCAGTTTGGTGTTTGTGTTCTGAACAGGCGGCCATCTTTCTTCTCACATGTTCCACAAAGAGTGAAAAACAAACAGAGAAGTTCATATTTTAGTTTCACCATGGCGCCCCTCTAGTTTTACAGTATTCAATGCAGAAATCAGCTGTCAATCAAACAAGCAGACACACCTCTCTATCTTCTCTCAATCAAACAGACATACCCCTCTATTTTTTCTTTCTAATAATAAAATAAATATTAACAATACAGTATAAAAATATTTTACAACAACGTTCATATATTTAAAACATTTGAGCTTGTTTCAGGTAGACTTTATATTTTTCAGTAACTTTATATTTTATTTATAATAAGTTTATATTGTATTATTTAATAACTTTATATTATAGTATATAATAACTTTATGGTATGTTATTTTATAACTTTGTTAAATTATTTAATGACTGTTATATTACTTAATACGTTTATATTATATTATTTAATAACTGTCATATTATTTAATACGTTTATATCTCCTCGTCTTCAGGTGAAACAAACAGCAGCTGTCCTGTTGGATTTGAACGAGGCAATGGGACGCAGTGCGCTGGTAAGTTTAACACACACAGATGGAAAGTGGGTCAAAGGTCAAAGGTCATGGAGCAGCTGGTGGAATCGTACATTTGGTGGTTTGATGTGACTCTGATAACATTTCTCTTTAAACAGAATCATTAATCAAAGCAAAGTTTGTTCTTTCAAGATGTCCGCCTCCATCGCTGTCATTACACGAGCTGTGTTTAGTCAGACGACCAGCAGGGGGCGCTCCTCTTTCAGTCGCTGCATAAGAAGAAAACAGACAATGGAAATGTTCATGTGAAGCGTTTCCTCCTTGAACAGCTGATCAAGAAACTGTTTGTGTAGAAACAGCTGATCAGAGTCCAGCATACCTCAGGCTCCTCCTCCTTTTTCATCCCAGTATCCCAGAATGCACTTCATCAGTGAGGGTGTAGAATTGGAACCACGCTCACGTGTGTTATAACTTTATGAAGGTGTGATGTTGTTCCAGGTTTAGAAACGTGTGCATTTATCAGAGAAAGTGTGACAGGAGACGTGAGGCTGACGGACCGACTTCCTGTCAACGTCCGGCATCATCGCAGAGGGCGGAGTCTAATCTCTGGGACCGAACCGAACAGACAATGAAAACAGACAACAAATGCTGCTCTCAACGATATCATTAAATTAATTATGAATAAATAATTGAATTAGTGAATTATTAATTAAATCAATTAGATAAAAAATAAAAGCACCAGATCATAAAATAAAGGACGTTTGGGGGATAACGACGTGAATTGTCAGGTGTCCGCTCGCTCGTCAAAACAATAAAATAAAATAAAAAAAGTATTAAAACTTTCTTTGGTCTGAAACCATCCCGGTTCTGTTCTCTTTGGTTCCGGGTTCTACCAGCAGAACCAGAACCAGCGGGTCGTTTTTTCAACCTCTGAGTTCAGATCACTAAGCGTCTTCCCGTCCTCAACTCTTATTGGTGTGTGTGTGTGTGTGTGTGTAGATGTGAATGAGTGCCTCCAGCCGCAGCTGTGTGAGAACGGGATCTGTGTGAACACCAGGGGGAGCTACAGCTGTGTGTGTAGGTCAGGATTCATCCTGGACGCCTCGCATGGAATCTGCATCTGTAAGTCACACACACACACACACTCAGTGTGTCTCTCAATATGTCTTTTTGTGTGTCTCTCAGTGTGTCTCAGTTTGTCTCAGTGTTCCTCTGCTTGAATGGGTCGGGGATCTGCATGTTTTTTTTCTGCATGACAGCTCTGCTGGCGTCTCGGCTGTCTCCTACTGTTTGGACTCCCAGACGAACTCCGGTACATCTTTGTAACAAGTCTTTGCACTTCTGTGTCCTCCTCAGCCCAGAGTGTGATATCAGAGGAGAAGGGTCAGTGTTACCGGGTCCTGGGTTCAGGTCTGGGTCCTTCTTCCTGCTCCCTGCCCATCCTCAGGAACATCACCAAGCAGATCTGCTGCTGTAGCCGAGTCGGAAAAGCCTGGGGACACAATTGCCAGAGATGTCCTTACTTTGGTTCAGGTTGGTCTCACAGGAATAACTGTTCCTGTCTCTGCCTGTAGAGGACAGTGTTCCTGTAGTTCCCGTCTCTGCCTGTAGAGGACAGTGTTCCTGTAGTTCCCGTCTCTGCCTGTAGAGGACAGTGTTCCTGTAGTTCCCGTCTCTGCCTGTAGAGGACAGTGTTTCTGTAGTTCCTGTCTCTGCCTGTAGAGGACAGTGTTCCTGTAGTTCCTGTCTCTGCCTGTAGAGGACAGTGTTTCTGTAGTTCCTGCCTCTGCCTGTAGAGGACAGTGTTTCTGTAGTTCCTGTCTCTGCCTGTAGAGGACAGTGTTCCTGTAGTTCCTGTCTCTGCCTGTAGAGGACAGTGTTTCTGTAGTTTCAGATGATGTTGTTCAGATGTGTCCCCTCTCGTCCCACTGTGTCCTCCAGTGTCCTTTAAGGAGATCTGTCCAGCCGGTCCTGGGTACCACTACTCAGCTTCAGCTCTTCAGTTCAACCAGAGAGCCACTGAGCAGCTGGGCAGCCAAGGAGCTCCAGTTGTAACCAACGGCAACCAGGATAACCAAGGTAGCTGCTCAGTGCTCTGTCAGGTGTTTGTTTTCTGTTCAGTATTACAGGACTAATAGATGTTGATTATGGATCTGTGATGTCACTCAGGACAGATGTGAATAAATGTTCTCTCTGCCTCCATCCTCCTCTCAGGTTCTGCTTCTGGGTCCAGTAGTGGAGGAGCCTCCAGATCTCAGCACAAACCTTCTTCCTCTGGTGGAGCCGGTACCTCCAGCTCTGCTTCAGCTGGTACCAGACCCAGTCTAACCCTGCCTCAACCTCAACCTCACCTTCAGCCTCAGCCTCAGCCTCAGGCCCGCCCAGCAGGCAGCCCTCCCTCATCCAGACCCGTACAGCCTGGCAGCGCCGGTACTACGGTCGCCCAGGGCAGACCCGGGGCCCAGCAGAGCCGGTCTGACTCTACCCCGTCACTCACAATACAGCCGAAACCTCAGGCTCCGTCCTCCGGTAGTCAAGGTAACAGACTTGAATAATAATGATAATAATAGCAATAATACTTACTATTAGATATAATATATTATCTAATAATAAAAGCATATTTAATAATTATATATATGTTTTATTATGATATAGGTTAGGGTTAGGTAGTTACTTTATTAATCCCCGAGGGGAAATGTTTTGGCTACAGCAGCATACAGAAGCAATAATATAATAATAGAACAATAGAAAAGCAATAAAATAGCAGTAAAAAATATAAAATATAAATATAAAATATAAAATGCACAGTATATGCAGTACAGTATATATCTATATATATTATATACAAACAAACCAAGAAACACAGGCAACAGTGTTATTGTTATGTGATGGATTTTGCCAGAGGTGAGTTATTGTACAGTCTAATTGTGGTCGGCAGGAATGATCTCCTGTATCAGGAATGATCTCTTGTATCTGGAATGATCTCCTGTATCAGGAATGATCTCCTGTATCAGGAATGACCTCTTGTATCTGGAATGATCTCCTGTATCAGGAATGACCTCTTGTATCTGGAATGATCTCCTGTATCAGGAATGACCTCTTGTATCTGGAATGATCTCCTGTATCAGGAATGACCTCTTGTATCTGGAATGATCTCCTGTATCAGGAATGACCTCTTGTATCTGGAATGATCTCCTGTATCAGGAATGATCTCCTGTATCTGGAATGATCTCCTGTATCTGGAATGATCTCCTGTATCAGGAATGATCTCCTGTATCAGGAATGATCTCCTGTATCTGGAATGATCTCCTGTATCTGTCCTTGTGATAGCGGAGCTGGAGGAGTCTTTTGGAGAACGTCCTCCTCTGTCCCTGCAGCAGGTGGTGGAGAGGGTGGACAGGATTATCCAATATGGATAATAGTTTGTTCAGCGTCCTCCTCTCCACCACCTTTTCCAGACTGTCCAGTTTGTAGCCGATGATGGAGCCGGCCTTCTTAACCAGTTTGTTAAGTCTGTTGGTGTCTCCGGCTCCAATGCTGCTCCCCCAGCAGACCACAGTGAAGTACAATGCACTGGCCACAACAGATGGTAGAACATCTCCAACATCTCGCTGCACACATTGAAGGATCGAAGTTTCCTCAAGAAAAAGAGTCGACTCATCCCCTTCTTGTAGACAGCGTTGATGTTGGTCTTCCAGTTCAGTCTGTTGTCATGGAGACACCAGGTACTTGTACTCCTCAACCATGTCCACCTCCTCTCCCAGAACTCTCAGCGGTTGTGGAGCCGTCGTCTTCCTCCTGAAGTCGACCACCATCTCTCTGGTCTTGGCCACGTTCAGGAGGAGGTGATTTCTACCAGCCCACTCCACAAAGTCCTCCACTACTGCCCTGTACTCCTCCTCCTGTCCATCCCTTATACATCCGACCACTGCAGAGTCATCAGAGAACTTCTGCAGATGTCTTGACTCTGAGTTGTTCTGGAAGTCAGTGGTGTAGAAGGTGAACAGGAAGGAGACAGAACAGTTCCCTGAGGAGCTCCAGTACCACTGACCACCGTATCAGACAGCACACTGCCCAGACGGACAAACTGTGGTCTGCCTGTCAGGTAGTCAGTGATCCAGGAGACGGTGGACGTGTCCACCCCCACCACCCGCAGCTTCTCACTCAGCAGCAGTGGTTGGATGGTGTTAAATGCACTGGAGAAATCAAAGAAAGTGATTCTCACAGAGTCACCGGTTCCATCCAGGTGAGACTGAACTCGTTGCAGCAGGTAGATGATGGCGTCGTCCACTCCCACATGAGGCTGGTACGCAAATTGCAGAGGGTCCAGAGAAGATTTCACCAGCGGCCTGAGGTGGGCCAAGACCAGCCTCTCCAGCACATATAAAAAGTTTAATAGTAATAAAAGTGCTTAAAGTGGTTGACGAAGGTTTAAAACCAAAATAAAATGGAACCAGTTTGAAAACTTTTCCAGATAAAAAAAAGAAGAAGAAAAAAAGCAGAAGTGGGCGTGGCCTACAGCAGCAGCTGCGGCTCCATCTGAGGAAGGTGTGGATGTAGAGTGTTTGGACATGTGACCCAGGAGTTATTCAACAAAACAAAGATGTATTATAGCGCCCCCTAATGGCTGACATGGATTCTTTTGGTTTGAGGGCTCGTTTTCTTCCATTAAAACTCGACCCTGTTCATGTTCTGGTCTCGGCTCCCAGCAGGCGGTCGGTCCTCCTCCGGGTCGCAGCCCAATCAGCCGGCAGCCAGAGGGGACTCTCTTCCTGCTCTGGCCCAACCCCAGAGCCCCGAGCGGGGGTCCAGACCCAGCGGAGAGCCCCCCACCCTGCAGAACAGACCGGCTGTGAGCCCGACGACCCGGCCTACTAGAGTCCAGGGTGAGTCCGGACGGGACAGTCAGTACGTTTCAGAGGGACATTTATTTTCTTTGATCATCAGGACATAAAGTTCATAATTATCTGTCAGTTTTAAAAAGGAACCGACTCTTAACTGTTTAATTCAAAGGTCACAGGTTCGAATCCTGGCTAACCGGACCTTCACTGCATGTGGTTCTGCTGCTCCGTCTGCACTGCTGCTGCCAATTTAAAGCTTAAAATTCAGAAACAGGAAATTTGAAAGAAATGTCAAAATATTTTTAGTTCATGAACATTTATTGAATCCAGAACAGGTTCAGTGTGACGATGAGGTCACAGAGTCTATAAACCCTTTAAAGGTCCGAACTGAATGACATGAAGTCCTTCAATCATCCTGAAACCTGCTGCAGTGTTTGGATGTGTTAGATTCACCGGGCCGGGGT
Organism: Embiotoca jacksoni; assembly: GCF_022577435.1. Taxonomy (NCBI): domain Eukaryota; kingdom Metazoa; phylum Chordata; class Actinopteri; family Embiotocidae; genus Embiotoca; species Embiotoca jacksoni. The sequence continues at coordinate 1,755,522 of NW_027185412.1, forward strand.
TAGCGGACGTTCTGAGGTTTTCATGACACATCAGTGAGTCCAGCAGGAGAACGTTTGATTTCTCCACCAGTGCGTCATCGAGAGGAAACAGGAAAAATGTGAAGTTCATTTGAGTTAAAACTCTGATGGAACACGTTTACAGCTGTGTGTGTGTGTGTGTGTGTGTGTGTGTGTGTGTGTGTGTGTGTGTGTGTGCGTGTGTGTGCGTGTGCGTGCGTGCGTGCGTGTGTACAGCAGTGCGAGGTGTGTGTGAGAGCAGACCAGGTGTGTGTGGCCGTGGTCGCTGTGTGGATCAGCCGGGGGGGAAACACACCTGTGTGTGTGATCAGGGATACCAGCACAACTCTCAGCACACACACTGCCAAGGTGAGACACACACACACACACACACACACACACACACACACACACACACACACACACACATCTTGAGAGACGTTGCTGATGTATATTTTGACATGTTGTATGTAACGTGTTCTGTGATGAATCCTCAGACATCGATGAATGCCAGCAGAATCCCTGTAGCAACGGTCGCTGTGACAACATGCCAGGAAGCTACAGGTGTGTCTGTCGCCTTGGTTACAGGCTCACCGGCAACACCTGCACAGGTAAACCGTCTTTTTTTAACGGACCAATGAACGACATCATGAGGAGTTATGGATAATAGAGCTGCAGCTGACGGCTGTTTTCAGTGTTGATAATTGTTTGGTCTGAACAACATTAGAAAGAATAAAAACATACAATAAATAATTGATTATCAAAAATGGATTAGATTAATATTTTGCTGATCTACTGCAGATGAATTGATCGTTTTTACTATTTGTTTGTGCAACTGGACGGTTTCAGATGTGGACGAGTGTGACGACCCGCTGCAGTGTCCCGGTCAGGAGTGCATCAACACGCAGGGATCGTACCGCTGCCGGTCCTGTCAGCTGGGCTACGGACTGCTCAACAGGCTCTGCACAGGTAACACACCTGCACAGGTAACACACACCTGCACACGTACCACACACCTGCACACGTACCACACACCTGCACACGTACCACACCTGCACACGTACCACACACCTGCACACGTACCACACCTGCACACGTACCACACACCTGCACACGTACCACACACCTGCACACGTACCACACCTGCACACGTACCACACACCTGCACACGTACCACACCTGCACACGTACCACACACCTGCACACGTACCACACACCTGCACATGTACCACACCTGCACAGGTAACACACACCTGCACACGTACCACACACCTGCACACGTACCACACACCTGCACACGTACCACACCTGCACACGTACCACACCTGCACACGTACCACACACCTGCACACGTACCACACACCTGCACACGTACCACACACCTGCACACGTACCACACCTGCACACGTACCACACACCTGCACACGTACCACACACCTGCACACGTACCACACACCTGCACACGTACCACACCTGCACACGTACCACACCTGCACACGTACCACACACCTGCACACGTACCACACACCTGCACACGTACCACACACCTGCACATGTACCACACCTGCACACGTACCACACACCTGCACACGTACCACACACCTGCACACGTACCACACACCTGCACACGTATCACACACCTGCACATGTACCACACACCTGCACACGTACCACACACTTGCACACGTACCACACACTTGCACACGTACCACACCTGCACACGTACCACACCTGCACACGTATCACACACCTGCACACGTACCACACCTGCACACGTACCACACCTGCACACGTACCACACACCTGCACACGTATCACACACCTGCACACGTACCACACCTGCACAGGTAACACACCTGCACAGGTAACACACACACCTGAACAGGTACCACACACTGATGGTCCGTCCTCCACCTGCAGAAGGTGTGTGTTTTAAATGATGCTCTTCATGTGATCCGGTCATGTGACTGTCTGCAGACATCGATGAGTGTCGTCAGGCTCCCTGCTCCAGCGGTCGCTGTGAAAACACACCTGGAAGCTACCGCTGTGTCTGTCGTCATGGTTACAAGATCCAGAATAACACGTGTACAGGTACGGATCATTTAACTGCAGCAGAGTAAATCTACTTGCTGGTAGATGGATGTTAGCTTTGAATAAAGCTATGCTAGCCGCTCCCACCTGTTTCCAGTCTTTATGCTAAGCTAAGCTAACCAGCTGCAGAGAGTAACAACGATCAAATCAATCAATTAAATCAATCAATTGAATTAACAGCAAGACAGGAAATAAATGTGCGTGTGCGTGCGTGTGCGCGTGTGCGTGTTCAGATGTAGACGAGTGTGTGGAGCCGTCACAGTGTCCCGGCCAGATGTGTGTGAACTCTGTGGGATCGTACAGGTGTGTGTCCTGTCGACCAGGATACACACTGACCAACAGACAGTGCACAGGTACACACACACACACACACACACACACACACACACACACACACACACACACACACACACACACACACACACACACACACACACACACACACACACACACACACACACACACACACACACACACACACACACACACACACTGATTTCCATCCTTTCAGAGGGATTGGAAGGACATTTTGGGGAATATGAGGACGTGAGTCTAAGTTTAGGAACTGGAACAGCCCGTGACACAACACTGCCCCCATCGGGTCATAGGGGAAACTACAACATCATCTTCTATATCAGAGGTCTTGAACAGGGGGTCCGCGACCCCTAGGGGGTCCGCGGAGGTACTGCAGGGGGTCTGTAACATTTTTGGTTGATCAGACAATTTTTCATATTTTATTTTTTTACCAAATTTTTTCCCACAAATTGAAGTGTCTTTAAATACACATTAACATAAATCCAACATATTGTAGTGAATGGCTAAATGGAGGCAGAAGATGTTATCTTTCAGTCAGAAATGCACATTCAGCGACACACAGGAGCTCTCAAGCTGGACACCGGTTCACCCACAGCAGGAGATCAGCCTGGACCTGTCCCTCCAAGCCTGGACCTGTCCCTCCAAGCCTGGACCTTGTCCCTCCAAGCCTGGACCTTGTCCCTCCAAGCCTGGACCTGTCCCTCCAAGCCTCCTGCACTCCCCCAGTTTAATATAAAGCACAATTTTATACAATATATATAGTAGGGGTCCCTGCTCCATCTCTCTATCAGTTTGAGGGTCCTTGGCCTGAAAAACGTTGAAGACCCCTGGTCTATATTTTCATTCACCAGACTGTTACTAAATAAACAAACTAATTATTAATTCCCTTCATTCAGAATAATTACACATCAAAACAATCACAAACAAAACCTCTTGAAATACAGACACATAAAAAACAGGTTATTGATGCTGTGGAGCTGTTTGACCTTTCTGTGAGCTTAAACCTCTTTACACTGAAATTCAATGATGGACATTATGGGGACGTAGTCTTTGTCCTCAAAAAGACATCGAGTCCCCACAATGTGAGTAAAACTGTCCCATTGTCTGTCCACTGTCTCTGCAGACGTCAATGAGTGTGAGGACGGGGACTTGTGTCCCGGTCAGCAGTGTGTGAACTCTGAAGGGTCCTTCAGCTGTGTGGACTGTCCCCGCGGGTACCACAGTCTGGGTGGAGTGTGTACAGGTACACATATTTTCACGTTTACAGCCCTTCAGAGGACATGATGTAAACTTACATTCATTTCCTGGAGATGCCCTCTGACCCTTAAACCGTGTGTGGGTGGGTGGGTGGGGGTGGGGGGGGGCATAGTTTCACTTTGCTCCTCCCCATCTCGTCCAAATATGGTCACTTCTGGCTCCAAACCTTGTCTCTGACAGTAAACATGTTTTTAATGTCTGTGCTCCAGATGTTGATGAGTGTGCGAGCGTCGGGGCGTGCGAGGCAGAGCGTGTGTGCGTGAACACCATCGGCTCGTTCCGGTGCGACTGTGCGGCCGGGTATCGGACTTCCGGGCCGGGGAGGCAGTGCAGAGGTGGGTTACACACGTTCTACTGTTTACATTTGTACGTGTACAAGTTTGATTCTGTACTTTTATATCACAGATTTATTCATGTCTCTGTGGTGTAAACATGTGAAACTCACTGAGGGGGCGGAGCTAAGATCAGTTCAGGTGGACCAACAGTCATCAGAGCATTATAAGATCAATACATGACTGTGTGTGTGTGTGTGTGTGTGTGTGTGTGTGTGTGTGTGTGTGTGTGTGTGTGTGTGTGTGTGTGTGTGTGTGTGTGTGTGTGTGTGTGTGTGTGTGTGTGTGTGTGTGTGTGTGTGTGTGTGTGTGTGTGTGTGTGTGTGTGTGTGTGCGTGCGTGTGTGTGCAGACATTAACGAGTGTCTGGAGGGCGATTTCTGTTTCTCCAGAGGAGAGTGTGTGAACACGCCTGGATCCTACACATGTGTGTGTTCGCAGGGCTTCACGCTGAGTGACAACCGGACGTCGTGTCTCGGTGAGTCTCAGTTAGTCTCTGTGAGTCTCAGTGAGTCTCCGTTAGTCTCAGTGAGTCTCCGTTAGTCTCCGTTAGTCTCAGTGAGTCTCAGTGAGTCTCCGTTAGTCTCCGTGAGTCTCATTGAGTCACCGTTAGTCTCAGTTTGTCTCAGTGAGTCTCGGTTAGTCTCTGTGAGTCACCGTTAGTCTCGGTGAGTCTCGGTGAGTTTCCGTGAGTCTCCGTGAGTCTCGGTTAGTCTCAGTGAGTTTTAGTGAGTCTCGGTTAGTCTCAGTGAGTCTCGGTTAGTCTCGGTTAGTCTCAGTGAGTCTCGGTGAGTCTCGGTTAGTCTCGGTTAGTCTCATTGAGTTTTAGTGGGTCTTGGTTAGTCTCAGTGAGTCTCAGTGAGTCTCAGCTAGTCTCACTGAGTCTCGGTTAGTCTCGGTTAGTCTCAGTGAGTTTTAGTGAGTCTCGGTGAGTCTCCGTTAGTCTCGGTTAGTCTCAGTGAGTCTCGGTGAGTCTCGGTTAGTCTCCGTAAGTCTCCGTGAGTCTCCGTGAGTCTCAGTGAGTCTCGGTTAGTCTCAGTGAGTTTTAGTGAGTCTCAGTTAGTTTTAGTGAGTCTCAGTTAGTCTCAGTGAGTCTCGGTTAGTCTCGGTGAGTCTCAGTGAGTCTCAGTGAGTTTTAGTGAGTCTCGGTTAGTCTAAGTGAGTTTTAGTGAGTCTCGGTTAGTTTTAGTGAGTCTCGGTTAGTCTCAGTTAGTCTCGGTGAGTCTCAGTGAGTTTTAGTGAGTCTCGGTTAGTCTAAGTGAGTTTTAGTGAGTCTCGGTTAGTTTTAGTGAGTCTCGGTTAGTCTCAGTGAGTCTCGGTTAGTCTCGGTTAGTCTCGGTGAGTCTCCGTGAGTCTCAGTGAGTCTCAGTGAGTTTTAGTGAGTCTCGGTTAGTTTTAGTTAGTCTCGGTTAGTCTCAGTGAGTCTCAGTTAGTCTCAGTGAGTCTCAGCTAGTCTCACTGAGTCTTGGTTAGTCTCAGTGAGTTTTAGTGAGTTTCGGTTAGTTTCGGTGAGTCTCAGTTAGTCTCAGTGAGTCTCAGCTAGTCTCACTGAGTCTCAGTTAGTCTCAGTGAGTTTTAGTGAGTCTCGGTTAGTTTTAGTGAGTCTCGGTTAGTCTCGGTGAGTCTCGGTGAATCTCAGTGAGTTTTAGTGAGTCTCGGTTAGTCTCAGTGAGTTTTAGTGAGTCTCACTGAGTCTCGGTTAGTCTCGGTTAGTCTCGGTGAGTCTCGGTGAATCTCAGTGAGTTTTAGTGAGTCTCGGTTAGTCTCGGTGAGTTTCCGTGAGTCTCCGTGAGTCTCGGTTAGTCTCAGTGAGTTTTAGTGAGTCTCGGTTAGTCTCAGTGAGTCTCGGTTAGTCTCGGTTAGTCTCAGTGAGTCTCGGTGAGTCTCGGTTAGTCTCGGTTAGTCTCATTGAGTTTTAGTGGGTCTTGGTTAGTCTCAGTGAGTCTCAGTGAGTCTCAGCTAGTCTCACTGAGTCTCGGTTAGTCTCGGTTAGTCTCAGTGAGTTTTAGTGAGTCTCGGTGAGTCTCCGTTAGTCTCGGTTAGTCTCAGTGAGTCTCGGTGAGTCTCGGTTAGTCTCCGTAAGTCTCCGTGAGTCTCCGTGAGTCTCAGTGAGTCTCGGTTAGTCTCAGTGAGTTTTAGTGAGTCTCAGTTAGTTTTAGTGAGTCTCAGTTAGTCTCAGTGAGTCTCGGTTAGTCTCGGTGAGTCTCAGTGAGTCTCAGTGAGTTTTAGTGAGTCTCGGTTAGTCTAAGTGAGTTTTAGTGAGTCTCGGTTAGTTTTAGTGAGTCTCGGTTAGTCTCAGTTAGTCTCGGTGAGTCTCAGTGAGTTTTAGTGAGTCTCGGTTAGTCTAAGTGAGTTTTAGTGAGTCTCGGTTAGTTTTAGTGAGTCTCGGTTAGTCTCAGTGAGTCTCGGTTAGTCTCGGTTAGTCTCGGTGAGTCTCCGTGAGTCTCAGTGAGTCTCAGTGAGTTTTAGTGAGTCTCGGTTAGTTTTAGTTAGTCTCGGTTAGTCTCAGTGAGTCTCAGTTAGTCTCAGTGAGTCTCAGCTAGTCTCACTGAGTCTTGGTTAGTCTCAGTGAGTTTTAGTGAGTTTCGGTTAGTTTCGGTGAGTCTCAGTTAGTCTCAGTGAGTCTCAGCTAGTCTCACTGAGTCTCAGTTAGTCTCAGTGAGTTTTAGTGAGTCTCGGTTAGTTTTAGTGAGTCTCGGTTAGTCTCGGTGAGTCTCGGTGAATCTCAGTGAGTTTTAGTGAGTCTCGGTTAGTCTCAGTGAGTTTTAGTGAGTCTCACTGAGTCTCGGTTAGTCTCGGTTAGTCTCGGTGAGTCTCGGTGAATCTCAGTGAGTTTTAGTGAGTCTCGGTTAGTCTCAGTGAGTTTTAGTGAGTCTCACTGAGTCTCGGTTAGTCTCAGTGAGTCTCGGTGAGTCTCAGTTAGTCTCACTGAGTTTCAGTGAGTCTCAGCTAGTCTCACTGAGTCTCTGTTAGTCTCGGTTAGCCTCACTGAGTCTCAGTTAGTCTCAGTGAGTCTCAGCTAGTCTCACTGAGTCTCAGTTAGTCTCAGTGAGTTTTAGTGAGTCTCGGTTAGTTTTAGTGAGTCTCGGTTAGTCTCGGTGAGTCTCGGTGAATCTCAGTGAGTTTTAGTGAGTCTCGGTTAGTCTCAGTGAGTTTTAGTGAGTCTCACTGAGTCTCGGTTAGTCTCGGTTAGTCTCGGTGAGTCTCGGTGAATCTCAGTGAGTTTTAGTGAGTCTCGGTTAGTCTCAGTGAGTTTTAGTGAGTCTCACTGAGTCTCGGTTAGTCTCAGTGAGTCTCGGTGAGTCTCAGTTAGTCTCACTGAGTTTCAGTGAGTCTCAGCTAGTCTCACTGAGTCTCTGTTAGTCTCGGTTAGCCTCACTGAGTCTCAGTTAGTCTCAGTGAGTCTCAGTAAGTCTCGATGTATTTTTCTGTCAGACATAAAAACAGAAAACATCAGAGAATATTTAGCCGCATGAAACTGTTACATTATCAATGTGTTTGTGTGTGTGTGTGCGTGTGCGTGTGCGTGTGTGTGTGTGTGTGTGTGTAGATGTGGATGAGTGTGTAAAGTCCAGTGTGTGCTCAGATGGTCACTGTGTGAACTCTGAAGGATCCTTCTACTGCCAGTGTGAAACCGGCTTCACAACCAACCCTGAGAGGACTGCCTGCCTCGGTACACGCACACACACATATTCTCTTTGTCATCGTCTTGTCTACGTCTTGTCTTCGTCTTGTCTTCGTCTTGTCTTCGCCTTCTCTTCGTCTTGTCTTCGTCTGTCTTGTCTTCATCTTGTCTTCGTCTTGTCATCGTCTTCATCTTGTCTTCGTCTTTGTCTTGTCTTCGTCTTGTCATCGTCTTCTCTTCGTCTTGTCATCGCCTTGTCTTCGTCTTTGTCTTGTCATCACCTTGTCTTCGTCTTTGTCTTGTCTTCGTCTTGTCATCGTCTTTGTCTTGTCATCGCCTTGTCTTCTCTTCGTCTTGTCGTCGTCTTGTCATCGTCTTGTCATCATCTATCTTCGTCTTTGTCTTCTTTGTCTTCTCTTCATCTCCGTCTTGTCTTTGTCTTGTCTTTATCTTGTCTTTGTCTTGTCTCTGTCTTGTGTTTGTCTCCTCTTCATCCCGTCTTCATCCAACTGTCTCTGTCTGTCTCCCAGACGTGGACGAGTGTGTCTCGTCCAGCGGTTCTGTCTGCGGGTCGCAGCGGTGCGAAAATACAATTGGTTCGTACCGCTGCCTCATTTCCTGTGAGCCGGGCTTCCAGGTGGACGCTGCCGGCAGGTGTGTAGGTGAGTGTGAGCGCACGTTATGAACACACACGCACACGTGTCTCTGATGTATCGATCAGAGAGACAGACAGTGTCCCAGATGTTTGGATGAGACTCCCTCTTGTCTCTCAGACGTTGATGAGTGTGTAAACACGACGGTGTGCGGAGAACACGCCTTCTGTGAGAACCTGAGAGGAACCTACCAGTGTGTGTGTGACCGCGGCTTCATCTCCACCCCTGATGGACAGACCTGTGTCGGTACGTGTCCTCTGCAGCAACCGACGAAAAAAATCAAGAGAAGAAACATCTGGAAGAAGTGAAAGTTTAAACAGACGATGAAGAATCAGATCTGTGCAGCTCAACAGAGTACGATCCTGCTGTTTACCTGTGTGTGTGTGTGTGTGTGTGTGTGTGTGTGTGTGTGTGTGTGTGTGTTTCAGACGAGGATGAGTGTGTATCTCTGCCGGATGTGTGCGGTCCGGCTCGCTGTATTAATGTGGATGGATCCTTCATGTGTGTCTGTGAGCGAGCTGGAGACGACTTCGACCCGGTGACCAGACAGTGTGAGAGCACCACACAACAAGGTACACACACACACAAATCCATGTCTTCCTGTCTTCATGGGGACCCATGTTGTCATGATGTGCACCACTGAAATATCCTCAGTGAAGAAATGTCCTCAATGTAATAATGTCCTCATAAAGCAGAATAAATGCACCACATCAGAATCTGATCTACATGTAAAGGAGATGTTCCTCATCAGTTGTATTCTGTTTATATTTCCAGGAGCAGAGAGAGTCCCAGACGTCCACTCCTCCTCCTCTTTCTCCTCCTCATCCTCCTCTTCCTCCTCCTCCTCCTCAGTGGTGGACTTGGCCCCTATACTGCCCCCCCTCCCTGCGGCCCGTCCCGGTGAGCTGAGGGAGTGCTACTACCACCTGGCTGACAGAGGGACCTGTAGCCTGCTGGCGACCAACACCAGCCAGCAGGAGTGCTGCTGCACGGTGGGGGAGGGGTGGGGGCTGGGCTGCCAGTACCACACCTGCCCGGCCGCAGACACAGGTGACTTGTTGAAGGTGTTCTGGTTCTGAGGTTCTGTGTGGTGTGACGGTAGATGCAGCCGTATGTCAGGACTTCAGCTGATTATCTAACAGTTAAAGTTTTGTGTTGCAGCCGAGTTTCTGTCTCTGTGTCCCAGTGGGCGGGGCTACATCACAGCTGGACCGGGAACCTTCAGCTACAGAGGTAAAAACTACACCAAACTACATCAGACTACATTGAATTGTATCATACTACATCTAACTACATCTAACTACTTAGAACGATGTAGAACTACATTACACTATGTCACACTACATCAGACTTCATCAAACTACTTCGGCCTACATTATATTGCGTCAGACTACATCAGAATATGCCAAACTACCTTGAACTACATAAAACTATGTCACACCAGCTCAGACTACATCAAACTACATCAAACTACATTATTATATTAACTTGCTGTGAACTAATAATATAATGGACCAGGTGCCTTCAGCTACAGAAGTACAAACGACATCAAATTAAACCAGATGTGGACGAGTGTTTGTTTGTTTTCTTCCAGATGTGGACGAGTGTTTGTTTGTTTTCTTCCAGATGTGGGCGAGTGTTTGTTTGTTTTCTTCCAGATGTGGACCAGTGATTGTTTGTTTTCTTCCAGATGTGGACCAGTGTTTGTTTGTTTTCTTCCAGATGTGGACGAGTGTTTGTTTGTTTTCTTCCAGATGTGGACGAGTGTTTGTTTGTTTTCTTCCAGATGTGGACGAGTGTAAGCGTTTCCAGCCAGAGGTGTGTAAGAACGGAGTGTGTGTCAACAACATCCCCGGATACAACTGCTACTGTTCCAGTGGATACGTTTACAACAGCACACTGCTGGAGTGTGTCGGTATGAACAACACGCGCACACACGCGCTCACGTGCACACACACACACACACACACACACACATACGCACGCACGCACACACACACGCACACACACACACACACACACACACACATACGCACGCACGCACGCACGCACGCACACACACACGCACACACACACACACACACATACGCACGCACGCACGCACGCACGCACACACGCACACACACACACACATACACGCACGCACGCGCACACACACACACACACACACACACACACACACACACATACCACACACATACACTCCCTGGCCACTTTATTAGGAACACCTTGCTGGTACCGTTGGACCCTTTTGCCTTCAGAACTGCTTTAATTCTTAATTCTTGGTGTCGTAGATTCAACGAGCTGCTGGAAACATTCCTCAGAGGTTTCGCTCCATATTCACATGATGACATCACAGGTGCTGCAGATTTATCAGCTGCACATCCGTGATGCGAATCTCCCGTTGCACCACATCCCAAAGCTTCTATTAGATGGAGATGTGGTGACCGTGGAGGCCGTTGGAGTCCAGTGAACTCATCGTCATGTTCCAGAAACCAGTTTGAGATGATTTGATCTTTGTGACGTGGTGCGTTATCCTGCTGGAAGCAGCCATCAGGAGACGGTCCACTGAGGACATAAAGGGACGGACACGGTCAGCAGCAATACTCAGGTAGGCTGTGGTGTTTACATGATGCTCAGCTGGTACGAAGGACCCAAAGTGGGACAAGAAAATATCAAACCACCATCACACCACCACCATCACACCACCACCATCACACCACCACATCACACCACACCACACCACACCACCACACCACCACCACACCACCATCACACCACACCACACCACCACACCACCATCACACCACACCACACCACACCACAACCACCACCACACCACCACACCACACCACAACCACCACCATCACACCACACCACCACCACCACCACCATCACACCACCACCACCATCACCCCATCACACCACCACCATCACACCACCATCCCCCCCCCCCCCACACACACACACACACACCACCACCAGCCTGAACTGCTGATACGAGGCAGGATGGATCCACGCTTTCATGTCGTTGACGCCAAACTCTGACAACCATCTGAATGTGGCAGCAGAAATCCAGACTCATCAGACAGAGACGTTACTCCGATCTTCTCCTGTCCAATGAGCCGGTGTGAATCCAGCCTCAGTTTGCTGTTGTTAGCTGACAGGAAGACCCGGTGGTCTTCTGCTGCTGGAGTCCGTCTGCTTCAAGCTTCCACGTGTTGTTCAGATCTTCTGCATACCTCGGTTGGAACGAGTGCTTATTGGAGTTACTGTTTCCTTTCTATCATCTCCAACCAGTCTGGCTGACTTCCTCTGACCTCTGACCTCTGGCATCAACGAGGCATCTTCGCCCAGAGAACTGCAGCTCCCTGGATATTTTCTCTTTGTCGGACCGTTCTCTGTAAAGCTAGAGATGGTTGTTGGTGAAAATCCCAGTAGATCATCAGTTAGTGAATACTCAGACCAGCCCGTCTGGCTCCAACAACCTGCCACCTTCAAATCACTGAAATCACCTTTCTTATCTGTTCTGATGCTCCGTTTGACCTTCAGCAGCTCGTCTTCACCGTGTCTTCATGCTTCAATGCATTGAGCTGCTGCCATGTGATTGGCTGATTAGATATTGTCTTTAACGAGCAGTTGAACAGGTGTACCTAATAAAGTGGCCGGTGAGTGTATAAACACACACGTCTCTGTTTTAATATTTCCTTTTTCTTGTCCATCTCAGATCACGATGAGTGTGAGGAGGAGAGTTGTGTTGGAGGAGTTTGTGTGAACACAGTTGGTTCATATTACTGCAGCTGTCAGTCTCCTCTGGTGCTGGACGACACGCAGAGGAACTGTGTTAACTCCTCCCACCTCACTGTGGGTAAGACTCCTCCTTCCTCCTTGCCGCCCTTCCTCCTCCTCCTCCTCGTCCTCTTGCTCCTTCTCCTTCCTCCCCCTTGTCCTCCTCCTTCCCCCTCCTCCTCTTCCTTCATCTTCCTCCTCCTCTTCCTCCTCCTCCTCCTCCTTCAGGTTTGGTTTGTGAACTGGTGAGGCCATTTTTCTACCATTTCTAGTCTTTATGCTAAGCTAGGCTAACCAGCTGTTGTTAGCTGTAACTTCTTATTTCCTGTCAGACATCGGTATCAGTTTCTATTTAATTCTCCCAGAGAAGGTGTGTGATGAAGACGAGGCTCTGATCTGAACCAGATGTGTGATGAAGACGAGGCTCTGTGGTCCTTTACTGATAGAGAGCTCTTTTGAGAGCATCTTTCATCATCTCTGCTCAGTTAGCCGTCATCGGTGCTGTTGTTTGTCTTCTCTGTTGTTGTTGTTGTTGTTGTTTACGTCTCTTATTTACTCCCTCCAGATGAGAACCTGTCAGTGTGCTGGCAGCACGTCTCCGCCGACCTGCTGTGTCAGAGTCCTCTGCTCGGTGCTCAGGTCACCTTCATGGACTGCTGCTGTCTGTACGGGGAGGGCTGGGGGATGGGCTGTGCCCTCTGCCCCTCCCCCGACTCAGGTAAACAATAACAAAACAAATGAACCAACATAGTTGACCTTAGACCCCTTGTATCTGCCACTAATTATAAGAAAAGAGTGATTAAGGCTGCGTTTATAACCAACATGAAAACATCAGTCAGTCTGAGTCCGGAGAGATCAGGAACAAAAGTCTGAAATATTACATGACCGGATCATCACGGTGTTGAAATGAAATACAAACAGACTCTTCAGTCACATTTAACATTTCTCTCTATTTGCCTATCAGTTTAGTTCATCTGAAGAAACCTCGTGTTCATTTGAAATTAACCTTCAATTAATCTGAAGTTAACCATAAATTATAAATTAACTTTACATGAATCTGAAGTTAATATGATGTTAACCTGAAATAATCGGAAGTTAATTTGAAAATAATCTAAAATTAATCTTAAATTCATTTGAAATTAATCTGAGGTTAATCAGAAATTAACCTAAAATTAATCTGAACCTTCTGTCTCTGTGGACAAATTAAACGAGCATCCTCCAAAGTTTTGGTATTTTTTTCTCTGTGAAGAAAGCTGCACTTTATAAATAATATAAATGATGTTTGATATGTTCAGATGAATAAACTCCTTCCTGTCTCTGCAGAGGACTACGCTAACCTGTGCAGCTCCTTTCCTCCTCCTCTGTTCCCGGGGAGTTTCCTGGACTCGACCGGACCAGAACCAGGACTCCGACCAGGAGGAGGACGAGGAGGAGGACCAGGAGGAGTACGAGGAGTGAGCGGTACAACATGATGGACTTCCTCTGTTTGATTTTCTCTGATCTACAGTTTATTTCTGAGCAGCCTTAAAGCTGACTTTAATCTCTCCTCTCCTCTCCTCTCCTCTCCTCTCCTCTCCTCTCCTCTCCTCTCCTCTCCTCTCCTCTCCTCTCCTCTCCTCTCCTCTCCTCTCCTCTCCTCTCCTCTCCCTCTCCCTCTCCTCCACTCATCCCCCCTCCCCTTCCCTCCCCTCTCCTCTCTTCCTCTCCTCCCCTCTTCCTCTCTTCCTCTCCTTTTCCTCTCCTCAGCTACTCCCCCCTTACCTCCCTACGGTCTGGACTTCTTCCCGCCTCCCGTGGTCCCCGGCAGAGACTTCAGCCGTCCGGACTATGATGATTACTCTCCAGCAGGGGGCAGCAGGTCGCCCGCCTCCTTCGGCCTGCCGGAGAATGTTTATCGCAGACCTGAGTTCAGGTGAGACGACAGCTGATCCTCCATGAATCGGTGACTGTGATATTACCATGGTAACAGAAAAGACTGTTTGTGTCTCTCAGCAACGGTTATTATTCCGAAGGGGACTACGGCCCCCCCAACGGCTCCCCACCCAGACCTCCGTCCTTCCGCCTCACTCCAGACCCCCGGCTGCAGGGCCCCCCTCTCAGCCTGGCCCCGCTGCCCGGAGCCCGCTATGAGGACCCGGAGGAGGAGGAGGGGGAGGAGGAAGAGGAGAGGGCGTGGAGGCCCGGACCCCCCTTCACCTCCTTCACTGAGAGGAGCAGAGGAGGAGGAGGAGGAGGAGGAAGAGCAGCACCAAGGAGGTTGTATGAGAGTGAGTCCACCTGCACAGATACAAGTTCTTATTTTATTTACCTCCAGATTTTAACAAACAAACAAGTAAACAAAACATCCGACAATAACAGCTGCATCATAATTACAAGAAATCTGTAAGAAGTACATTTGATTTGTAAAAAAACCCATGTATATGATAAATTAACTTCTTGTTCTCCTTCTCCTTCTCCTTCTCCTCCTTCAGGACGCTACGAGTCGTACGCCGGGCTGAGTGCAGCAGAGGATTGTGGGATACTGCACGGCTGTGAGAATGGCAGGTGTATTCGCGTCGCCGAGGGTTACACATGCGACTGTTACCAAGGATACGAGCTGGACATGACCTCCATGACCTGTATAGGTATTACATTACATTTATCTGACTCTTTTATCCAAAGCGACTTGCAATAAGTTCATTTCAACCATGAGGGTACAAAACCAGAACAACAAGAATCAATAAAATACAATTTCTTCAAGAAAGCCAAACTACAAAGTTCTATCAGTAAGTTCTATTTTAAGATACTAAAGTTCTACTGTTCAAGGTAAAGGAGGAGGAGGAGGAGGAGGAGGAGTGTGAGTGAATCTAGGAGGTTAAAGACCAGTCGAGCTGCTGCATTCTGGATGAGCTGCAGAGGTCGGATGGTACTAACAGGTAGACCTGCCAGGAGGGAGTTACAGTAGTCCAGACGTGAGATGACCAGAACCTGAGACACCGAGGTCCTGAAGGAGGAAAGAAGGATCTGGTGGTTCACTGTGTCAAATGCAGCAGAAGGTCTAGAAGGATCAGGACAGAGGACAGAGAGGCTGCTCTAGCAGTGTGAAGCTGCTCAGAGACAGAAGGAGGACCGTCTCTGTTGAGTGGTCTGTTGAGTGGTCTGTTGAAACCAGACTGGTGGTCAAGAAGGTTATTATGGTGGAGATAGGAGGAAAGTTGATTGGAGATAGCTCGTTCGAGAGTTTTGGAAAGAAATGGAAGAAGAGAGACGGTCTGTAGTTGTTTACTTCAGATGGGTTGAGGGGGGGTTTCTTCTGGAGAGGGTTCACTCTCTCCTTCAGAGAGTTCAGGAAACAGACCGTTGACAGAGAAGTGGTGATGAGATGGAGAGAAAAGGAAGAAGGTCAGGAGCAATAGACTGGAGAATGTGAGATGGGATGGGGTCAAGGGGGCAGGTGGTTGGGGGGGGTGGAGGTTACCAAGGTAACAACTTGATTGGGAGACGGGGGGGGGTGAAAGAGGAAAGTGAAGGGGATGAAGATGAAGATGATGGACATGTAGTTACAGAAGATGGATTATAAAATGAGGAGCGTATGTCATCAATCTTTTTAGTAAAGTAGTTGACAAAGTGGCTTGGTGGAAGGATGGAGGGAGGAGGGGGAGGAGGGTCAAGGAGGATGGAGAAGATGGAGAAGATAGAGAAGATGGAGAAGATGGAGAATAGCTTTTTGGGATTGGAAAAAGAGGATTGAATTCTGGTTTGGTAGAAAGAGCTTTTGGCTGCAGAGATAGAGGAGAAGGAGGAGGACAGAGAGGAGGAGGACAGAGACAATCAAGAGAGGAAGACAGAGTAGAAAGGAGAGTGTATGTGGCTGAGTTAGGATACCTGAGTGAGAAAGAGTCAGTTCAAGGGAGGGCAGATAAAACAGAGGAGGGAGAGAGGAGGGAGAGAGGAGGGAGAGGAGGGGGAGAGGAGGAGGGAGAGAGGAGGGAGAGGAGGGAGAGAGGAGGGAGAGAGAGGAGGGAGAGAGGAGGGAGAGAGGAGGAGGGAGAGAGGAGGGAGAGAGGAGGGAGAGGAGGGGGAGAGGAGGAGGGAGAGGAGGGAGAGGAGGGAGAGGAGGGAGAGAGGAGGGAGAGAGGAGGAGGGAGAGAGGAGGGAGAGAGGAGGGAGAGAGGGAGTGAATGTTGTGACGGACAGGTCCAGAGTCTGTTGATGTGGTCAGGTTGTCAGTTAGAGAGAGTCAGAGATAAAGAAGTGGTCGGAGACATGAAGTGGAGTTACAGTGAGGTTAGATGTGGAGCAGTTTCTGGTGAAATATAGTCCAGGTGGTTCCAACCTTTGTGAGGAGGAGGAGAAGGACTGAGGGAGACAGCAAAGGAAGACAGGAAGAGCACAAGGTCAGATGACTTCTCAGTCTGGATATTAAAGTCACCCAGAAGGACAAGTGGAGGACCATTTTCTGGGACGTTTGACAGGAGGACGTCTAATTCGTCCAAGAAATCTCCCGAAGGACCTGGAGGACGGTAGAGGACAACAATGTTTAATTGTACCGGATGAGAAACTGTCACAGCATGAAACTCAAGAGACAGTGAGGTAGGAAGTGGAAGTGGGTAAAGAGAAAACCTCCATTTCCTCTGGTGTACGGCCTTCTATCCATGTAATCAATCACTTTAATTGACGACCATGTTTATCAGTATAATCAATGACTTTGATTGACGTGTGTGTTTGCAGATATAAACGAGTGTGAGGACGTCGGCGTGGAGTTCCCGTGCGTGAACGCTCGCTGTGTGAACACGGACGGTTCGTTCCGCTGCGTCTGCCGGAGAGGATACATCATGTCGCGCAGACCGAACCACTGCGTGGCTGCTTAGACCGGACCGACCCGGACTGGACGAACCGGACGGACCGGAACGGACCGGGATCCATTTGCCCAATATATAGACCGGCCCGGACCAGATTTATTATTGGACCAGATTTGACAAATTCAACTTGACCAGGTGACATTATATCCCGACAGAACTACTCTAGACTAAACTGGGCCGAGCTGTTTGGGACCAACACCACGTCTGATTAAAGAGCGACGCCACGTCCTGATTAAGCCCGAACACCCCGCCTTCATGAATTCAACTAAAACCCTCAATCAAGACCGAACATCCTCTGATCGCTGCCGGCTGCGTTTTTTACACCCAGTTGGACTTTTTCTTTGACGGAGCAGCTCAGATTGATTTGAGTGACTTGTTATCAAAGACTATTTACAAAACAGTTCGTAGTTCAGGTCTGTAAAATGGTTCTGATCCAGAAGTGTCTTCAGCTGCAATACCAGCGAGTGCCACTAGAGGTCGGCTCCAAAAAGCCTCCGGCTCCATAGACTCCCATTCAACTTCTCTCATCAAATCCAAAGTGAATAAAATGTGTCCATCAGTTATCTCGGTGTTGTTAGCTAAAGTCACTCCTTCTTATTAGTTTTCTGGAGGTCCATCTGAAAATAATCCCTCATTCATTAGAAAAGAAGATTCAAGAAGACCTGTTTTTGGGGGCGTGTCTGTTTGATTGACAGGTCTGTGGTACAGTCAGGTTACATTATTATTACATTACATTTCATTTATCTGACTCTTTTATCCAAAGCGACTTATAATAAGTAAATTTCAACCATGAGGGTACAAAACCAGAACAACAAGAATCAAGAAAATACAATTTCTTCCAGAAAGCCAAACTACAAAGTTCTATCAGTAAGTTCTATTTTAAGATACTAAAGTTCTACTGTTCAAGGTAAAGGAGGAAGAGGTGTGTTTTTAGTTTGCAGCGGAAGATGTTCAGACTTTCCGCTGTTCTGATGTCGTTGTTGTTGAGGTTTCCAATCAGATCAGTCAGATCCACCGCTGGCTCCTCCCCCAGCTCGTCCAAATATGGTCACTTCCTGCTCCAAACCGCTCCAAACTAGCAAAGATGGTGACGGACAGAATCTGAACTGGAGGCTTCATAACGTTCACAAAGCAATGATGACATCACTGATGGTCGATGACATCACTGATGGTTAATGACATTACTGCTGGTTGATGACATCACTGATGGTTAATGACATTACTGCTGGTTGATGACATCACTGATGGTTAATGACATTACTGATGGTTGATGACATCGCTGATGGTTAATGACATTACTGGTGGTTGATGACATCACTGATGGTTAATGACATTACTGATGGTTGATGACATCACTGATGGTTAATGACATCACTGATGGTTGATGACATCACTGATGGTTAATGACATTACTGATGGTTGATGATATCACTGATGGTTAATGACATTACTGATGGTTGATGACATCACTGGTGGTTGATGACATCACTGATGATTAATGACATCACTGATGGTTGATGACATTACTGATGGTTAATGACATCACTGATGGTTGATGACATCACTGATGGTTGATGACATTACTGGTGGTTGATGGTTGGTTGTTATGCAGTTCAGACTAAATGTTGAGTTTGTGATTCACATGATGAACAGCAGCAAACACAAAGTGTCCTGTAAAACACTTTGTGCCAAACAGCTGGAGCTGGTCTCAAATATTCAGATCCAAAATTCATAGATATATAAAATTAAATATATTTTTAGATTATATCATATCATTGTATCTGATATTCATCACAAATAACTCTCCAGTCGGTACTGGCGGTCCTTGTTCGAGCAGCAGGGGGTCCCAGGCCGATCCACACAAAGACTGGTCCAGTATTAGTTCAACCAGGTTAGCGATGGGAACTGAGCCCCCTGAAGACTGGATGTTTCCCGCCATTAAAATTTATTTTCAGTAGTGAAGTTGAAGAAGAAGAAACAACTTCACATTTTCATTTTCAGACATTAACTACTTTGATTTGGACAAAGAACTCTGGTTTGTAAACAGTTTGCATTTTCTTAAGTAATTTTTCTACAACATAAAGTAAATAAAACACAAATCAGTTCAATGAAAGAGTGACATCTGTTAAATAGAATATTCTCTGACTTTAATAATCATATGCCGTAAAAAATGTGGTAATATCTTCATGACATTGATGCTCGTTAGCCTAAATAAACCAACAACTAACGCTGTAAACAACAAACACGTTAAGCTTACGTGAAGATTTTGAAAATTAGCTTTCGAGAAGTAGCTTTTATTTTGATTTTATTCATTATAGTTTTGTTGAAATTAATTTCCATAAATATCCATTACTGCTGAGAAACTTGCTAGCAAGAAACTAATAGCCAAAGTTTGTTTGCGCTCGTTAGCTTTTAGCACATTAGCTAACAAAGACGTAGGTAATGTTTAGCTTGAAATTTGTATCAATTGAAAAATAATCAGCCACTGAAATACTGAGTCAGTTGATTCCTCCAGTTTATATTATATATAATATTATATTATATGTAATATTATATTTGAATTAATTTATATGTTGCAATGTTCATAAGCTGTGAGCCGCTAGCTGTTAGCTCAAGAGCTAATAAACTAGCTGGGAAGCGTCCACTTGCAAATTGGTTAAATTTTCCAACTGTTTTCAGATTAATTACAACAATTAATCAACATTTCTCCAGTTCATTCATTTTAACTGATAAATAATTGTATATATTGTTTGTTAGCTCGTGAGCTACTAGCTGTTAGCTCATGAGCTAACAAACAAGTTAGTTGCATTAAATTAAAGACTATTTTTTTTTCTACTGAAAGTCATTTCTTTGTTAAAATAGAGGCGACAGTAGAAACTAATCGAGTTCATTCATTTCAGTTCCTGAATTATATTTTCTGGTTCTGTTTATTAGCTAGAGAGCTACTAGCTGTTAGCTGGAGAGTCAATAAACCAACAAGTTAGTTGTGGACTGTAGAACATTTAATGAAGGATTGTTCTATTAGTTGTGAAGAACCGAGTTCACCACTTCATTTCTATTCTGTGAAGGATTGTTCTATTAGTTCTGAAGAACCGAGTTCATCACTTCATTTCTATTCTGTGAAGGATTGTTCTATTAGTTCTGAAGAACCGAGTTCATCACTTCATCTCTATTCTGTGAAGGATTGTTCTGATGATTCTGAAGAACCGAGTTCATCACTTCATTTCTATTCTGTGAAGGATTGTTCTATTAGTTCTGAAGAACCGAGTTCATCACTTCATCTCTATTCTGTGAAGGATTGTTCTGATGATTCTGAAGAACCGAGTTCACCACTTCATTTCTATTCTGTGAAGGATTGTTCTATTAGTTCTGAAGAACCGAGTTCACCACTTCATTTCTATTCTGTGAAGGATTGTTCTATTAGTCCTGAAGAACCGAGTTCACCACTTCATCTCTATTCTGTGAAGGATTGTTCTATTAGTTCTGAAGAACCGAGTTCATCACTTCATCTCTATTCTGTGAAGGATTGTTCTATTAGTTCTGAAGAACCGAGTTCATCACTTCATCTCTATTCTGTGAAGGATTGTTCTATTAGTTCTGAAGAACCGAGTTCATCACTTCATTTCTATTCTGTCAGTTTTTATTGGCCTGCTAGCTGTTAGCTCGGGAGCTAAAAAAAAAACATGCTAAGAAGTGTTAGCTTGCGTGAAGAGTTTAAAGAAGCATTTTTTCTGGTGAAAAGTTAATCACAGACTGAAACGAGTCTCCGTGTTATTACATATTTGATCTTCTGACATGATGGATAAACACTGTTTTAAAACCTTCACGCTGAAACGAGGGGAAATACTGCTTCATTTTAGATTCTATTTTGTTGGTTTACAACAGTCAAATTTAAAAGCATTAGTCTAAAAAAAAGTCCATAAATCATGTGTAACTGCAAAGGGTTTCCTCAGAGAACACATTTTAACAAATATTATCAGACAGCTTTATTCATGTGAACAAAACGAGACGAGTCAGCTGAAAACATGCTCTTTCAGTGAAAACAATTGTCTTTAATTCAAACACTCATCAGATTTTACAATCAACACTCTGAACTAACAACATTAATCTGATTATATTCTTTATTTTTCTTTTGTGATTAAATGTCAGGCGGAGATCCAAACCGATTTTAGTGTTGTCCAATAAAACATACGCTACTGCATCACCGTGAACACACGCGACACACACACACACACACACACACACACACACACACACACACACACACACACACACACACACACACACACACACACACTGACTCAGTAACACACACAAAGACTCAGTAACACACACACACACTGACTCAGTAACACACAGACTCAGTAACACACACAGACTCAGTAACACACACACAGACTCAGTAACACACACACAGACTCAGTAACACACACACTGACTCAGTAACACACTGACTCAGTAACACACACAGACTCAGTAACACACACACTGACTCAGTAACACACACACAGACTCAGTAACACACACACTGACTCAGTAACACACACACTGACTCAGTAACACACACACACACAGACTCAGTAACACACACAGACTCACTAACACACACACAGACTCAGTAACACACACACTGACTCAGTAACACACACTGACTCAGTAACACACACACACTGACTCAGTAACACACGCAGACTCAGTAACACACACACTGACTCAGTAACACACACAAACTCAGTAACACACACTGACTCAGTAACACACACACACTGACTCAGTAACACACACAGACTCAGTAACACACACACACTGACTCAGTAACACACACACTGACTCAGTAACACACACAGACTCAGTAACGCACACAGACTCAGTAACACACACACTGACTCAGTAACACACACCGTCCTGCTGCTTCAAATACTCATGAGAGCGTCAAATGTCGATTAATCCGCTGCAGAAAATAGTCCCCAAAAACCTTCCTCCTGTTTTTTTTGGTTTTTTTTCCTGTTTTGGTTCAGATCTGCACGTGACGTTTTTCAGAGGAAAAATACAGAATAAGTTTGAAGTTTCTTTTTTTGACTTTTATAAATACAAAATGTATTGAAGGATTATTGACATGTCTGTATTTTAAATTGTTTTTTTCCAGGACGAGATTTGAGACTTTAGTGCAGCCTTCACTTGTTTATCCTGGAAGCTGCACTGAGTCATATTGTGTTTATAATAATCCACCTTCTCACACAATAATCCTCACTTTTACCAAATGAAAGAAGCCTATAAAAGTTTATTGTGTTTGTATTAACTGTCTGTTGCAGTTAACGTGCTGAATGCACTTCCTGTTTCATCAAGTTTGAAGTATAACGTGCACCCTATCTCCCAGAGACCTCCGTGTACTTCAGGCTCTGCTGGTTTTGTTGATGTTGATGGTTCATGGCTCACATTTTTCGTATCACTGTTGTTTGTATGACAAAAAAAGAAAATATATTTGCACACGCCTTTATTGAACTCTGCCTTGCTGGTTATTATTCTGTCAGACAGGAAGTAGCAGAGATGCTGGTTTAAATCCCAGCTGGTAAAAGTCTGGTCAGAAAGGAAGAGAGGCACAGCGACTCACCGAAGGAGAGGTATTAAAGTATGACGGTAGGTTTGTGTTGTCAGATTCATGTATTTTTTAATTAGATACAAGTACCCTTCAAACTGATGGAGGTGACCTGCGCCGCCTTAAATATTGATCCCATGGTCGACCATAGCAGCTGTGATTGGCTGCCTTTAAAAACAGACACTATTCTGGAGTGGAAATCACTGCATAGGCTCAGGAACACTTGTGAAAACCATCATCTGTGAACACAGTTCATCGCTGCGTCCACAAATGATGTTAAAACTCTCCAAAGAAGAAACCAGATAGAAACATGATCCAGAAACACCGTCGCCTTCTCTGGACCGAGATCATTGAAGATGGACTGAGATGAAGTGGACAACTGTCCTGAGGTCTGATGGATCACAATCTGAGATTCTGTTTGGAAATCATGGACGCTGCATCCTCCAGGTTAAAGAGGAGAGGGACCATCCAGCTTGTTATCAGCTCAGTTCTAAAGCCAGCATCTGTGATGGTACAGGATGCATTAGTGCACATGGCATGGGTAGCTTGAACATCTGGAAGGAAGCATTAATGCTGAATGATATATTCAGGTTTTGGAGCAACATATGCTGCCATCCAGACAACGTCTCTTTCAGGGAAGGTCTTGTTTATTTCAGCAGAACAACGTCCAACCACATTCTGCACGTATTCCAACAGCATGGTTCTCTAGTAGAAGAGTCCGCTGATAAACTGGCCTCCTGCAGTCCAGACCTGTCAATCATTGAAAACATCTGGAGCATCAGGACATGAACAATACAACAAAGGAGACCCTGAACTGTTGAGCAGCTGAAATCCTCTATCAGGCCAGAATGGGACCACATTTCACTTTCAAAACTCCAGAAACTGGTCTCCTCAGTTCCCCAACGTTTCCAGAGTGTTGTTAAAAGAAGAGTTGATGCAGCTCAGTGGTGAACATGATCCTGGAACAACTTTATAGAGACGTGTTGCTGACATCAGATTCAAAATAGGCAAATATTTTAATATAATACAAATTTATCAGTTTCAACACTTGATATGTTGTCTTTGGTCTATTTTCAATTAAATATGAGTTCATGTGATTTGTAAATCATTGAATTCTGTTTTTATTTATATTTTACACAGCGTCGCTACTTTTTTAGAAACGGGGTTGTAAAATACTAAAATCAGACAGAAATCAGCACAAACAGTGAAGATACAAACAGTCAGGGGTTTCGTTAAAGATGTTTATTGTTCTTTCTCTCGTTCCTGCTTATGTTAAACCCTCAGTTTTCTCTTTCTTTCACCGACCCACTGATGAAAAGCAGCTTTAGCATGTTGCCAACCGCCACTTGTGCAGCAAGTGTTTGTTGTTGTTGAGTCACCTGAGGTGATGCTGGCGTGCTGACCGTCTCTAATCCTCCACCGGCTCCATAACCTTAATGTTGCACTGTTATGTGGATCCAGGCCTGTAAGCCACTTTACATTGTAGGCCAATCTGTCCAACACACACACTCTCAGCCTCAGGCAGCATTAATCAGATTACAGAGACTCACACAGTTGGAGGCTGAACCTGTGAGCCAGCAGAATATCAGATTTCACTTTCACAGAACGATCAGCCATGTTTTCACTCCGCTGCAGAGATCCTTACTCTGCACACGAGCTGCAGTAAAAACTATTGTTTGTATACTGTAATACATGAAGAGACAGAAGATCCTCTAAAACTAGTCTAAAACAGGCCCAAACTAGTCTGAAATAAAGTCTGAAACCAGGTCTGAAATCAGTCCTAAACAAAGTCTGATATCTGTCCCAAAAGAAGTTCTAAAACTAAGCCAGAACCAGGTGAGAAACCAGTCTAAAACCTGTCCAAAACGGATTCTGTAACCAGGTCCAAAACCAGAGTCCTGATCTCAGAATCATGGAGTCAGAAGATGCTCCAAAACTGGGCTAAAACCAAATCCAAGACTAGTTCAAAACCAGTCCCAAACTAGTCTTAAACTGGTCCCAAACTGAGGTCCAAAACCAGGTCAGAAACCGTTCTAAAAACAGCCTCAAACTAGTCCTAAACAGAGTCTGACACCAGGTCTAAAGAGTCCTGATCTCAAGTCAATCTGGATCACATGAAGAGACAGTAAATGCTTCGACACTGGTCTAAAACCAGGTGCAGCAGGTCCAGACTTCTGTCTCCTCAGCAACATCTTCCAGCTCCTCCTGGAGGATCCGAGGCGTCCCCAGACCAAATGAGATTTATAATCCCTCCAGTGTGTTCTGGTTCTGACCCGGGTCTCCTACCAGCTGGACGGGTTCAGAAACTCTCCAATGAAATAAAACCTGGTCTAAAGAAGGTCTGAACTACATAAAGAGTCAGAAGATGCTCTGACACTAAACAAAGATTTGATTGTTTTTTTCTTTTTATTGGACTTTGTATGAAGTGAATTTTTCTCTGAAGCCAGGTTGAACCGGATCTGTTATGAAAACCCGATCCCGGTGTGGCGCCCTGTGTTTTCCAAAGCAGCCTGATTCTACTGTGATTCTACTGCAGCTTCACTTCCATGGAGGATGGAGTTTGAGGTGTTTTTTCCAGAAAAGTAAAAATACTTCCTGATGTTGTGTTTGAAAGTTTCCTCTTCTGTCTGTGAACAGGTAAGCGGTTCTGATCCGGGTTGGACTGAGGTGAAGCACCGCTGACTCAGAGCGGCCCTGACCCAGATCTGCCTGATGGAGGTGAGTGGGTCAGCTGAGTGGACTCACAGAGGATCCAATCTAACTCCCTTTATCTCAGGACAGTCTCCCTCGGATCATCTTGCTGCACTGCAGCATCATTTCATTGAAACAACAGGAGATAAAAGAACTTCCCGTCAGACAGTCCACATGTAAATATGGTGTTCATGTCAGCTGATCTTAATGTCTGTAAACAACAAACAGTCTCAAACTAATGTTTGTAAACAACAAACAGTTCTAGTTCTACATATCTTATGAAACAGCAGATGTAGGTGAAACTGATCAGAACGTCTGAGCGTAAGATTAGAACACGAGAACACTGCGCGCGAGTGTGTGTGTGTGTGTGTGTGTGTGTGTGTGTGTGTGTGTGTGTGTGTGTTCCATTCAGAGTGCAGCCTCAGTTTTATGTTGGTATCTGTGGATCCTCCTGATCATGATTGATACGGCTGATTGTTCCTGACAAGATCAGTATCAGTACATGACAAATACAACAAAGGAGACCCTGAACTGTTGAGCACCTCAAATCCTCTATCAGGCAAGAATGGGACCACATTTCACTTTCAAAACTCCAGAAACTGGTCTCCTCAGTTCCCAAAGGTTTCCAGAGTGTTGTTAAAAGAAGAGTTGATGCAGCTCAGTGGTGAACATGATCCTGGAACAACTTTATAGAGATGTGTTGCTGACATCAGATTCACAATGTGCAGATATTTGACATAAAACAATAACATTTCTCTGTTTCAACATCTGAATGTTGTCTTTTATATACTTGCAGTTAAATATGAGTTCTGGTTTCTGGTTTTATTTACATTTTAAACAGAGTCACTACTTTTTTTGGAAACATGGTTTTATCTCTTACAGTTAACGATTAAATTTGCAGCAAATTAGTTAGAAAGTTTCAAAGACAAGCTGAAGAAACAGAAACTCTAAAATTAATCGCAGAAAAATAAAAGTAACTGAAGCTACTAAATAAATGTGAAGTACAAGTATACCTAGAACTAAACTGAAGAGTCGAGTAAAGGCTGACAACAAACACGTTTATGATTATTACCAAACTGAGATTTTCTGGGAAATGTTTTTGTCATTTTCAGGTAATTTTTAGGACATTTTCAGGAAAGTTTACTTTAAAATAAAACTTTCCCAAAAATCTTGGTCAGGTAACAAAAGCTTAAATTTAAGTGAAAGAAGTTCTGGGTTCACTGTTTCTGTGACATCAGCTGATCTCTGTTGTTGCTTATTCATCTCTTCTTATGTTTGCTGCAAACACAAAAACAACAAACTTCGTGTATCACTGCAAAACAACACGAAACATCCTGAAATAGGGAAAAACAATCTGTTGTGTGCTCGGCTAAAGTCAGCTAATACATTCTTTTATTCACCAAAAAACTGTCCACCTCAAAAATAAAGGAAACCTTCCTTTTAAAACTGATTTTAACATTTTAATGATGCTTTTAAGGCGAGTTTGCAACATGCAATATTTGCAGGAACTTAAATTTTTCAAAATATTTGTGATTTTTTTGCCGAAAAAACATTGTGAACAGAAACTCTGCAGGAAATATTACATCATAAACTCTCCTTTCAAAATAATACTGACTTCATTACCAAAACTAAATATTAATTTCCCATCATTAGGCTCCGCCCCCTCTCCTTTCACCATCAAAACAAACTGCTGCTAGCTAACAGCTACAACAGGAAGTGCCAGGGTTTGTGGGAAATGTGTTCTTGTGATGGAACGAGGAACATGTTAGATGAGTTGTCTCCACTTCCAGCTGGAAGAGACTGAACTTTGTTTTGGTGTTGAATGAATGTGATTTAAAAAGCATGTAACGCTCTTATTTTGACAGTAGATGCATTCTTTGGGTTCTATATTAGTCACTGACGGTCTGTCCTGGAAAGATATGTCACTTTTAAACTCTTTTTATCACTTTGAGCTCCGTGATGGTTCTCTAAGTTCAACACAGGAAGAAAAACACATTACAGGCAAAATATTTCAGCAGGATTATTATTACAGGATGTCACCACATGTTACCCTTTTTTTATTTGGTAGTAGTTATTGATTTATTTTTTTACTAATTCTTACAATCTTACTGCAAAAAAATCACTTACATTTCTGCAAAATCCACAAAATGTAACATTTTAAATCACAACAATCCCCAAAACAGTCAGAAACACTGGAGGGACTTCCTGTCGGTTGGTCCGGACCTCCGAGACCAGCGGATCGTTGTCTGGTTTTTATTTTTCGTAATTTAACTTTTCTCTTATTTTTATCCAAACTTCTTTTAACATCATACAAAACCCTTCGTATCTTCGTATAAGTGCTTCATAAATAAACACTTTATTATTATCATTAATGTTTGTTTATTTTATTTGTATTCACAGATATTCATGTAGAGTCCAGACGAGACTCGGTGTGAAAGCTTCAGGCTGCGGTGGCCTACATCTGTCACTGTCCCAATCAATAGAGATGATCGGAGAAGGAGAAGAAGTCAATCCCCCTGTGATGATGCATCCTGATTGGCTGATCCTGCAGGCCCCACCCCATCCCCCGCTCCTCTGTGATGACAGGATAAATAACTGTGCAGCCTCCTCAGAGCCTCAGAAGTCTGTCTGCCCATCATCCCTCCTCCTACTGTCTCCCACTTTTCTGCTGGACCCTGAAGTATCAGCAGGAACTCTTTTACGCACTGAGACCTGAGCGTGTGAACGCACCGCTGAGGTTGCAGCTGTTTGTGCTGTTGTTGGATTTGTGATCTGTTCGGAGGCGCTGCAAAGATCCGGTTCAGGTCCACGATGGAGCTGAAGGACTTCAGTCACTTCCTAAATCCTCAGAGGTGTGTTCAAGACTGTCAGACAAAAAGGAAGTCGTCAGCATTCCCTGCCATGTTCATGTTAATTATATTTATATATTTGATTTATATTTATTTATATTTATATTCATTTATATTTATATTCATATTGCAGAAATACTCTGAAGTCTGGTGATTGTGGAGTCGTGTCGCTGATGTGCGTTGTTATTATTATTAATATTATTATTATTATTGTTATTGTTGTTATTATTATGACAGATGAAAGTTCTTCAGGGTGCATTGACAGTACTTTTGGTTTCAGTTCACTCGTTTCTTCCTCCTCAGCCTCCTGGACTCCTCCTCTTCCTCCTCTTCCTCTCCTGCTGATGAAGCTCAGTCTCCGCCCTCCTTCCTCCACTCCTCCCCCCTCAGCCCCTCCTTGCCCCTGGACACTACGCCCACTCTCAGCCCCTCCCACCGGGCCTTCCTCCTCCCCAGCCCTGCCTCCTCTTCCTCCCCCTCCGACAGCCTCCTCTGTGGAGCCGCGGAGCTCGACTCCCCGACAGGATGTAGTTCCAGCGGCGCCGGGTCCGACGCCTCGCTGTGTTTTCTGGCGTCGCAGAACGACTCGTTCTCAGCGCAGGTGAACAACAAAGATTTATTGTGTTTATTACTATTTTCTAAAAACACACTGCAAACACACTGCAGACACACACACACTGCAGACACACACTGCAAACACACTGTAAACACACTGTAAACACACTGCAGACACACACTCTGAATGAATAAGAGTTCTGGATGATGATGGATGTTTCTGTCCGCAGGTCGACTCCATCCTGAGGGCCGACTACCTCCCAGCGATCGGCGCCGTGGGGCCCAAGAGGCTGTGTCTGGTGTGCGGAGACTTGGCCTCCGGGTATCACTACGGCGTGGCGTCCTGCGAGGCCTGCAAGGCTTTCTTCAAGAGGACCATACAAGGTGAGAGGAACATGCGTGTTTTATAATTCATCCCAACACCTTAAAACATCCAAGCTTTTACTTTGGACAGGAAGTGATTTACAATCAAGATTTTAGTCTGCAGGTGATTAATGATTCTAAATTCACGGGTACAAATGTCTTTTATAGTTTAAACCATTAACTGAGTTAAAGGTAAAAAAAACATGAAGATTAGAGGATGTTCGACGACATCAGGTTCAACACATCCAGACTTTCTTTATCTGAGCGGCTCAAAAAAATCTAAAAGTGTCTGTCAGAGATCATTGCTACTACGACTGCTATGATCTTTCTGCTTTAGACCCGAAGTTTAAAGACTTATAATATCCCCATGACGACCACAGGAAGATCGGACTGATCACAGGAGGATATTTCATTAAATTAATGTATTATTAAATGTATTCTCATGAACGTTTTAGTCTCTTCATTTCACCTGCAGCCTTGGAGGAGCAAATAATACATCAATATAAAATCGTAATTCAAAGCTGTAGGAAAGTTTACTGTCACATCTTATATGTGCAATGAGAAGCTCTGTGATTAATGAGTCAATCAATAACCCA